>NC_057918.1:9864953-10174681 GCF_018873765.1 Telopea speciosissima | reverse complement strand
ATCTCCCTTTCTCCCACCACCAATGGAAACAATGTCACTAATAATGGATACAACACAGCTGTTTACATGGAATCCAAAGACAACTTATTATTGATTCAGAATCAGAATCAGAATCCTTATAACAGTGCCCCCAACAGTACTATCAGCAACAATAATTCAGCAGTGGTGGCAGCAAATCAATCTCCATTCCTTGTCTCACAAGGACTTTCCATCCTACAAGAACCAACCGAAGCTCCACGAGATTATGATGAAATTCCTCCATTTTTTGACACCATTGATGACAGGCAATCTTACATTGATTCCAAAGAAGCCTATGATTCCAGGTACAACCAATCGACCATCCATGTTCAGAGGATGATGAAATTCCTTCATTTTCTTTTTGTTTTTCAGTTTTTTATTAGCATATCTAACTATAATTTTTCTTTCTGAATAGCAGTTCAGAGGATTCATTAAAGGGTTCCACACAACCCATTGAGCATGTTCAAGAGAATGAACTGAAGAACGCAGCTGCATGTTTCAGGTTCGCCACCAGTGTCAATTGATCGAATAATAGAGCAACCAAGTGAAGATTGTCGATCAGAGTGTCTCAATCCAATTTTAAACGTGATTTGCCCTTTTTTTTTTTAATTTCTCATTCATTCATCTCTTTAATTTTTTTTTTCTCTTTTCTTAAATCATTTAGATAGATGACATTCCACAATTTTGGCTAAATTTCTACAATCATTCATACACTTCTTTATATAAATATAATAAATATGAATAATAATCTTTACCAATGTATGGACACTGTTGCAAATTAAACTCCTTTAATTTCTCATTCTTGATGCAGTTTATAGTGGGCTCAGATATACTCCTTTCTCTTCTTTCTTTCTTTCTGGGAACCTAGAAAAAATGGCAAACTACACATAATTTAGCCTCTTTCCTACTACTACATACCTTGTAATAGTACTTCTTTGAGGCATTCTTTTTAAGATTCTGCTGAGGTTTGTGCACTGATCTGATGACAGAATTTACTTTTCTATCCAAAATGGCGAATTCCCAAAACTCATTTCAATAGAAAGCTAAACTTAAAGTGGAGATATTAAAGACAGAAGACAAATTAGAGAGTAGTGAAGAGAGATCATTCTGATTGCTAATATGAAAGAGAAAGTAGTCATTCCTTAGCATGCAGACAGAAGAAGATAGGCAATACAATAGAAGCATAGCACCAGAAATGAAGTGTTGCAGAAAAAAAAAAGGTCTCTTCAGAGTTCAAATTCAAATGATGCAGCTACAAACTAATGCCTTTGTTTCCTTCCACATTGGATTGCTGTGGTTGTTTGTTATATGGGCTAGCTGCGGCAGTAGCAGAAGCAACAACACTGCACCACCACCAAGGCATCACCAGCATAAATGAAGAAACCAAGGCAAAAGGTTTTTATTAAATGACTGATGACCTTCAATTCTGAACTACTACTACCACACCTTCATTTCTGAACCACATTTAACACATTTTAAGTTAGAGAAACTATGTTTGGGATACCCAAGCACAAACAAGATGTATATTAACATATGATGATGAAATGATAAAATGGTCCAAGTTCTTGTATCTACTAGAAAGATTCTAATTTGGAAGAAATAGTTCACCATCACATTTATATATATTATTACTTTGATTTGGATCATGGCCGTTCATGTAGAATTTTAAATCATTGCATAAAAAGATTGTAATTAAAAGGATGAGATTTAACCATAATGTTTTAACATTGTTAACATTGTGATTTGAATCATGACTGCTCAATTAGTATTTCAAATCATGACAAACACAATTTTACAACCTGATCTAAAGATCAAACCATCATGAAATTCTAAAAGATATATATATATATATATATATAGGGAAGCAGTTTTCTGTACGGGAGTGTGGCCTACGCCAGCACTCCCATGTGTCTATCTCTCTCCTCCTTAAAACAAGGGGGCAGAGGTGTCTTTTCACATGAGGAGGAGAGAGATAGACTCATGGAAGTAGTGGCGTAGGCCACACTCCCGTACGGAGAACTTTTTCCCATATATATATATATATATATATATATATATATTCAACAAACATATTTTGGCATTTTTAGATCTTTGATTTCATTTAGCATCTTTAATACAATAGTACCGATTGATTTATAATTGGATCATGAAAAGCATTACAACTGATCTATGATTTGATTTTGTATCTTGCAATCGGTATTTCAATCATATGATTGGATATTTTTGGTGATCCGATCATATATCAGACATTAGTATTATATTTGTTATGATTTAAAATGTTAAATGAATGGTTATGATACAAATCAAAATTCTAAACATGCCAAAATATAACATTTGAATTATATATATTTTTTTCATTTGATGGTCTAATCTTAGATCAGGTTGTACCAGTGTATTTGTTATGATTTAAAATATTAACTGATCAATCACAATACAAATCAAACATTTAAAAATATAATAACATTGTGGTTGAATGCTATCCTTCAAATTAAAAAATTTTGAGTTATTACTAGTGTGATCTTAAATTAGGTTGTGTCATGATTTAAAATGTTCTATGGACGGCTTTAATCCATCAAAGGTTAGGAAAAAATAAAAATGTGATGTTGCCAATTGAAATCTTTTTGATAAATATAAGAACTTGAGGCATTTTGATCATTTCGTCGTCATATTTACATCTTTTTAATATTGTTTTGTGTTTGGGTTCCCCAAATGTAGTTTTTAAGACTTTAGGTACCTTAAACTCCTTAAACATTAGATACCTCAGATATAATTTACCCATAAATTTAAAATGCCGCCACAGGTTAGATTCACAAAAATGAAAACTTTCATTTATCTCATTTCTTAGACATAGATAACTAGGGAAAGAGCATATCTACGCTTAACAATCTAACACATACTTCACTTTGGAAAAAGAAGTTTGGGAGTCCACTGTCCTGATAGTAACCTTTCTTACACATCCATTTTAAATTCTAAGAATTGTCATTTGGCAAATCATATATATGGGACCAAATTTTGTGAACCCTAGTCTCCCTACTCACGCGTCAAGTTGCACAGCCTTATCATAGTTTGTCAGATGGCTCCTGGAAAATCCAAACTATGGGAAAGTGCATGGTAGCGATCATAGTATAAAGTGCATAGAGACATACATGAAGACACATGTCAATAAATGAAAAGGTATTTGATTGAATAAGGCATTGAAATGTGGCACACTTAGCTTGAATAGTCTATAAGATTACCTCTCTATCCAATGGTCAAAATAACCACATCATTTATCTATGTGACAAAGGGTAAATTACACGTCACCCCCTGGTTTTCAAACGAAACTCAAATCACCCCCTAGTTTTTGAAAATACTCATCCGTCCCCCTCTATAGTAACGGTGTTAGTTTGCTATTAGTTATTGGTGTGAAAGGACTATTTTACCCTTATATTAAAACATTATAATTAAATTTACAACACTACCCTTGACATCTAAACAACACTACCCTTCAAAATCTATGTTTAGATGTCAAGGGTAGTTTAGGGATTTAAATTTATTTAAATTGTTGACATCATCAGTTAACAGCATAAAACTAACGATAGAGGCTAATTTGTCATATTGGGGTCTAATACAGGGGGTGATTTGAATTTCTTTTGAAAACCAAAGGGTGACGTATAATTTACTCTATTTAAAATTTTATTTTTTTTAAATAGGGTAAATTTACCCGATTTAAAATGAATGTATAGAAGAGATTACAGGAACCATTGTTTCAAGAACATTACTTACTTTCTTATCTTGAAACTCGGAGTATAGTCTAAGTTATAAGGACTTACATGTATGGCATATAACCCATAATCTAACAGAGAGCTTCTTCGTCGAGGATGATCAGCTCACTGCTTACCCAAAAGTCTTTCCTTAACCAGGATGGTTTCGGGCTTCAAACCTGGGAGTGGAACCGAGCGAGGAGACCCATCCAGCCAGGGTCGTCCTCCTCCATAAGTCTTTTGAGCTACATGTAAAATTGGAGGGTTAGAGGTAAATATTACCCTCTTCGCTTTCTCCGCATGGCCCACATAAGAAGGGCTTCCTACACCGACGACCCTTGCTCACATCTCAAGTTTCAAGCCTAGTGGACCTATTCAAGAATTGCAACTTAATTCAGAAAACAGTTTTAATTAAGACGGGAGTTTTTTCTTTGGACTGTAAAAATATCTACCATAGGTTTTGAAATTATTCTGTACAAATACCCTAGGGGAGTGACGAAAACTTTAATTCCTCTCTGCACTGAGAGCTGCTTCTTCCTGCCCATCCAACAAATCCTTTAATTTTTTTTATTTTTTTTATTTTTTTGTGGGGTAGAGGTGAATCTTTATCTCCTCCAGTTCCCCAGTTCTAACACTAACTGCCATTTTGCCCTTGCGTGTAGCATTACCAACTTCTTCCCATGAGACTTTCTGAAAATTGAGAAGGATAACCAAGATCTTCAAATTAAGAAACTCATTTGAACCCATACATACACACAACAGCAAACCCAGAGCATTCAGATGAGAGAGAAATGAGTGTTATGAGTGTGCAAACTAGGTTGTGGTTTTAAAAGTATTATTACCAAGGTACTTTCTGGCTCACAAGATCACTTCTTTGTAACTCTCTCGATCCATATATGTTCATCATAAATCCTTAAGACTTTGCTAATTGGATAATGACCTTCTATGTAACAAACAGTCACATGCCACCAATGGTGTATTTACCTGAAAATAAAATTTGTTTAGCATCGGATGGTAGAAGGATGCTTAAAAGTCACAACTATGGTGTAAAATGCTCAACATTAGTTGAAAAATTCCTCCGGTGGTTCTTCCCGACTTTCGATCTGGAAGTTGACCAAACACTTACCATTTGTAAACCGAGGACAAAAGTGAAATGCATTCTTACCACTTGTTGATTTACATGCATAAATTGTACTTTGGCTTTCAAGAAAGAAGGAAATGTGTTTAATATCCTGACCAATAAATTGCTCCTGACAATGTTTCCAATGAAAAACGACTACTATTCAGAAGAGCTCAGATGAACTAACTTAAAACATAAATGCATAATATAAATATCCTACACACAAGGAAATATGGTAGCTATGAGAACATGTAATTCCATGGCTGGCTAGAAGCATTGCACATTGTAAGATTCAAGATAAACATGCAACCACAGCTAAACTTCTTGTGTTTTTCAGCTCGGTTGGTTAGAATCTTGCAAATAGTAAAATTTCCAGATAAACCAGCAACCGCAGCCAAACTTCTTGTGTTTCTCAGTATTTCATTGAGAAATTTCAGAGAGTCCCGAATAGAAATGGTTACATTGCAACATAACAACAAATCACTGGCAGATTAGCAAGCATTGAATAGAAGGAGTAAATAGACCTGTCAATTTCTCATACAAATGAATAAATCTAATGAAAGAAAATAAAAATGTCAATTACTTGTGGTTTAGAGCTAAACATTATGCTCAGTACACAACCTGATAGATCAAAATCTGTAAGTTCAATCGTCAAATTGATAAATAAAACATAGGCATGGAGAGTCTGTTCTCCAACAACTAAATGTGTTAGGAGTTTATGTAATAAGGGTATTTTGGGTGTGGGTACATTATGTTGTATTGGGCTTTTACTTTTTTACCTTTTTACCTCCCTTTCCCCTTTTATTGGCTATGTGAATCAATATAGGTGGGTGAAGAACCATGCTCTGTTAATTCCCTGATAGACAAGAAGAGTTGGAGACAGTGGACTAGGACGAAAAACCACTTCAAATCCAGTAAAAACAACAAAAAGATACCACAATACCCTCCAGTTCCTCACGTCACCACTAGCAGAAAAACATTACATCCATTTCAACTACTAATAGTGCCTTACATTCCAAAATATTCATACCTTAAAGGGCTTTTAACAGTAGATATGAAAATCGCAAGGTTTATAGAAATCTAATGGCTAGTTGAAAACATTATCAACCAATGTTTCTTCTTCCCAAATAGAGCAGAAAAATGAAACCCCACAAACCTGGTGAAAATCTCGATCAGCTAGCCCATGCCATGTCTCCATCCATTGCAATGGCAAGTGCGTTTGTAAGGACTCTTAGTCAAACACACTAAATGGAATGAGGAAAGAAAAAGGGAACACAAAGATGATCATAAGAGTAGCATGCTTTGTACAGTGAAATGTTAGGCAAATCTTTAAACATGCATTTCAAATAAATAACCAAAATAGAATGCTGAGATGAATTAACCGAAAGGAATAAGAACCATAAAAATTACATATTGTTATATATGTAAATAAGGAAGAACATACAAGAAAGACGTGTGAGAAGTGAATCTCCGCACAATATATAACATTGATTAGTAGACAATAAGGCTATAAGAGGAACATTGTTGTGGTTATTATCGCACAATACATAACATTGACTAGTTGACAATACGGCTATAAGAGGAACATTGTTGTGGTTATTATCGCACAATACATAACATTGACTAGTTGACAATAAGGCTATAAGAGGAACATTGTTGTGGTTCTTATCCTCAACCAGCAATCAAATTCCCTCCTCATGGCTTGCAAAATGTTGTAGTCTTCTGCATATAACCAGTTTATAAAACTTTCTTGTCCTCAAGAACAATCCGAAGGCAACAACAGACCCCATAAGGGTAACCGACGCCATAATGAAAAATGATAACATAAAGCAGTGAGTTCCACTGCATCTGCTCCCACCAGCAGATGTTTCTTTGTCATAAATATACCCAACTACCCTCACAGATAGAATATAAGATCCAACTGGACTTGCAATGGAGATGGTGTTGAATATGGTGCCCATATGCCGAACACCAAATATCTCTGAGGTGATGGTTGGCATCAATGACCACTGTGAACCATAACAAACACCCACCAATACTGAGCCAGCATATAGAGCCCCAGGCAGCCCAGAGGCAATCACTACATGGCCAATGCTCATGGATGCTAGAGTAATGATCATGAATAATGGCCTTGACCAACCTCTCAGATGCAGGAAATAATCAGATACATACCCAGCTACAAAACGGCCAAGAAAATTCCAGATGCTCCACAGAGAAACCAAAGTACTCGTCTCCACGCTACTATAACCAAGAGATCCTCCTATTTGGCTGATGTTATTTACAGTGGCCAGTCCCGAGCCCATACCACATGCCATGGCAATGAACAGCATCCAGAAGTTCCCTGTGCGCATGGCTTGCAAGAGATTCAAGTCTTCTTCCCCTAGAATTTTCTTCTTATCATTGGTAATCAATTTTTTATCCACATCACTGGGAACCTCATGATAACCAACAGGATCTCGGGTCCTCTCAAGTGATGAAGTCTGCACTAAACTTTGGCTATCTCTCAACTGGGCTCGGATTGCAATGCTAAGATGGGAGGCAAGCAAAAGGAGGAGGACTATAAATGTGAGTATGCGTGCCCACAATTTGAGACTTACGATGTTTTCCAAAATAATTATGACCATAAGATAAGCAGCAGTAACAAGAGCAATAACTGAGAAATCATTCAAGTGCTTCTTGTCATTTCCTGTGTTGGTATGATAGATTCTCACAAGAGACATGAGTATGAAGGGGACAATGGTTGGTAACAGTGCAAGCATGAGAAGAAAAGAGCTTGGATTTCCCTCAAATATTGTGTCATAAACTTGAATTAGTATTGCTCCACTCAGACCAAGAAAGCCCTAATAGAGAAAGTTGATTAGCACTGTTTAAAAAATTAGCACTTCAAAGACCCACACAAGGTCTCAGTAATCAAATAGAGGCATGAAAGTAAATTTCAAGACAGAGACCTGGTAAACGAACATATTGATCAATCAGTAGTTTGATAAGTATCATAAAATACATCACATATCCTGTGCTTTTAGTTTAACAGAGTTGGCAAAATGCATTCCATAAACTATCAGCAAACTCAAAACCTTAAAAAGATACTAGTTAAAATCTGATAAATCTCTGGGTAATGCCACATCAGTGACAGATGATGGCCTCAGCCATGATGGGCACCCTCTCAGCAAATTGTTACCAATGCTAGAATTTATAAAGTACCAGACATTGTTGATGATATGTAACTACATAAATTGGGGCTCTTGAAATACCTAAAAAGCAGCCTTTTGAAACATGGTTAGTACTGCAACCAAATGACTTAACATGCTGATCATGTGTCAGACTTCAAGGCCCCTTTAATGTATTAAAAGACTACAAAGCAAACACTTAATGGAAATACAAACATAACTTCACATGCCAAGGACCATCCAATGTGCAAGTAGCCTAATGAGCAAACACTTGATGCAATACTGAAACATGGTTGTCAACTGTCAAGCATCAGAATCCACTTCATTTGAATCACGGAGATGAAGCAAAATTACCAGAGACTTTAATTATGAAGCCTTGACCATTTCTTATGAACCTCTGATTGGAGCCACTACAGGATCACTAAGAGTCACTAACAAAACTGGGCCTCAAACAACCTACACCAAAGGGTGGTCTTTGTAAGGTGAGCAATGCTCTTCAAGACACTATTTTGCAGATACTAATTATCAATAGACAAGTCCAGCAAGAGAAATCATTCCAGTAAAAGACAGGTGTGAAAAATGACTTGTTTTCCTGTTTTCAGCAGCTAGGAACTGGGAACAGAATAAGTTGGGCAAGAAAAAGATACACAATGAATTAGGAGTACAAACTGTCGTGGCAAAGCCACTACATAAGAACAGAGAGTAAAAATAATCAGATATTGTAAGATTTATGATGCAAGGTTCTAAGCGGGAGCTCGAAAATAATAGAAATGGAATCTCCTCAAATTTAAGCTTGAACCCATCAAATTTCTCTGGAATCGCAACATGAATTCGTGCATGGATATGCTTCATCAGTTTGAATTACAAGGATTGGCACAATTTATTGACAGCCTATCAAACCAATTAGATCCTCCACCAGGAAACTGTTATGAATTGTAAATCTCTGTTTGTATTTCATTATTGTAGAATGGGTTATTTATACAAGAGCATACATAATGAGAGAGAGAGAAAATCAACATTACAGTTGCAACTACCATGCTAGCATTAACACTAATGTACAGAAAGTCAGAAATTACAACCTATGTATATTAACAGAAAAACGAAACCAAACCCAAAAAAAAAAAAAATTTGAAGAGACGGACCTTCATGACGCCGACGATGGTGCCACTATAATCAGGGAAGTTTTGAACACCTGTGACGACATTGGCAGTGTTGAAGAAGGTCTGAGCATGAGCTGCAAGAAACATGAAGAAGCACATGAGCGGGACAGGCGAGCGAGGAATGAATCCGATGACCGAAAGCCACATAAAGAAGTAACCAATAAAGCACTGGATCGCTCCGGCCGCATGAACAACCCATGGCCCACCAATCCCATAATAGGAGGAAGAAGGAGATGACGATGATGATGAAGAAGAAGAAGAATGAGAAGGTGAAGAAGGGATTGCGACGGCGGCATAAAGTAGGCCGGAGAGAAGACCAACGTTAGCTCCAATATCTTTGAAGACCGCAATGAAATCGAGGGTGGACTGGTCGTAATTCTGACTGGATTTCAGGACGGGTGAATAAATACCGAAGGCGTAGGAGGAGCCACTGGTGCACTGGATCCATATG
The DNA here is from genome assembly GCF_018873765.1 of Telopea speciosissima. Classification (NCBI taxonomy): domain Eukaryota; kingdom Viridiplantae; phylum Streptophyta; class Magnoliopsida; order Proteales; family Proteaceae; genus Telopea; species Telopea speciosissima. Next base: position 10,165,022 of record NC_057918.1, on the reverse strand, counting down.
CTTGCGACGGTTGCTACCCATTTGTTCCTGGTGTTCATCTTTCTCTTCCCAACCTTAAGCTCTGCCTTCTACTCTTCAGCTTACCAACCCCAGTGAGTAGCAGATCTGAACTCGTGAGGCAACGACCCTCTATGTTTCTCCATTAATGCATGCAATCTATTTACCGGAATACCTATGAGAGAGAGAGAAAAAAAAAAAACAAAAAAAAGATGTTTTTTTAGTAGTTCGAAATCTTCTGCAGTTCAGCAGCCGCAGCTTCCGCTTCTACGGTACGTATTCAGTCTTGCTTCTTCACTTTGAGAACCTTTTTTTTTTCTTTTTTTATCAGATTCACTACCCCGAATTGATTTTCTGCAAGTTTTACCAAAAATAAAAATTGATACTAGTACTTGCTGTATAAACTTTTTGTCATACTAGTATTTCTTCCCTTCAATAAACCAAATCTTATCACTGTTTATAGAAACGCCTTTTCTTTTGTTAGGTCGGTATCGTCAACGGTAGGGTAGCCAGCTGCCCGCATCTCAATCCCACAAGACAAAAAAAATGAGGACAGCAAAGATGTTTTTTTTTTGGATAAGGGACAGCAAAGATGATTGTCTAGTTGTCTTTTTGTTTTTGGATAAAAAGCAAAGATGATTGTCACTTGTCAGTCGATCTAAAAGAAAATGTGAGCAACTCCAACTCAATCGGTCGGTTCATCAGGTTTAGGTCAGGATGAACCGGGTTGGGCTAATACTAATAATAGGTCAGATCGAAACCAAACCACTAAGTCAAAAAATCAATTTCAGACGGTCAAAAATACCAATAGAAATGGTTAACTTTTTGGGATTGGTGTGTGGATTGTGTGATTACATTTCATAAAAAAATAAAGGGTAATTTATACATACCATCCCTGAGGTTTGATGAAAGAATAATTTTATCCCCCAATTTTGAAAAATTCTATGTACCTCTTGAGATTTATAAACGGTAATAAATAAATCCATTCCGTCAATTTATGACTAATATCGTTAAAAATATAATGTAAATTATCAAAATTGCCCTTATAAAAAAAATTAAAAAAAAAACCTGCAACTCATTTTTCCCAAATCGATTGAAAAAGATGAGTTACAAGTATCCAAATACTCACAATTAGATGATAAGAAAGTCTATATCCATAACTATCACCATGGCTATACATACATTCACGGAAAAAACCATTAAAATTGGGAGCTTCCATTCATTTTAGCAGAGCATTCAAAAGTTTTTTTTTTTTTTAGAGGGGGGGGGGGGGGTTGGAAATGTTAGGTTGTTTAAGGAATGTCAACACCCGGATGATAAGCAGAGGCAGAAACTGAGCCAAGAACTCGGCCTGAAACCGCGTCAAGTTAAGTTCTGGTTTCAAAACCGGCGGACACAGATGAAGGTGCGCACAGTAGTATTCTTTCACACTCTCTGTACCGTTTAACCTGCTCCTTCCCCATATTTATGACTGCTGCTAGAATGAACACGGAAGCCTTGGCCGCATTGGTTTCGGTTCTCCAGGATGGGAAGGAACGTAACGTATTCAGTGCTTACGTACCATTTTACCTTTAGCGCCAAAAACTGGCGCACTGTACACTGTAGTAGGAGAGGATCATTAATTTGCGCAGAGGGTGCGCATTAAATCCTACCGCCTGTACTGGGTGATTCACATTCTTCCTCTTCCATGGCGAGCTTTACCCATTTGAGTTGACCCTTTTGCGTGTATTGGTGGTGTTTGTACAGGCACAGCAAGACCGAATTGATAATGTGATGCTTAGAGCAGAGAATGAGAACCTGAAGAATGAGAACTTTCGTCTGCAAGCGGCGTTGAGGAACATCATCTGCCCTAACTGTGGTGGTCCGGCGATTCTCGGCGAGATTTCTTTCCCTTTTTCAAACCCTAACCGATGGATTTGACATTGTTTTATTATCTAATTGTGAGGGTATCTAACTTTTTTTTTTTTTTTTTCCTTGCAAGGGCAATTTCTATAATTCACATTGTATTTTTAACAGTATTAGTCATAAATTGACGGAATGGACTTATTTGTTACCGTTTGCATACCTCATGAGGGTACGTAGAATTTTCCAAAATTGTGGGATAAAATTATCCTTTTGTCAAACTTTAGGGGTGATATGTGTAAATTATCCAAAAATAAAAAAATACCAATAGAAATACATGACAACATCGAGGAGCTTATAGAATAGAGCTCCTCTCCAAGGAGCCCAGCATGCCCAGGAAGTATCCAACCTTTGGATTGCACCACACACATCCCTAGTATGCACCGAGATGTGTGTGGCACAGCGCAACCCTTGGATGCCCCTTGGGCACTTCCTAGGTGCTAAACTCCCTGGATTTGACATGTGATAAAAGGAATAAGAAGTTGATTAGAACCTTGCAAATAGTAAAATTCCAGTTAAACCAGCAACTGCAGCCAAACTTCTCGCGTTTCTCAGCACTTCATTGAGAAATTTCAGAGAGTCCCGAATAGAAATGGTAACATTGCAACATAACAACAAATCACTGGCAGATTAGCAAGCATTGAATAGAAAGAAAAATTAGACCTGTCAATTTCTCATACAAAAGAATAAATCTAATGAATGAAAATAAAAATGTCAATTACTTGTGGTTTAGTGCTAAACATTATGCTCAGTACCCATATGTAATTTCTTCTTTTATTGGCTATGTGAATCAATATAGGTGGGTGAAGAACCATGCTCTGTTAATTCCCTGATAGACAAGAAGAGCTGGAGACAGCGGACTAGGATGAAAAAAACACTTCAAAACCAGTAAAAACAACAGAAAGGTACCAACAATACCCTCCAGTACTTCACGTCGCCACTAGCAGAAAAACATTACATCCATTTCAACTACTAATAGTGCCTTGCATTCCAAAATATTCATACCTTAAAGGGCTTTTAACAGTAGATATGAAAATCGCCAGGTGTATAGAAATCTAATGGCTAGTTGAAAGCATTATCAACCACAATGTTTCTTCTTCCAAAATAGAGCAGAAAAATGAAACCCCACGAACCGGGTGAAAATCTCAATCAGCTAGCCCATGCCATGTCTCCATCCATTGCCATGGCAAATGCGTCTGTAATGCTACTATCGTCTGACAACCTCCAAAACTTTCTTATGCTCCTCCCTCCCCCACCAACACCCCCCCCCCCCTCCGTCAAAAAATAATAAAATAAAAGAGCAGGGTGGAGAGATTGAGGTGAAAGTTTCTTTTGGTCTATTGTATGATGACCCTTTGTCAAACACACTAAATGGAATGAGGGAAGAAAAAGGGAACACAAAGATGATCATAAGAGTAGCATGCTTTGTACAGTGAAATGTTAGGCAAATCTTTAAACATGCATTTCAAATAAATAACCAAAATAAGATGCTGAGATGAATTAACAGAAAAGAATAAGAACCATAAATGTAAATAAGGAAGAACTTACAAAAAAGACGTGTGAGAAGTGAATCTTGTGGACTCGGAGATGGGGAAGATTCACATAACCAATCACATTAATAGGGACAATATCTGGAAGAGATAACAATACCAACTTAATATATTGAATGTATTGATAAAACTATAATTTCTGGAATGAAATTTCAAAAATTGTCATCCCAGTAAGTACTTTAGAAAACAATATTGCCAAGAATCTCATAATTTCCATACATTGGGAAGAAGAACTTAATTAACTTTTCATTGCTGAAATAAGCTCAACTCATATCTGTCCAAAATTAAATAATAATAAAAAATCTTGCTATGGAAGAAAGACCAACATTACAATACATTTTATGTTCCTCAATATACCAGCAAATGGGATACTTAACTCTGCACAATATATAACATTGACTGGCAGACAACAAGGATATAAGAGGAACATTGTTGTGGTTATTATCCTCAACCAGCAATCAAATTCCCTCCTCATGGCTTGCAAGATGTTGTAGTCTTCTGCATATAACCAGTTTATAAAACTTTCTTGTCCTCAAGAACAATCCGAAGGCAACAACAGACCCCATAAGGGTAACTGATGCCATAATGAAAAATGATAACATAAAGCAGTGAGTTCCACTGCATGTGCTCCCACCAGCAGCTGTTTCCTTGTCATAAATATACCCAACTATCCTCACAGATAGAATATAAGATCCAACTGGACTTGCAATGGAGATGGTGTTGAATATGGTACCCATATGCCGAACACCAAATATCTCTGAGGTGATGGTTGGCATCAATGACCACTGTGAACCATAACAAACACCCACCAATACTGAGCCAGCATATAGAGCCCCAGGCAGCCCAGAGGCAATCACTACATGGCCAATGCTCATGGATGCTAGAGTAATGATCATGAATAATGGCCTTGACCAACCTCTCAGATGCAGGAAATAATCAGATACGTACCCAGCTACAAAACGGCCAAGAAAATTCCAGATGCTCCACAGAGAAACCAAAGTACTCGTCTCCACGCTACTATAACCAAGAGATCCTCCTATTTGGCTGATGTTATTTACAGTGGCCAGTCCCGAGCCCATACCACATGCCATGGCAATGAACAGCATCCAGAAGTTCCCTGTGCGCATGGCTTGCAAGAGATTCAAGTCTTCTTCCCCTAGAATTTTCTTCTTATCATTGGTAATCAATTTTTTATCCACATCACTGGGAACCTCATGATAACCAACAGGATCTCGGGTCCTCTCAAGTGATGAAGTCTGCACTAAACTTTGGCTATCTCTCAACTGGGCTCGGATTGCAATGCTAAGAGGGGAGGCAAGCAAAAGGAGGAGGACTATAAATGTGAGTATGCGTGCCCACAATTTGAGACTTACGACGTTTTCCAAAATAATTATGACCATAAGATAAGCAGCAGTAACAAGAGCAATAACTGAGAAATCATTCAAGTGCTTCTTGTCATTTCCTGTGTTGGTATGATAGAGTCTCACAAGAGACATGAGTATGAAGGGGACAATGGTTGGTAACAGTGCAAGCATGAGAAGAAAAGAGCTTGGATTTCCCTCAAATATTGTGTCATAAACTTGAATTAGTATTGCTCCACTCAGACCAAGAAAGCCCTAATAGAGAAAGTTGATTAGCACTGTTTAAAAAATTAGCACTTCAAAGACCCACACAAGGTCTCAGTAATCAAATAGAGGCATGAAAGTAAATTTCAAGACAGATATAGACACAGAGGGCGCTAGCTTACGGTACACCGGTACCGATAGTGTGTCCAGCCTTTTCCCTAATTATAAAATAAACACATAAATAAAAAACAGAAACAGAAAAGTCCATCTAGTTTTAATAACTAGTGCATATACTTGCTGCACTAAGGCCCAGAAAATGTGCCAGAGACCTGGTAAACGAACATATTGATCAATCAGTAGTTTGATAAGTATCATAAAATACATCACATATCCTGTGCTTTTAGTTTAACAGAGTTGGCAAAATGCATTCCATAAACTATCAGCAAACTCAAAACCTTAAAAAGATACTAGTTAAAATCTGATAAATCTCTAGGTATTGCTACATCAGTGACAGATGATAACCTCAGCCATGATGCGCACCCTCTCAGTAAATTGTTACCAATGCTAGAATTTATACAAGTACCAGACATTGTTGATGATATGTAACTACATAAATTGGGGCTCTTGAAATACCTAAAAAGCAGCCTTTTGAAACATTGTTAATACTGCAACCGAATGACTTAACATGCTCATCATGTGTCAGACTTCAAGGCCCTTTTAATGTATTAAAAGACTACGAAGCAAACACTTGATGGAAATACAAACATAACTTCGCATGCCAAGGACCATCCAATGCGCAAGTATCCTACTGAGCAAATACTTGATGCAATATTGAAATATGGTTGTCAACTGTCAAGCATCAGAATCCACTTCATTTGAATTATGGAGATGAAGCAAAATTACCACAGACTGTAATTATGAAGCCTTGACCATTCCTTATGAACCTCTGATTGGAGCCACTACAGGATCACTAAGAGAGTCACTACCAAAACTGAGCCTCAAACAACCTACACCAAAGGGTGGTCTTTGTAAGGTGAACAATGCTCTTCAAGACACTCTTTTTGCAGATACTAACTATCAATAGACAAGTCCAGCAAGAGAAATCATTCCAGTAAAAGACAGGTGAAAATGACTTGTTTTCCTGTTTTCAGCAGCTAGTAGCTGGGAACAGAATAAGTTGAGCAAGAAAAAGATAAACAATGAATTAGGAGTACAAACTGTCGTGGCAAAACCACTACATAAGAACGGAGAGTAGAAACAATCAGATATTGTAAGATTTATGATGTAAGGTTCTAAGCGGGAGCTCGAAAATAATAGGAATGGAATCAACTCAAATTTAAGCTTGAACCCATCAAATTTCTCCAGAATCACAACATAAATTCGTGCATGGATATGCTTCATCAGTTCGAATTACAAGGATTGGCACAATTTATTGACAGCCTATCAAACCAATTAGATCCTCCACCAGGAAACCAAACCGAAAAAAAAAATATTGAAGAGACGGACCTTCATGATGCCGACGATGGTGCCACTATAATCAGGGAAGTTTTGAACACCTGTGACGACATCGGCAGTGTTGAAGAAGGTCTGAGCATGAGCTGCAAGAAACATGAAGAAGCACATGAGCGGGACAGGAGGGCGAGGAATGACTCCGATAACCGAAAGCCACATAAAGAGGTAACCAATAAAGCACTGGATCGCTCCGGTCGCATGAACAACCCATGGCCCACCAATTGCATAATCGGAGGAAGAAGAAGAATGAGAAGGTGAAGAAGGGATTGCGACGGCGGAGTAAAGTATGCCGGAGAGAAGACCAGCGTTAGCTCCGATATCTTTGAAGACCGCAATGGATTCGAGGGTGGATTGGTCGTAATTCTGACTGGATTTCAGGACGGGTGAATAAATACCGAAGGCGTAAGAGGAGCCACCGGTGCACTGGATCCATATGCTTGCGACGGTTGCTACCCATTTGTTCCCGGTGTTCATCTCTCTCTTCCCAACCTTAAGCTTCTACTCTTCAGCTTACCAACCCCAGTGAGGCAACGGCCCTCTCTGTTCCATCATTAGTGCACGCAATCTATTTACCTTAATCCTCATGAGAAAACAAAAGGATGCTTTTTCTCTCAATCTTGGACATTCCTGTACTTAAACTCAGATTAAAAGTACTTCCACCATGTTCTGCAGTTCCGCAGCCGCAGCTTCCGCTTCTCATGTGTCCCTAATTTAGGTCAAGTAGAGGTTTGCTTCTTCACTCTGACAGCCCTTTTACCCTTTTTGTCTTTTTTTATCAGATTCACTGCCCCCCAATTGATTCTCACAAAGTTTTACCCAAGAAAAAATTTGATGCTCTGCGAGGTGGACATGATGGTCCATTTCCCTGAGTGACTGGGCCATGTGTTTGGTGCAGCCTGCGCTGCAGCACAGAGGACATGAACCCTTAATCTAAATGGGTTGTGACAGGTGCTTTGTATGCAAATCTCTAACCTGGAGAATACTTGCGCTAGCATCAGAAAGCTTTTGTCTGTGGTTAATAATAGTATTTCTTTTCTTTAATAAAGCCAAATCTTATCACTGTTTATATAAACGCCTTTTCTTTTCTTTTCGTAGCAGTGCAAACTCTTCTCAATCCCAAAAGAAAAAGAAGAGGCCAGCAAAGATGATTGTCAACCGACCTAAAAGAAAGCAACTCCAACTTAATCGGTCGGTTCATACGGTTTAGGTCAGGATGAATCGGGTTGGGCTAGTAATAGATCAAATCAAAACCACATCACTATGCCAAAAAAGTCTGTTCAAGTCAATCAAAAGTACTAATAGAAATGCATGACTCTAAAATTTGACATGTGATAAAAGGAATAGCAAGATGTTACACATACGATGTGGGGGGTGGGGGGTCGAACAAGCGATCTCTCCGTGGACTTAGGTTAGGCTCTCCTGCATTAGTAGCCACCACCATACCAAACGGTACTTCCCTATTGGCAAAGAACTTAAACATTCTAGAGATTGTTTTCCCTTTGTTCTAACAACTATGAAAACATGTTAAAATTCTTTTTTTGATTTTCTGAGAGCCTACACTCTACTATAAGACACCAATCAATTGAACGAACAATTTTTTCATAGCCCAAGAATAGTGCTATACATCTTCTAAATAATTTGATTAGATATGTCAGCCATAAATCCCATACCAAACAGCCTTCCAAGAAAATCACTCTACAAAAAGATTATTCTAATGGTTGGTATAATGTCAAATAGAACCAATAATTGCACATGACAAAATGATAATGTACATGGTGTGTCCACATCGTTTGAGCACCAAATGGCAAATTCACCATTAGTGTAAAAATGGGCCCCGACATTATTTAATGTTGCTTCCTTGCTCCCTATGGGAAAAAAATACAATTAAATCGTAATTAGTCTTAAAAAAAGATTAAATCTTAATTGGGATGTGATGACAACAAGAGCTATGCTAATTAAATCTTAATTATTTGCTTAATGGTCCTAGCAATACAGCTACCTAGATTGAATTGAATCTTGACCTTGGTGTCATCTAGAATATATGGGAAAAAGATGTATATTAGGACCGATTTTATCTTCACTCGTAGTGATCAAGAGATATGGTTTGAGGTATCGGTATCAGATCACCTATATTGGGTGATTCGTATCGGTATCACTAGCCACCAATTCCAATACCATGTTGATATTGTATCGATGAAACGATACGGAGCAATAGTAAAAAAATCCAATTATTAGGAAAACCATGGGTAAACTTGTCTTATATGGACTGTTCCATGATAGTGACTCTTTATCTTCTTTTATTTTGGAAGGTTGGATGGAACATTAATGATCGCCCTCAATTTTCTCTTCTTCTGCTATTTGAAAATAAACATATCGGCTCAAAAAGGCTTACCAGTCCAGCTTCCAAACCATTTCTCTTTTTTATCCGGAAAGCAATTTTGGTATTCTTTTTGAATGAGTTGTTGAAATTAATACCAAAAGGCTGTTCAACCATGGGTTTTCATCATATATTTTTTTTTTCGTGGTAGACAAGATACCATTATTGAGATCAACTTGAATCAATCATAGATGGAGACCTATGACCGACAAATCTCCACAATCCATGGATCAGAATTGGATCAAACCGTTGTACATATCACCCACAGTGCCCTCTTAGCTAGGAAGTCAATCACAATATTGACCTCAGTCACAACATTGACTTCCCTCAAAACAAAATGAAAATTACAAGAAACCAAATAAGTATACAGACAAGAAGTAACATCCTCAATAATACATCGAATTTGTAGAGGAGAGATGATCCCTCAATCTTATAGATAGGATGTGATATACTTGTTGTCAGATTCCAACCAAAAGGCTGAGTGAGTTTTTCGAATCCATACCAACATGCTAAGTGAGTTTTGTAAGAACCATGGATGAAAATCCACATCCCCCCGACAGGAGGTTTTCTTTTCTCGTGCGAATCGGATCTCGCCGGTAAATCCTAAAGCAATGACCATGATCCTCCTAAGAGGATGAATGGGTAATATTGGAACTGCCACCTAGATAAGGGTCTAGGACAGATTCCTCCCACTGATGGTGAGAGACTAATGACTCAATGGATAGGTTGCAATCTGTCCAAATCACTAGGTAAGTATCAAGTTACCGACTGGGAAGGTGTTAGGCACCCATTCCGCCCAACCGGAACCGGTTGTCATTCTCTAGACCATTGTTATACCTAAGTTTGCTTGCAAACCCTAAAGCTAGTTATGCTAGATCTAAGTCATCCTAAAACTGGGCACCTAAGACTAGGTATCTGTGTACAAAGATTTACAACGTAAACCAAATTTCTAAATTATTCTAAGCTAAAATGTTGGGCATGAAATATTAAATAGATCAATCAAATTAAGCATGGCATGGAGAGATTTATACTAAAGATGCAAGATCACACTAGAACATAAAACATGGGACATGAAGCAAATTACTAAACATGCATCAACCAAAAATAAAATATTCTAAACATTCATGGGCTAGATGACGGGCTTGCCCAAGTCCTGTCCTACACATCATGCATCTACGTCCTACAAGTATCCCGATGTATTATGCATTCCAATTCAGGACGCTAATAGGTGGATTTCCTCTCACACATCCTAATCTCAAGGGTAACCAAGAGATTGATTACTTGACTCCCATAAACCAACCGAATTCTAAATAGGGTCTCAAGTGATCCGAATTGGGGTGGGGGACCAACATGAGGACTATGTCAAAAGACCAAAATTAACAAATCCCGATACAAGTCATAGCCTCATTGGTTTTCAAGGGATGATGTCAAGATCACATAAAACCCTATATTCTACCTAAAATGGGTTTTGAAAATCATTTGGAAACCCGCAACCTCGATTTGAAATTGAATGAATTGGGGAAGTGTAAATTTTTTTATCCTAAATTGTAAACTAAAATGCACTCATAGGTCCAAAACAATGGACCCAAACTCTCCACTCAATCCAATCTTGGTTGATGGATTAAAGCCCAAACCGAAATCAAAATCAAATGGGCCAAAATCCATATGGGTCACACACAAAATCTGAACCAAACCAACCCATTGTCTTGTAACCTCAAGTCCTAACCCATTCCTCAATTAATCGATTTGTCAATGTTGGAGGCCCAAACATCTAAACTAGAATTTGACCGTTAAACCCGAACCGAGATTGGGATTGAAGACACATACTTAAAACAAAACCCCACTTCCTTATCAATATAATCTGTCCAAGCCTAGACCTATAACCAAAAAAATATGAGAAACCGATCCTAAAATCCAACCAGCCCAACGAAACGGACTTCAAACAAAACCCAAATCAGATTGACATATCACTAATCAAAAATCATAAACAGAGTCAAAACCGATTAAGAAGATAACAGCCGTATCATGTACAAGATAGAGAAATAAGATACACTAAGTAGAACAAACCAGAATAGTTAATCCAAATTGACAAAACAAAGTAGCTAAACAAACTAAAGAAGAATGAGGAGGATTACCTGCACACTGATCAAGCTGTAAAGCCAGCAATAAGAGCAAAATCACCGGCGACTGGTCACGGACAAGGAACAAACAGATCGAGCAAAGGATATGAGGAATTATTACAGACAGGGAGCTAATATGGGGGAAGGGATTTAATTACAAAAAACATTAAAGGGAACAAAGTAAAATAAGACTGTACTAAGGAACAAAATCTGGAACCCTGCAAGCTCGCTCCTCCTCGATCCAACACTTGCGACAACCGATCACTGAGACGAAGAACACTTTTGCTGAGAAGATGAGTGGAGACCCACGTTCGATTGCAGAAATTTCGTTTTCCTTGGCTCAGGGAAGCTTCCGGCTCTCTTCTTGTTTCAGCCTTTAATCGTTGGATCTAGAGTATCCCATGTGCCATCCCTCCAACTCTTCCCTCTCTCTCTCTCTCTCTCTTTTCTACCCTTTTGCTCTTTTCTCTCTGATTCTGTTTTTTCCATCCTCTCTCTTCACTCTCCTCTCTCTTTACCTCTCTGTTTTTCTGTTTTTCCCTCTCTCTGGTTTTTTCTCGAAGAATGACGACCACCCACCCATTTTTCTCTCACTCTCCTTATCTTTTTGTTTTTCTCCCTCTCTGTTTTTTCTCTCTTCTTCCACTCTCTCACTCTCTCTGTTTTTTCTCTCTTCTCTTTCTTTTTAAAAAACTATTTCCTAGTTTAGGGTTCTTATTTCGTTTTTTTCTTTTTTTTTCTTTTATGAGCAAAGAAAACAAACTAAGGATTACAGTTGACAAAGTTCAGCTCTTAAGCTACAAGCATTCTTAGCCAAATTCTTCGCTCTAGCTATACACAAACCACCCTTTTTCAAAATAAACGGTATATGCTGAGATCTATCAGATATATATATATATATATATATATAAAATAGCGGAATAAGGTCCAAGGCCATTGGCAGTTGATGGGAGATGGAAGAACTTGGGTAACATGTTCGTCATCACACCAAACTTCTTTAATCTGCAACTTGATACTGGCGGCTAGATCTAACCCCTTGCGGAGTGCAAAACAGTAGTTAGCTAGATCGACAGTAAGTGGTAATCTCCCTGCATCAAAAAACCTAAACGTGCCATTTATCAGAATGAGATACGACCAGCCAGCCTCAGGTAATCCAGGCTCACTAAATCCTGCATAGATTAAAATAGCATAATTATAATTTGGTAATATAAATGGTGGAGACAAATTATACCCGTCAAAAACCGCTGAAAAATTATCCTTAAGATTAGAAGGATGGAAAGGTGACAACCTGTTATCCATAATCCATTTAGAAGCTGTCGCTAATAATTCTACTGGATTAGGTTGTCCTTTCCCCATTACAGCCTTGTTCCTATTAAGCCAAATATAGTAGCAAGTAATGATAAAAATACTAAAAGAAAACCGACAGAATTTGTTGAAGTCTTCCAAGACCACAGATTCCGTCCTGAATCCCAGTGGTCCTGCCGCCTAGACATGTTTGACCCAATCACATGAAAGGAAAAAGTGTCATGGAGTCTCAGCACCATTTCGACAGAGAGCACAGTTGGTGTCAAGCTGGATCCGTTTGGAAAGAAGATCCTTGAGAGGGAGTCCTGCATTGAGCAAACGCCAGAAAAATATCTTAAATTTGGGATGAATCTGAAGCTTCCATAAAAAGAATTTCCACCAACCAAAGCAAATTGTAACAGTATTTGTGTTTGTGGACCAACATTGTAATTCTTTAGCAGCCAGTTCAGTGGAGAACCGACCCGTCTTTGATTTAGGACAGTACCACCGATCCTCTACAGAGGAGAAAGGTATAGCCTGTATAAATGGTAAGACCTCAGGGGATATAAAATGTTTTAAGGCGGTCCATATTCCACTCAGAGCCAGAATTGAAGTGAGAAACCAGCATGACCTTGAGAGTCTGGTTTAATAGAATTGTGGCAAAATTTGAGAGATTACCTGAAAAGTTTGGTACCCAATTGTCATACCAGAAAAAAGTATTGGTTCCTTTCCCCATTTTCCTACGCACCAATTTCTCAAGGTCTGGAATCACATGGGTGATGCTATTCAAAATCCAGGAACTTTTTTACTTTTTAATTTAGTTCCCTTTTTACACTCTTTCCTTTTTAGGTTTAGGTTCTCTTTTTTTTTTTTTTTATCTTCTATTTTTACCCTCCCCTTTAATAGGTTTAGGTTTTATTATTTTGTTTCTTTCCCATTTTAGCCCTAGATGAAATCTCAATTTAGGTTTCTCTTTTTTTTAATTGTTCTTCCTGTTTTACCCTCCCCCTTTTAGGTTTAGGTTTTGCTTTCTTTTTTTCTTTTAATTTTTCTTTTTTGCCCCTACTAGTCTAAGCCCTCAATGATATTTATGGGCTTGACCCAATAGACCTTCATGGGCCAAACCTACGGTCTCAATTCCTTAGGCTTAGGTCTCTTAGTTCAGGATACGAGTCAGGTGCCATGTGGCACCCTCTCAGGGTCCGTGACCCTGAGATGGATCTGCACTTCTGGGTCACCTCATGGGTCGAGACCTGGGCAATCTATTATTATTATTATTATTTATTACTTTTTGGTGTCCGAGACAAAGATTGCCGGTAATCCGTGTATCGTTATCGCCAGGGAGGGTGACAAAAATCAGGTATGTGTAAGTTTTTAGAATCCATACTAGAGTAGTCTGAGCCTATGAGGCCCAATAATGAGAGTGATTTGCACAATTTGATCCCATGAAATGCTTGAATTTATACCCCATTTGCTACTCTCTGGGAGTCAATTAAAGTTTTTCACATATATGAATTAAGGATATTCTACAATCTTTTTTGGTAGAAACAAAATATCCATATTATAATATTATTTTCTTTTAAAAGAAAGAGAAAATTACTTGGACACCCCCTATACTATGACCAATGTTTGAAACAATTACTTGACACCCCCCGAAACCTGACGGTGTTAATTTGCTGTTAGTGTTTAATTGGGAATGTCCATTTTACCCTTATCATCTATTCAAAAGAAAACAATGAAATTGACAGATTTACCCCCCTTCTTCTTCTTCTGCTTCCTCCTCCTCCTCTTGCAACCCCACCACCCCTACCCCCTACTGATTTCAAACCCTAATTGATTTCAAACCCAAATCGATTTCAGAAAATTTCTCTTTTCTTAAACAAATTTCAAATCAAAATAACCCAAAACCCTTAATTGATTTTCATATTAAGGGTTTGAACCTGAAAATCGATTAAGGGTTTGAATCTAAAGAATGGTGGATACTGCTGTTGACGGTGATGGAGAAGGAGGAGCGGTAGCCGCAGATGGTCTCTCGGAGATAGAGGCAGAACAATGAAGGAAGCAATTGGAGGTTTCTCTCTCGTCAGGTTCGATTCTTCTCCACTGCTAAATGCTTTCAAATAAGACAAAGAAAGGAGGTGTTTACAGATGTCTGCATTGGCTAAGAGTTCACAAACAGCCATGGCTGCCGGTTTCTGAGATTTCACACACAGCCATGTCTGCATTGGCTGAGAGTTCACACGCAGCCATGCTGAAGCATGTAAGCAGACAATGGATATGCTTCAAAGCATTATAATTTGTCACTTCCCTAGATTTCAAATACGAGTTATTAGTGATGTCCCCCATGTGTATATAAGCCATTTTTTACATATACAGGAAACAAACCATGGCTGTCGATTTTTAGTGAACTCTCATATAAGCCATTTTTTCCATACATCAATCCAATCACCCATGAAAATGAAAGGTCTGCAAAAGGGTTTCGAATCAGGAAAGGCAATCACCCATGAAAATGCAAGGTCTGCAAAAAAGGTTTCGGATCAGGAAAGGCTTTGGGAGGTCAGATGAGAGTTCACATACAACCACGGCTGCCGATCTTTTTTTTTTTTTTTTCGATTGCAAGGAAAGGCTTTGGGAGATCACATGAGAATTCACACAGCCATGGCTGCCTTTTTTTTTTTTTTTTTGGGTCACAGGAAGAAGAAGAAGGGGGGTAAATCTGTCACTTCAGTACCCTTTTAGGGTAGTTTAAGTATTACAGAACATTTAACTAATGACATCATCACTAAACTAACGGACTTGACCTACCGAAAAGAAATGGTAAAGTGCAGGGGGTGTTCAAATAATTGTTTCAAATTTTGGGGAGTTTAAGCAAAATGGCTATAGTGCAGGGGGTGTCCATGTAATTTACTCTAAAAAAATTTTTTATGTGTTTAATGGGATCCAATCTAGTGTATGGATGTTAGATTGGCTCAACTTAATATAGGATATATTAAAAAACTTGATTTAACATGTTCCATCAATTTTGAAGTTTTTGGTGTACCAGAAAATTACTTAATAGAAACATACTAAAATATCATTACGTCTAAGAACTTCCATCACTTATTTTATTTTCTAAAGAGTCTAAGAGGGGTTTTTGTGAAATTGCAACCTTCGTTACATAACACTTACACCCTCAAGGTTATTAATGACGCCACAAAGGAGGAAAAGGATTTTGTCCAGTCATGGCAGGAGTTGGACCATCCAGCCCCGCTAAACGACAGCAAAATCAGGGTTGGGATGGTCATTTCACATGTAGGATTTGATTTTACTGTCGTTTAATGAGGTTGGACCGTCCATCTCCCGCCACGACTGGAGAGGAGCCAGGTCCGACAAAGGAAGGGATACTTGGAAAAGCTTTAACTGGGAGGAGGAGCTTTGGCCTTGGCATGCATCATCTTAACGAACTCCACCAGCTTCTCCGTGTCCGGCATCACATCCTTCACTGCCAGATCCGAACAGAAACGCTCCGCCCATCCTACCAGAGCAGGCGCCTTGGTTTCGTCAAGGATCTTCACTCCGTTGAGCTTCTCAGCCATTCTGGTCGAACCCAAGAAGCAACCAAAGGCGATGTCGAGGTACCCGATCCTCTCTCCACCGAAGAAGCTCTTCCCTTTGCTACATTTGTGGAACGCTTCTTCCAGCAACACCAACCCCTCCTTCACTTGATGGATAGCTGCCACTTTCGCCTCTTCACTCTGAGCTCTTCCTATCCCACTCAGAGAGGTGAACCACTGCACCAACTCCACCAAAATGACATTTCAAAAACCATCATTGTCTAGGAAAGAAATTAGTGAACTTGAAAGAAAGAAGGTATGAAGTTGTGTGTGTATACCTTGTCGTCGATGTAGGAGGCCCAGAAGCGGGCTATGGCGCGGTCGTAAGGGTCGGAAGGGAGGATAGAAGGTCCGGAGGTCCAGATCTCGTCGATGTAGTGAACGATGTTGAGGGATTCACAGATGGGTTTGTCGGCGTGGATGAGAACTGGGATTTTCTTGTAGACAGGGTTGGATTGAAGGAGGAGTTGGCTTTTGGATCCGAACATTTCTTGGAGAAACTCGTAGGTGACGGACTTGATATTCAAGGCGATCCTCGCTCGCATGACGAACGGGCTCGGCCATGCACCCAATAGTTTCACGTTGTCCTCAGCCATTGACAGTCACGAGGTGTGAGTGTGAGAGAGTGACCCTGTAAATGTTAACAAAGCGCAAAAAAACAAAAGAAGCCTGGAAATTTTTCTCTCCCAGGAAGGATTGTGAGACTTATTAGAAAATAGGGATATATGTATGGACTTAAATAGAATAATAGATGGTGATGGGGTAGAGAGATGTGTGGACATAAATAGTCGGTGATGGACCTTTACTTGCTTTGGAATGGAGGTTTGCACGCTGCTTGTTGGTACAGTACCTACCACGATTTATTTATAGTGTTGAGGGAGGGTTCATAGGTTCTTCTCATAGGGGATCGGAAATGTCGACCTCACCCTCTGTTCAAACACACTATCCGAGTGGGATGAGATCGTCATTTTTATCTTCCCTATGAGAGGAACCTACGAACCTGACCAGGAGAAAAATTCATTGAGGGAACCTCTACCAGTCTAATTGCTTTGGAATGGAGGGTTGCACGCTGCTTGTCGGCACAGTACCTACCACGATTTATAGTTTTTTTTTTTGGGGGGGGGGGGGCCGGGGTGGGGGTGGGGGTGGGGGGGGGGGAGAGAGGGGGAGTGTGGAGGAGGGGAAGATATTTATTGAGAAGGACGTGAAAAAACACATAAATTCAGAGTTACAAACTTTCAAAATCCAAGGACTGGATTGAGGCTAAATAATTGTACACATTAGGTACCAGCTTTTCTTATCAAGAGAGTCATCTAAACTGTTTAGCTCTCTTGGAACAAAACGAAAAACACATGACTCTAAATACGACATCACATCCTTGATGTCTTGAAGAATAGGGCTAACTGAAGTAGGAGGGTTTTCTTGCACAATAGTGAGAAAATTGATTAAATCTTTGTTGTCCGATTTGATGATAGCTTGAAGAAGGGCTGTCCGAATTGCTATGGCTTTACCAATGAGAACTGATTCAAAACTAGCTAGTTCTAAGGTAGCCAAAAGCGGTCATACATTATGATAATGGAAGACAATCCTAGGCCACTGATTAAGCTATTTGATAGTATTGAAGCATCACAGTTTACTTTCAGAGGACCACGAGGTGGGGGAATCCAATGGGTAGATTCTGAAGGTGGGAATGATATAACCCTTTGAGTAGAGTTTGATTTAGATGGAACCTGATTAGCATTGGTGAACTCAGTGGCTGCTTTCTCTCCACATCGAATAACATCACTTACTTTTGAGAGTTAGATCATTTTGTGCACGTCACAAATACCATGCAATGAAAGAGGCCGGCTCAAGTTCATATACGAGAAATACCTGCAAGCCATCCAGATGGAATCTAGATGAGGAGTGGAATCCACCAGACGGCTTGTAAGTGTACAAGAATGTTCTCGTATGGGAACTTGAGTCGAGTCCGCGAACAAAAAGTTAAGGATTCTTTCTTCAAATTAGATCCATGTATCCCAAGGATGACCAATTTTAGATCCTTGTAATTACGAGGCAACGTAATAGGCTACTTTCAAACCAAACTGCATGTACAAACAGACAGACAAGGATTATATGATCCAGAGTCTCAAGCATTCTCTACATCGTGGATATGTGTGATTTATTGGAATCTGTCATTGATTCAAGGTAATTTGGATCCTCTACTGTCAAGCTATCGGTTTTGCGCCGTGTTGCGTAGACACAACATGACCACCTTACCCCTATCAAAGTGTCTTGCCAGACTGGAGGTAAGACGATCATTGCACATCTTGCTATGTTTGCATAGCACGGCAGGACGGGCAGCTCGGCAGAGGATCTGGATCCTGATTCTCTTTAATGGAAAGGGGTGACCACCCGTCGTTGATCCCAGGCATTAATAAAAATGGTGATGCAGCCATCAAAGGAGTAAAATAGGTGCGGAACCATGTAACTCCTCTCGATTTCGTTTCGATGGGTCTAGTAGAGTAGAGTATGAAATTATGAATAGATCCTTTACCCGAAAAAATAAAAAGAGTATGAATAGATCAGATACCGTACAAAGTGGATTACCCCCATTGGAAAATCACTGTGATGGATCCCAAGACTACAATCGTACGGTTGGAAGCTTAGGATTCCAATCGTACGATGAGAAATATTTTCGCTCTTGTAAAACATTCCAACTTTTTAAAATAGTTAGTAAGTTAGCGTACTGATGAGGAAAACGTTCAATGAGATGGGGAATCATAGGCTCATCATATGGACGTGACGGTGGGTGAAGGCGTATTGACCTTTGAGTTTGGGTTCTCTGTTTGATAAACCCATCCACCAGAGAGAGGCACTCGACGATTAGGGAATTAGAGAGGATTTTAATCCGAGAGCAGTTCATCGCGGGTGTCTACATCGAAGCAGAGAGGGTTGGAGCGAAGATGAAGACGACGAAAGGAGGGAAAGTCATGAACCCTACGGATGCCTACCGGAAGGAGCTCCGTAAAAAGGAGTTGAAAAGGGTAAAAAACTTGCAATTTCGTTTCTAGGGTTACTAGTTCTGCTTTCATATTTATATTAATCCTTTGTTATTGCACCATCACCATTCCTCAGTGGAATTATTAGGCGTGTCTTGGAAAACCCTAACATATGTCTCAAAATTTCATTTCTGTTTTTCAAACACAGATATGTTGAAACTAATATTCGCTTTCTCACTTGGAGCTTGAGTTTTCGAAAGATGTTTCCTAATCGTTATTTCCATTGTTGTTGTTATTTCTTCTTTCGTTTTAGCGTCAGAAAGGAGAGGCAGCGGAAATTTGAATGAGAATGCACAGTTTTATTGATTGTTTTATTAATATGTGAAGCATGGTCCACTCCACACCGACTAGAACACCTGTTTTTTTTCAGATATATTGTTTTTTGAGCTACTTCATTCTTACTAATAGGAAATACGAAATGGTTGTGGGACTGAATCATGCTTTTTCAACCCTGTCGAGGTTTAATAGCAGGGGGACTAATTGTTATTCTGTATGGAGAATTTGTTTGATATATATATATATATTGCTCTCAAACCTATTTATTCTATGTTGGTTTCTTATGTTAATTTCTTTTATCCTCTATGGTTCACTTCATGGCTTGAATATCCGTTCAAACTCAAACATTCCTCACTTTGATATTTCTTTGTCAAACAGAATAAAAAAGAAAGAAAAAAAGTGAGGGAAGTTGGCATTTTGAAGAAGGATCCCGAAACAATCAAGGAACAGATTGATAAGTTGGAAATGATGAGTATGTCATTATTCTTCTTCTGCCATTTTTGTTTCATTCATTCTCCATAGGTGCAACTTTACCAACTATAATCTGCTCCAAAATTAAAGTTGTCTGAAGCTACTTGGAACATTTTTATGTATTGGAATATGATTAGTATTATTAGATAAGCTAGAAGTACTTTTGTTTTTATGCTCGTAATTCTTGGGCATTGTTTAGTCATTATGAAAAAAATTTGTACTTAATGTTTGTTGGTGCCAAAATAGAAATTCTGTAGAAATTAGAAGAAAAACTGGAAGATTTCAACTCATGATCCTTTATGAACACTAAAATTTATTTCCATGTATCTTTAATTATTTGCTTCGACTTGGAGTTGGAGTGGGTGATGCAGTTATGCGTATGAATTAGGACTTGTCTCTTTTTGTAATTTTCTTTTTTTATTTTATCTGTTGATAGAGTCGTAGATAGAGTTAGTGTGGAGTCATAGATAGAGTTAGAGTAGAGTCGTAGATAGAGTTAAGAGTTTGAGTAAATTAAGTAGCTAAGTACAGCTCCCACGAGCTGGATGACTCAACCAAAGCTGGTTGGCTCAATCTCCATGAACCTGGTCCACTTTAAGACCTTGGTTCTTGCTGCTATGAATGGTTACCAATTGGACCAGCCTTAATCCTCCTTTGAAGCCCATTTGAGTGTCCCAATCTACATAAAAAAACTGACTAAATTGACCAATAAAAGACTTAAAGGCAGCTCTTATCCAACTATGACTCCAATTTAACTGACTAGTTAAGTAAATCATGTATTCCTAACTTTTATCCATATTATAGGTTCATTAAAGTGCTCTATTACAAAGAAAACCCATTGGACAAAAGGCCTAAGCCCAAAGCCCTAACACATATATAACCCGATCCAAAGGGTGTTTTGACTAAAAGCGTAAAACAAGTTCACTTACGTGATTTTCCTGTGTCCATTGGGATTTTCATTTTTCTTTTTCTTCCCTTAAAGCTTGTATTGCTGCTTGTAATAATAGTGAATGCTTTTTTCACAGCATTTGCCTATTGATATGCAGTTTAATGTAGTTCTAGATTAAATGTAATCCAACTAGAAGCCACAACCAGAATCTGTTCTTCAAAGGGAGATTCAGCTAGGGTTAACTAATGGAAAAGGTCAATTTAGGGTTAGGGTTTAGGGTTTGATGTTAGGGTTAAGGTTAGATGATGTATGGAAGTCTTCCAATGAAGGTTACGTTAACAAATAACAAGCCTAAGACTGCTGGACGGAATCGACAGCAAATTATGGAGTCTAGGGTTAGGGTTTTTGAAAGAGGAAAGAGTGGAGTTATAAGGGTTTGGCTGGGCATAATAGGACCAGGCTTGGATTGAGTTCTCCAAGGGAGTAGAGGAGGACTTGGTCAAGTTTTGGTAGGGTTCTATTGGCTGGTTTAGGCTATGCTGGTTGTGGGTGGTCCAGAGGAGAAGAAGAGAATGGTGGGTTTGGGTTTTGGTTCAAACTTACTTGTTTAATGAAGAACAACTTGAACAGAATTTTGTTGAAGTAGAATGGTGCTTGAAACCAGAACTTGAATGTAGAACTGTGAATGAAGAAGTTGAAAGTAACCACAAACCACCCGGGCTTCCATCGAAAGGTGTCAAGCGGATCACTGATTCCATCAGCCTTGATCAAACACAAGACAATTCTCCTTGGAGAAGACAAGTTGCAGCAGCAGCTTAAGAGTTGAGATTTCAAAATTGTGAGGTAAAGAGGAGCCCCACGATTTTATTTATTTATAAGGGCCAATAGGCCAATCCTAATCAGCATAGGAGTAAACTAGGTTCTCCTAGCCGACCTAAATACGTAACACATCCTCCCTATGAACCGTGGGGAGTGGATGACTTAAAAATTCATGTGACCTACTTAAGTAGGCACATGACCACTAAAACACTTAAAAGGAAAAACTTTTAAAATCACTTAAATTGAACCACTGGTTGAACCGGTTCGATTTAAGAACAAAAGCACCAAAATAAAACTATGGAATAAAAACAGCTAATCCCATATAACCCTATTACCCATACTTTAGGTCTATAAAAGTGACCCATTACATTGAAAACCCATGGGATCAAAGGCCCAACATGGATAGAACTTAACCCTGGACTTATTACTAATATAACAAGCCTATTTCGGTGATGAATCTGCATCACCGTCTTTGTAAAAACGTTGTCCTCTATTCAAACCACACACTTGACTGTCATCAATCTGGATTATACCTTTTTAGTAATAATACTACTTAGATGAATGGTCCTGCACTATTTAATTCCTATGTGCTTTGCTTATTTGCTTTGTGATTAGGTTTATTGGTCAGGTGTGGGTTTGGGTTGTAGCTGTCCCCCAAGGGACTTACATTTTCAACACTATTGCTGATGAACAAGTGGAACTCCTTTATTCGTTGTCCCTTTTTCTTTCTCTCTCTCTCTCTCTCTTTGTTGCTCACTCGCTCTTGTGTGGGAGTGTGTTGCTGGGTGTGTGGGTGTCTATTTGTGTGTAATTGCAGGGTTATGCAGAAACTAGGTCCCACGACAGTTTTAGAGAAATACTCAGATCTGCAGCTAGATTTAGTTGTCATGACAGCCTGCAGCTACATTGTTTTTTTTCGAGGTTCTGATTCCTGATCAGGTCTTGAATCTTATCTTGTTTGTAGTCCTAGTTGCAGGGTCTTTTATTGCAGCTTCTTTTCTTTATTTTTTTTTATTATAAAGCTTATCTTGGATAAGGAATATTATATTCCAGTCTGAGTCAGTTCTCTTTTTCTTATTGGTTGCTAGTGTATTTGTCAGATTGGAGCTTTCATATTGGTTGGGTGATGGAAGAGCTCTTATTTGTTTTTTTGTTTATATTTTATTTTCAGTTTAGGATTGACCTTATCTTTCCTATGCCAATAGCAGGTTTCTGAAGTATCCATAAATAAGTGTACTGGCCTACAGGTGATGCAATAGCTCTAGAATGGTTGGACCATCACGACTTGGTTTGGAAACCCAAACCCAGATGGAACCTGCCCAACCTTGGTTTTTGGTCTAAGAAGGCTGTTAGTAGTTTATTTATTTGGGATAATTTTTTTTTTTGTCATTTAAATTTTTATTATTAGCGTGTCAACAGGTAGTGAATGGAGTTTGTTTCAAACTCTTACCATTGTTTTAGAGTTTGAATAGAGATCTTTGTTTTTCCTTTACAAATATTTATATGTTACCATCGATGAGGAGATTGGAATGAATATTGAATTTTGTGGGTTGTAGCCTGCGTAGCCTCTGGTTGGTGGTATTCTCCTTTTTGTCCTTTTCCCTTCCATTCTTCTTATACCTTCTTTATTCTCAGTCTGTCCTTGCAGCAGAGTGATCAACAGAGAGGTCATTGGAACTCCTTCGACAGAATTCTATTTGGCTCGATCTTTGGGTCAAAGGTAGAGCTTTCATATACGATCAGAACTCTAGAGTTCGCCTGCTCAAGATCTCCTCTGTTGCAAGTAATGAAACCAGTTGCAGGTTTGAATCCGTATGTACTGCAAGCAAGGATTTCAAGGGCTTATTCTGTTGTTAGGGTTGATTGATTGTACTATTACCTGGGTTTCAGAGGCCCCTTGGTGCAGTATCACTTGACTGGTTGGACCAGCATGATAGGCTTTGGAGACCCATACCCAGACAGAACCGGTCCAATGGGTTTTGGTCCATCAAGGGTTGGAATTGGTTTATTTATTTATGTCTTTTATTTGTTTTGAGTTACATACGTAGGAGTTAGATAGTGTTAGAGTTTGAGTTGCAACTTATTTCAGTTTTGTAGTTAGAATAGGAGTCTTGTTATTTTCCCTTTAAATACTAGCTTGTAACCCAACAATGGACGGTGAAGTGAATTGAATAGAAGCTTATTGAGTTTTACTTTGAGAGAGTGTGTGATTATGTGATCTCTTTCCCTTTCCCCTGCAACTTTTCCCTTCTCCTATCCGGCCCTCCACCACCCCTTAGTTGTGGTTCAAGCCCCAAAGTTTCAACTTTCAACTCCATTGGGTTCCTCTTGAGGGAGATCTCTTCCTCGAAGGTGAGCATCCCTATCGTTGGCCTGCTGTTTCAGAACTTCTAATCCAAGTGCAACTTGTTTCTTTGGAGTTATCATGGTTTGGGTCAACTCAGTAGACCCATGTGGTTCTGATTCTGGAAGCTAGGGTTTTTGGGGTGTGATTTCATATATGAGGAAGCAAAATCGACCAGTTGCAGATTCTAGTTACCGCCTTGGCTCTCGATGGAAAGGTTGAAGACAGCCTCATCATATGAGTAAATACCCTCCCCTTTTCTTCTTCCCTCCATTAATACCTCTTCCCTTTATCCCTAATTCCCTTATGTCGTTTATTTACTTTTAGTCCCAACTGTATCTCTATTCTATAGTTAATAATTCCCTTTCTGTCCTCTTTCCTTTGCCTACCAAGTAAACCCTTGAACAATCTAGTTAATTACCAAATTGCCACTCCCCATGAGCAAACTTCAAAATGTTTACTGTTTTGCCACTAAGCTTTTCATTGGAGTCTTCTATTTCTTATAGTGAACCCAAACGGGGTTCCAAACACTAAGATAGGAAACTATATTTTCGGGGAACCAATTTGTTTTATGCTAGGAAGATCCTCGATGGAAGCTATTTATTATTTAGGAGACTCATGGAAAGATATAGAGAAGGTAAGAGGGGTCTCCATATGGTCTTTATTGACCTAGAAAAAGCCTATGATAGAGCCCCTAGAAAGTTAATCTGGAATATATTGGAAAAAGATAAGGGTGTCATGTAAATATGTGGACAATTAAAGATATATACAATGGTGTGGTGACTAATGTAAGAGCTGTGTGTGTGGGGGGGGTGTTAAGATAGTGAATTCCCCTTATTCGTTTGCGCTTATCATGGATGATTTAACTAGAGGCATACAAGATGAGGTTCCTTGGTGCATGCTTTTTGCGGATGATATTGTTTTGGTGGATGAGTCTAAATCAGGGATTAACACCAAGTTGGAGCTATGGAGATCAACCTTGGAATTAAAAGGTCTTAAGATAAGTAGAACTAAGATGGAATATATGGTGTGTAAAGATGAGGTTTCTTGGTGCATGCTTTTTGCGGATGATATTGTTTTGGTGGATAAGTCCAAATCAGGGATTAACACCAAGTTGGAGCTATGGAGCTCAACTTTGGAATCAGAAGGTCTTAAGATTCTTAGAACTAAGATAGAATATATGGTGTGAACCTTTAGCCATCCTAGTAAAGATAATGAGGTGGTGAATATTGATGAGAGGGAGATTCCACAAAGTGATTATTTTAGATATCTGGGCTTTATCGTAAATAAAGAAGGTGACATAGATGATGGTGTTGTCCAGAGGATTAAATTAAGATGGATGAAGTGGACTTTAGTCCACAGAGAGTTTGGTTCGACAAGAAGTCTCCATCCTAAGTCTTCTCTTTTTGACCCAAAGACTAGGTCTAGGAAAGGGTCTTGGATTTGGAATAGCATCACTAAAATTCTTCCGTCCCTTAGATCTTTCAGTCTTGGGAGAATTGGTAATGGACTTGATACCTATTTTTGGACTGACCCTTGGATCCCATCCATACCATCTTTCACTATCAAGCCAGAGGTATCCCAGAGGTCCCACCCTCAAAAAGTTGGTCAGTTTATCTCTAATAACTTCTGGAATCAGGATCTCTTGAGGAATTTTGTTCCTTTTTATCTTTCTCATATCGTTTACATTCTGTGCTCTGACTCCCCGGATTCCTGGTGGTGCACTCTCACTAGGGATGTGCGTTTTATCACTAAAAAGCGGCTAATTTCATTTCTAATTCCTCTTGCTTTGATGTTTCTTTATCCGTTTGGTAGAAATTTTTTTGGAAACTCAATCTTTATCCGAAATTTAAAATTTTTTTCTGGCGTGTATTAAATGCAGGGATTCCAGTTAAGGATATTATTTCGAAATGGACTCAGATCAACCCAACTTGTGCTTTCTGTGGCACTTGTAATGAGACCCTCTGGCATTTACTTCTATCTTGTGACTGGGTTAAACATATCTGGGCAGCTGATCCTTTGGGTCTGAGGACAGAGTTCATCTCATTCCCATCTCTGAGACAATTATGCATTTCTACTTTCCTAAGTCGCACGCTTGATAAGCCCTCTCTTGTCTGGTTTTTTTCTATTTTTATTATAACTTGTTATTTTATTTGGATTTTCAGAAATAATTATGTGTTCTGCCCTGTTTAACCTCATCCTCTAAATGTGTTATAGAGGATTGAACTTTGGATGAAAGACCTTCATATCGCCCCCCTCTGTTAAGCCCAATACTGTATCTTCTAATAATCAGGATATGCATGTTACTCCTAGGTTTCATTTACCTACTTTGGACTCTCCTGTTTTGTTATGCGCAGGGCTTGATTCCACGGACATAGGCTGTTCCGAATGGACTTTTGGCATTTTGTTAGATGGCAAATTCATTTTGTTAAATGCAGGAAGGGTTAAAAACAACCATGAAATGGAACCAGAATTGTTGGCCATTCTCAACGGCTAAAGCTTCCGAGCGGAAAGAAGTTTGGTGCTCTAACAAGGCGCTACCTAGACTTCTTCCAACTCCATCCCGTTCTCCTTGGCCTTTTGAAGTGTTGGAATATTTTCTGCAGATTTTTGATCGCTCGGAAGGCATTTTGTTCAACCATCTGACGGATACTGCTCTTTTAAGTTGGTTTAAATCCCTATCTCAACAAACTTTGACTACTAATGTACCTTGGGTAGATGACAGCTGTATAAATTTGCCATATTAATTCAATTTTTTTCTTTCTTTCATCGAAAAAGAAAAAAAAAAAGATGGATGAAGTGGAGAGGTGCGTCTAAAGTGTTGTGTGATTAACATATTCTTTTAAAGCTTAAAGGAAAATTTTAATCGGACTGTCATACTTCCGGCTGTGATGTATGGTGCAGAATGTTGGGCAGTTAAGAAGTGTCCTAAAAATAATTTATGTGTAGCAGAGATGAGGATGTTGAGATGGGTGTGTGGCAAAACTAGGAAGGATAAAGTAAGGAATGACCATATTAGAGCTGGGTTGGGCGTAGCCCCTATTCATGATAAACTTTGAGAGAGTCGTTTGAGGTGGCGTGGCCATGTTCAACGGAGGCCTTGGGATGCCCTAGTACAGAGGATTGATTTGATTCAGATTGAAAGATCTAAAAGAGCCAGGGGCAGGCCTAAAATAACTATAGGAGAAGTAGTGAGGAAAGACATGTTTAGCTTAGGCCTCATATCACGTATGACATCAGATAGAGTTGATTGGAGAGAAGGATCCATGTGGCCGACCCCATTGAGTTGGGATTAGGCAATGTTGTTGTTGTTGTGGATTTAGACCATGGTTTTAGGTATTGGAATTGGCCATGGCTGATACTGTAACGGTCCAGAAAACCCCGAATCGTTATTCTGAAGGGAAAAAAGGTCCGATCCGGCCTGATACGGTCAATTCAGATCTGTTTGCTATTGGTTTCAGTTTCTGCTGCTGTCTCGAAGATGCTTAAATCTGCTTGTTAACCTTTTAATTAACTTCAATAAACAATGTTTTGCTTCCATCTGAGTTTCTATTTTGAATCCCTAAAATTGCCAATCGAATGCTTCAGTCCTATTTGCTGTAGGTTTGTTTCAGATCTTGACACAATTTTGCAGGTCTGATCTGTATACAGAACAAACCCATCGACTGAATTTTGTGCCTAATCTGAATCTGTTTGCCCTAATTACTGTGAATTTTCTGTTTCTGGTTTTCATTCCTATATTATGTGATCCTATTATTTCTATTCATCTATTAGATTAATTCTGCCAAAAGTTTAGAAACCTCATTACACGGTGATGTTCCTTTTTTTTTTTTTTTTTTTTGTAGGAGCACAATTACTTTGGCATTCTGTTTTTAGTTAGCATACATCTTTTTAGAGAGGAATTTTCTTTACTATTATATACTGCTTGGTGGATAGTTTGTTTGATGGGTCTCTGCACTTGCATTAGTACAGAATCTGCCTTAACCTTGGGGATAATTATTCCGGAGCTGATGCTAATCTCAGCTGAAAGGAATGCTGTTTCTGGATTTTCTTGAAAGCATGGTTGCAACAAGCAGATATTAGGCAAACATTGTTTGGAACTGTGGTGCAGAAATCTGAATGTTAAGTGTGCATTTAAATAGAATTTTGTAGAGATTACAATGAAGGATTGACTCGAATCTTCTTGGATGTATTTTATGTTATCTGAATTGATGATTTAGTATGATCAATTTATGGTCAAAGCAATGATGTTATGTGTATACTGATTCAATTTAGAATTTTGGACTTTAGTTTTTGAAGATCTCAGCAAGTTAAGATTTGCACAGGTTGTAATCAGAGGATATATGGTCAAGGTTTTGTAGGGTCTGCATGCCACAAATAAGTTAATCTACCTAAATCGTAAGTCTCAGAGTTGGAGAGTGGACATGACTTGGATCTATCTTAAAAAGGAGCTCAGTTAACAATGACACTGACATGGGTGTCAGTTTATGACATTGTACCTGCTACGAAGATTGTAGTGTTTGATTAAAGGCTAAAGCTCCAAATTAATATATTGTAAATTGAAGTGAACTGTCAATCGTGACACAGATTTAGCCCGAAAGACATGTAAAATCCTTAATATTTGGCAGTTAAGTGGTCAGAATTGAGGGATTATTTCAAGATTTAAAAACTAAAGCATTGTATTTATAGACTTTGGCAAATTCAAGTATTGTTGGGGTTTGTAATATGACAACCTGTTGCTTAATTTAATTGAGCCCTGGATGAGTGTTTAGTGTTTGATTTCTGTGATGTTGAGACACCTTGATAATGTATTTAGTATTTAGTTGAATCTTAGATCACTTTTTTGCATCTCATATATATATCTTGACACCAAAGATGGTCACTCAAATGAAATTCCCATGAGGTTAATATTAGGACTACCAAGTGGGGTT
The DNA here is from genome assembly GCF_018873765.1 of Telopea speciosissima. Classification (NCBI taxonomy): domain Eukaryota; kingdom Viridiplantae; phylum Streptophyta; class Magnoliopsida; order Proteales; family Proteaceae; genus Telopea; species Telopea speciosissima. Next base: position 10,136,351 of record NC_057918.1, on the reverse strand, counting down.
ACTTGTGCATGTATTTGTAATCACACAACTCTATAGTTACAGCAAAAACTTGAAATATGCAGTGGAATATGTTGTGCCCTTCAATTGTTTTCTTGTAGCTTGGAGTAATATTGCATTATCATGTGGTTCATTTGATATATGTCATGTATTTTCTAGTTTATATATATACAGTTATGTTGTACTGTATCATCCAGTTTGATAGTTTGGCTGGGAAACTCTTTCTTCCTAATGGTTCTAATTCATATTGTCAATTGGCGCAGAAGCAGATGGTGCTCTGGACAAGGCAAGGAAGCACAAGAAAAGACAACTGGAGGACACACTGAACCTTGTTTTGAAGAAGAGGAAGGTATATAAACTTTATACATGGGTAGGCATTTTCATTTGGTATGAGAGGGAACTTTTATGGGCCATTGCTTATGCCAATGGTAAAAGTTCCAGGATGCCAGGGCAAATGCCCGAGTTCGAGTCTTTAGGGCAGCCACTTGGTGCAAAATACAAAGGTTAGGACTGACTCCAAACTCTCCCCTCCCAGGACCCTGCATTGGGTAATGGCCCTTTTTTATTTATTTTAATTTTTACGAGAGGCAACTTTTGCATTAATCCATCAATTAATGCTTTTCAATGTTTATGTTTCAAGCACCGTAAATTTCATTGTCAGAAGCAGTTGCTAAGGTTAGTATCCAAGGGTTGGATCGCAAACAATTAATATATATTTTATGACCCCAGCCTCCATGAGAAGGAGACTTTACCAATTGAACTAAGATTCCTGCCTCTTTTTCTGAGATTCGAATGTCTCCATGTGCCCTCGAGACTTGAAGTGATACATCTAATAACCGAAAGCTGCATCTCCCTCAAGGATCAGATCAGACCATCCATGAGATGATGAGATATTCTAAAGTTCAATAATTGCCTTTCACTTCAGTGGTGATCAAATCACCGATACCTATTCATCTACTGAAAACCAGAACATGGTCCATAAAACCCCTTCTGATCCCCCCCCCCCCCCGCGGTTTACCCAAAGTACAACCATTAAAACAGAGCTTGAGACTGTTGATTGGAGGAATCCATGTATGCTGGATTAGAGGCAAATGACTTGAAGAATTCCATACTGGTGTGTGGTTGGATGGTGAACAGGTCGCTTGAAAAGAATTCTAAAAGTTCTGGAGAAAAAAAAAAATGTAAAAGATCTTATGGTTAGCCTACTCCAACATATTGATTGTTTGCATTAGTAATCTCTCAGGATCTTGTAGTTGTGTGATGAGTCCTAATCCTCATGAGACACATGTTACTTATTGATGTTTCGTATCGTCCTACAAGCTGGTCCTATGGATTGGTATAGTTCTATTAAGTACGTCAGATAGGCCTGCAACAAGTACCACTTGCTTGTAAGACCTGTCTCCGGTATTGAATGTGATGTATGTCTCTTTTTCGCAGATCAGAATCCACAACTAGATGGGTACCACATTGCTTATACCGACAGAGCATGTTCGAATGATCTTTACTTCCATTGGTGAGGGATTAGGTTGGCTTGAAAAGTGAAGAAAGCACTTAAAAAGTCTTGTAGAAAAAAATTGGAGATCAGATGCCTAAATATCACGTTTATGTAATTTAATTCAATGGGGTTGGCCTTTGGACCTGGTCCCTCCAATCAGGCTTGGCTACTTGAAGAGAAAGAAATAAAACAGAAGATGAAAGTAAAGCTAACCAGCCGTTTGTTGCACTCTTCTTTCTTGCCCCTGTTTTATCTTCTCTTCTTTTGTCATATTGAATATTGTGGTAAATTGTGGTGAGAGATAAGAGTGCATCTCCCCTCCCTTTTTCCATCTCTGCCTGATGGCAAACCTTAGATTAGTATTTCTGGATGAGTTTACATTTATATCGCCTTATTATTCCATATTGTGATGGCTGCTGTATTCTTTTCACTTGACAGGAGTATGAAGAGAAACTGCGGGAGAAGGGTGAGGCTCCAGTGATGTTCAGGTGAAGAAGCTTTCCTATGGTTTCTGGTATATTTCTATTCGACAGATGTTGATTTAACTATTAATTAATGCTTTATTGTTTTAACTTTTCCCGACTATTTGTGGTTTTATTGTTTCTTGCAGCCATTTGGGCCCTCCTCGCAGACGAACAACTGCAGAGGAAGAGGAGAGAGCAAAACATCCACAACCAGAAGTATCTTTCGATACCTGATACAAGTAGACGATTATATCCAAGTTTCTTTATACTGCTGCTCATATTTACCCGCTCCTGGTTGCAGGACTCTGTTTATTATCATCCCACGTTAAATCCTACTGGGGCACCACCTCCTGGAAAGGCTCCCATGTATAAGTCATCAATAGGTCGGTTTAACTTATACATTTTCATGTCTTGATGATACTTCCTCTTGTTCTTATTGTTTACTAGTTTTTATTTTGGCTTTCGCACGTCAGGACCTAGAATTCCTTTGTCAGCAGCTTCATCAAGTGGTGCAGCATCATCATCAAAGTCAGAGTCGGAGGATGTGGCATTATCTGTACCTCCTCCTCCTCCGCCACCACCTCCTCCATTACCAGATGCCAGTGAATTGGATCTTGGAGAGGGTGCAGTACCTTCATCTCTGCCTGTACCACCCCCACCTCCCAAGCCTCCAAAGCCTGCTTCTGACATTGGTCCAAATGTGCCGCCACCGTCAGGACCTCTACCCAAAGAACAAATTTCCAGTCACACTCCACTGGCTCCACCATCTCAACGACCCACTCAACCTCCTCCTCCAGGCACGAGTGCAAGTGACAGGGAAAAAGGTCAAACTGCAGCATCAGATGATACAGAGACTAAGGAGTCTAATCGGGTGAGCTTATTTTTGTTAGGTCAATGCACATTCTATACTTTGGAAAATCATAACAAGGTCTGCACCTCTTACAGATGCCAGCGATGCCGCCTCCTCCTCCGCCTCCTGGATTGTCACAGAAGTTCGTTACCCATCAACCTGAAGGTGGCCACTCCGAGTCTGATACCGGTAACTTTACAGGAAGTAAGGATGCTTCTAAGTTGATTCTCCCACCGCCACCACCTCCTCCTAGGCCACAAACTGGTATGCCTAGGCCTGCATTAATCCCTACATTACAGCCTGATGTATTACCTCCAGGTATTTCACGCTTCCCACCACCCCCACCTCCACCGGATATGCGGCCACCACTATCTGGCCCTGCACTTCCTAACCGAGCCGCTCCCCCTGGAATGGTTGTTCCACCAATTCCAAGGCCACCTTTTGGTCCACCACCTGGGCCACCCCCAATGATGAGATCATCAGTTCCACCCAGCCTTGTTCCTACTTTTCAGGATGATGATCACACTACAGTTAGACCTGTACCACCAAAGCCATCATATGTCAAGTCGGCAGCATCAACTGTAGTGAAGAAACCGCTGGCTCAGCATACCCCTGAACTTACAGCTATGGTACGTTAACATCCTTCTTTTAGTCGTACATTGCACTTTTTTCTACTAATGGCATGAAACTGTCACCGGTTGTGAGTTTTAGCCCCAGTAGTAGAATTTTTTTTGGTTTAGTAATACATGAAGTCGGTCTGAATTCAGGTTCCAGCATCTGTACGAGTAAGGAGGGAGACTGCTGCCCCTAAAGTGAAACCAAAGCCAACTTTGTCAACAGGGGCAACAGCTCCCCGGACAACAGCTCCTGCTTTTCCTGGGAAGTCGGAATCTGCGAGTACTTCAGCAGCACCGAAGACACAGAGCGTTGATGACTCATACATGGCCTTTTTGGAGGACATGAAAGCCCTTGGTGCTCTTGATGGTTGAGCTTATTAGAGCTGGTGCAGTGAATTTCAGCTGTCAACATGTTGAAAGAGAAACATCCAAAGGCTCTTGTTACAGCTTTGGGGTTCATGGCAAAGAATGAGTTATTTGCTCTACATAGCAGTGATTTCCTCAGAATGTTCCAGCCCTGGAATCTCCATTTATGTGTTGTTCTTACACCATTGTTCTGGCAGCCACCGATCTTTCAATGAGTTGGGAGTTTAGGGTTATTTTGGAACTTTGGTCCTCTATTGATGGGCTGGTTTTTATCTGACTCAACTTAGAAACTGAATCATACAATGAAGCGTACTACGGTTTACTTGGACAATTGTGCACTGCTGTACGACTTAGACTTATTGTAGGCTCAGATTTCTTGGTCAACTGCTGTACCAATTGATGCAATAAAATGTTTTAAACAATCATTTTAACTGATAAATGCTAGTGGAGAATGGTGTCAACTTTCAATTCTGATTTTGCTGTGTGAACAAGTGGTCAACTTTTAGTGATGGAAATTTTCTTCAGCAAAATTGAGATATTATAGGTGCATTGATCCAAGGCCTAGATTGAATAAGTTGGACGCAGTAAGAGAAGACTAGAATTTGTAGAACATTGAGGATCTTACACAGTAGAATTTTATCTCTGATTGCCTAGTTGCCTTTGCTTCAGAGACTTGGATTGGGTCCATTGATGCTTTTTTTTTTTGTTACGACCCTTGTGGGTCTTACGTGGATAATACCATTTTTTGCACTTTCATGGATGTAGATTGTAGATTCTTCCCCACACTGCAATGTGGGAAATTCTCCCACTATTTATTTACTAATGAGGAGTTTACATCAAGGTTTAAATATGCGGAATCGGCAACAATATTAGCCTCAGCTGGAATCGGTCTGAAATCGATTACAATCAGCCTAAACCCTAGAAAAGTAGATATCTATTATGGATCAGCGTCTAATTCCGATTCTTATAAAAGTGGTCTACACTCTTGGTGAAGATCACTGGTTTAGATATCCAGAACCGTGGTCTGAAGATCTCATGTTGAGAACTTGAAGTGCTATAGGCCTATGGGCTTCAGAGAGCATGGATTTAGTTTTGAAATTGATATAGATGCCGATATCTATCGGCTGTATGCCTGTATGCCTCTATAAAACATTTTTGCCCTCTAAGATGCCCATATTAATATTTTTTTGGGGAAAAGAACACTACCTAGTCGTGTGGTTCCCCAGTCCTACACTCATACTTAGAAGTACGTGAAAGTATGACACTGCCCCCATGGAAAGGAAGAAATCCCGTCTAAGGCAATGCATCCCAGTGGCTAGTGAGTGCAGCTCTTGAGACCATAGGTTGCGATCTCATTTCCATATATATTTTTAAACATTTTACTTTGTCTACGCTGTATCACTGATATGATGATATCAACTAGATATCGATAATCGTGTCAACTGATACCAATATCGATTAGGTCAGGATCGTCTCCAGGGAGCCCAGGGTGCTGTCAGGGGGCATCCAGTGGTTGAGCTATGCCGCACACATCTCGATGCACGCCTAGGGATGTGTGCGGCACAACTCAACCGCTGGATGCCCTTTGGCAGCACCCTGGGCTCCTTGGAGACAAGCCAAATTCATACCGATCGATCGATATGACACTGATTCCTAAAATCCAATCGACGAGCCATAACGGAATCAGAATCCTCTCAAATGAGTTGGAGAGCCCAATGAGTCATCCAACGGCTGGGTTGACTGTGCGTGCGTTCCAGGATGTGTGTGGCACAGCCGAGTCATTGGATTCCCCCTAAGCACTCCATGGCCGCTGGGCTCCCTTCGAGAGGGTCGATGCAACTATTTCGTTCCACGTTGCAACTTGCAACCGAGGGCGGTCTTAAATCTATATACATTATTGAGACCTAATCTTCTGTGGTACCTGAAATCCGAATTTTTACCTGTTTTTAAACGAAGCATCATGTTTGAAGCAGAGGGAAAGACTCTTCCCGGGTATGCAATTGTTTAAATCTAATGAAAATAAGTGAAGAAGTTCCACATTGCAGCAGTTTTGACAGGTAAATTCCTTGTTTGTATACACAACTATATAGATGTGAATTGTAACTGATAACTCAATAGCTCCTGTGGCTCACATCCAATGATCCAAAAAGAAGGACCCAAGACGCCAAGATTTGGAAGATATTTTCTACTGTTTCCTTTCAAGTCTCAAATCTCAGTGTAGAACTGCCGGAATTGAGAAGCCACCGTATGGGTTCGATTATGGTTGATGATTGAGCAGAGTACCTCTGTTTCATTTTCAGGAGATAGATAGGAGTTGCTAGGAAAGATGATGGCAGTGTTGGTCTTTTAATTACGAAATAGGATTGCAGTTAGATGATTTGGTGAAATGATGGATAGATACTCTCTCTCGACCACAATGTCTGCCACTTGCCATTCGGCTTCAGCTCCAACGGCGTTATTATTCTTCAGAAGCACCAATGGTTCCATCACTTGCAGTAACCTCTTACCAGCCCCCTCCAAGAAGCCAAAGAGTTGCTGCAGCTCTCGCCTTGTTTTACCTGTTATAGCTTCTTCATCTTCTTCCTCTTCTTCGTCTTCTTCAGTTAAAGATGTCTGGAGAAGATCAACTGACAACCCTCCTCCTCCGTCGTCGTCGTCGTCATCATCACCATCTCTCCGTCCAAGGCATTACAGTCATCATCGCCAAAAACACCACCAGCAACAACAACCAGTCTATTGGGATCACAGCGTCGACATGGAAGAGCTCCTCTCATCCATTAGGCAGACATCTAACGAGCAGGAACTCTACGCACTGATGTCTCCATACAAAGGGAGGCAGCTTTCGCTTCGCTTCATGGTTTCTCTTCTCTCTCGCGAATCCGACTGGCAGCGTTCCCTTGCCCTCCTTGATTGGATGATAGAAGAGGCCTCGTATGCTCCTTCTGTCTTTGCCTACAACGTTGTCATTCGTAATGTGCTTCGCGCAAAGCAATGGCAGCTCGCCCCGGGCCTGGTCGACGAAATGCGTCAAAGGTCCCTCTCGCCTGATCGTTTCACCTACTCTACCCTCATCACCCATTTCGGCAAGGAGGGCCTATTCGACTCTGCCCTCTCCTGGCTCCAGCAGATGGAGCAAGACCGTGTCTCCGGTGACCTTGTTTTGTACAGTAACCTCATCGAGCTTTCACGCAGGCTCCACGACTACTCCAAGGCCATCTCTCTCTTCTCCAGGTTGAAGCGCTCTGGCTTCTCCCCAGACCTTGTAGTATACAATTCCATGATCAATGTCTTCGGCAAGGCTAAGCTCTTCCGGGAAGCCCGTCTCCTCCTTCAAGAGATGAGATCAGCTGGTGTTGCGCCCGATACAGTTAGCTATTCCACCCTTCTCACTACGTACGTCGAGCACCAAAGATTCATTGAGGCTTTGACCATATTCTCTGAGATGAAAGATGTCAAATGCCCTCTCGATCTTACCACTTGCAACATCATGATTGATGTTTACGGTCAGCTTGGCATGGCCAAGGAAGCAGACCGCCTCTTTTGGAGCATTAGAAAGATGGGAATTGAGCCCAATGTGGTCAGTTACAACACCCTCTTGAGTGTCTATGGCGAGGCTGAGCTCTTTGGGGAAGCCATCCATCTTTTCCGGTTAATGCAGAGGAAGAGTATCGAACAAAATGTGGTCACTTACAACACCATGATTAAGATCTATGGCAAGTCTCTGGAGCATGAGAAAGCCAACAATCTTGTCCAAGAGATGCAAAGTAGAGGGATTGAACCAAATGCTGTTACTTATTCCACAATAATCTCTATATGGGGAAAAGCTGGGAAATTGGATCGGGCAGCAATGTTGTTCCAAAAGCTGAGGAGCTCTGGAGTAGAGATCGATCAGGTCCTTTACCAGACGATGATTGTGGCATATGAGAGGGCGGGTCTGGTTGGACATGCCAAGCGTCTGCTTCATGAGCTCAAACGTCCAGACAACATGCCCAGAGAGACGGCCATCTCAATACTCGCAGGAGCCGGTCGGGTTGAAGAGGCTATATGGGTCTTCCGTCAGGCTTCCGATGTCGGGGAGCTGAAGGATCTATCTGTCTTTGGGTGCATGATTGATCTGCTTTCAAGGAATAGGAAGCATGAAAATGTGGTTGAGGTGTTTGAGAAGATGAGAGGGGCAGGATTTTTTCCTGATTCTAATGTTATTGCTCTTGTGCTGAATGCTTATGGGAAGCTGAGGGAATTTGAGAAAGCAGGTGCTGTTTATAGGGAAATGCAGGAAGAAGGTTGTGTTTACTCTGACGAAGTACACTTTCAAATGTTAAGCCTCTATGGAGCTCAAAGGGATTTTAAGGCTGTGGAGACACTGTTTGAGAAGCTGGACTCTGATCCCAACATTCACAAGAAAGAATTACATCTCGTCACTGCCAGCATTTACGAGAGAGCAAATAAGCTGGATGATGCATCTCAAATTATTAACCGGATAAGCATAGATGGAAACTGAAGGTCGTTGTATTCATCACCATAGAGGGAAAGTATCTTATCCTTGAATGGGCTAAACTACAGCAACTTCTTGTAAATTGCACAGATTTATGTTGATTCTTTGGTAAATGTTAGTATTTCTCAAGTTTAAATTGAGGTGGCTGATTGATGCTCCCAATTCCTATGTTGGTTCGAGTGCAGCAATGATCAAAATGGTGGCATAAACCTTTCTTCCAATTTATTGGTAACTGTTGGATCAACCATTTCACAGCAACCCTACAAGAAGGACACATGAATAATCAACATCAGAACCATATGATTGCTGGTTTGTTTCATCTGAAGTGGCCATCTCTAGGAGGCCACAGGCTACCGGCTACAGGACTTGGGTCTCTTCTTTATGATCCTTTGCAAGGAAGAACTTTGGCAACTTCGCCTAGCAATCCGGCCTAGAAGGCTTCTCAGCTTATCTGTTTCTCAGATTGTCAACAGGTGGTCTATGCCTTGCAAGGTGACAAGGAGTTAGAAACAGCGGCAGTCAGAACCATCTTAGCAGATATTAAGGCTTGGACAGAGTTTTTCTTCACCCACAGTGAATTGGAATCTCTTCAGTCAATGGCATCATTGTGTTTGGATGGGACTTTAGGAATAGTGAAAGGGCATTTCAGACCTTCAACATAAAAGGGGCAGGTAATTACGACGGTAGATTCGTAGGTGAAGACTGATATCACCCTTGTACAGGAAAACTTTCTCCTTAAGCCTTTGTTGTGCAGCTTTGACTTCTGTATTTTCAGATACAGTAGAGCTGCTCGCAATATTGCTAAATGAGCAATAACCTATCCTATGCCTGGTTTATGAGACCTGGCTTTTGCTTTAAGACATGATCTGATCCCTTTTGTATCTCGATTCATGCCTCATGGTTTAATCTCCTCAACCCCCCCCCCCCCCCAAAACCAAAAAAAAAATGCAGTGCTCCTAAATATGTTTATCCGGTGGTTTAAAGAGTGGGCCTAAGTCTTTTGGGTAATATCCTCGTTGCAGAGTTGTGGTATTCTCTTTGCTAATTTAGTCGATATGATCTAAGGTTCTACTGTGGATGTGGCATGATCTATGGACTCATTTTTTTGTGGCAGATGATGTAGAAAAAAGTCCTATACCGGAGCATTCATTGGCATGTTGTCTCAAGGAAATTTCTCTTCTCCAACATTAGTATTGGATTGGAAATACCCAAAGCTTAACACTACTACTTCTGTTCTATAAAAATTGTTGCTACCCTCACCCTATGAACATGTATGTATAAATAGATACATGATTCTGATCTTTATATGAGTATGTATATATGTTTAATTGTTAAAGTTTCTCTGAATTATCAAGTCACTTTATAATCTTCCTTTGTTTGTCTTCTCAGTTTTCCTTTTATTTCTTAGTTGTGTCTCTTACCTCTTCGGTGGGTTGCCTAAGGATTCCTTTGCATGTGTTTGATCTTGCTTCAGGTTTTGTATGTTCTTTTTTCTTCATTCCTTGTAAATTTTGCAGAGAAAAAAGAAAAGAACTTTGTTAAGGATTTTCTACTGTTAAGGACTAAGGATATTATCCAAGATTCTTAACAGGTTCTTGTGGATAATTCTAATCTTCAGGTGATGTATGCTCATAAAGTAATTAAAATTTGTGCTCATTTTTTAGCTAGATGGTTTGGGCTGAATTGTAATCAAGATAGAGAATGGAGTCATGTCCCAGATTATATTATATTATTATGGAGATCATCTCTAATCATAGATCTCCTATTCTTGATGTATCTGGTTCTTAAAAAAATGAATCTATTGCTTGTCTCAAAAAATAGAAAATTATGTGTTCATGGTGTGGCTAGAACTGCTAGCTAGAGTTTCAAGAGCTAGGTACAAGACGACTACAGTTCTGCATGATGTGTTATTTCCTTAGATAAGTCTTTTCAAATTATTTTAAAAATCCATCTTAGACAGTTTTCCTCTACCGAGCTGGAACATTCATCGCACTATCCTAGGGTTCACAAACCCTTATAGGATTTTGGTATTTCCCAAAACACCCTCGTAATGTCCTCTTCCGCCCATCCCACATCTGTGGTGAATGGATTCCCATTCACTATGGGTGGAGGGAAACTTGGTCCATCCATTTTTGAATCGTTATCGTCTCCTGTTACAACACGGTGCTGTAACGCATCGTGCGGCACTGTATAAACCATGTGACACAGCAGGCCTCACATGGTGCACATGGCCTGTGCAGTTGCCGCATGATGCGTTACACCACCGAGCTGTAACAGGAGAGGATAAAAATTCTCCATTTTTTACCTAACTTTTGACAATAAAAAGACAAGTGACGATCAAAAGAAAGTAAACAAACTTCTCACTGCACGACCTGGGTGACAATAACACGCACCCAAATAGAATAAAAGCAAGCATAAATACAAGGTTTTTATTTATTTATGGGCATGAGGGCATGAGGGCATGAGATAGTTGTTAGGTCGCATGGTCTCTACTCTCTACTCTCTATTCTCTAAGGGTGTTAATCAGTCGGGCCAGGCAGGTCTCGATCGGATCTAATTGGGCTTGACCATTTTGAAGTGTTGCACCATGCCTGACCATTTATCTAATTGGGCTTACATTGGATGGATATGGTATGGTTTATATTCAGTCGGTCGGACTCGGTTTTTAGTCGAACTTCCTTAATTGGGCTTTAACCAGGCTAAATGCCTGTTTAACTGTAAACAAATTGTGACTAAAAACATGTCTATGCAACAAATCCTCTAACCACCAACCATTTGGCCAAAGGTAAGGTTCAATTAACCTATCTTTTTCCCCTTTTTTATATTAAAAGCTTGTCTTAACATTGCCTTATCTTTAGTTTATGGGCATTGGGGGTAAAATGAGAATTTTGAATTTTTTGTAGTGATTAAAGGGTTGGGTTGGTCAGGTGACCGTTAAGCTAAACCCTTGCACTAGGAACGACCGATTATAAATGGGTCGGGCTTGAGTGCGACATGTTTATTAATCGGGCCAATTCGGTTTGGTTCAAACTTTATACGGTCGGTCTCCATCGGGCCAGCCGTGCCGTGCCAGGCTTGAAATTGACACCCAAAGTCTCTACACTAGTATCTAGGCCAATGGGGGAGCGTGCCTAGGTATCTATCCAGGTGGCAAAGGCGTCATTTCACGGTGCCCTGTGAGAAGGAGTAGAGGGCACCACCAAAGCAGGGATGTTTTTCCTTTATTTATTTGTTATTTTTGGAGGAGAGGGGGAGAAGGCTGCTAATGTGTAATGTGTTAAATAAGTGATGGAGTGATGTTCTCTATGCCACAGCATAGCCTGTGCCTAGACACATGGACCTGTTATTCAGGAGGGTAGGGTGGTCATTTCATCCACCCCATGTGTTTGGGCGCAGCCTGTGCCGTTGGCACAGTAAACATTCTCCCATAAGTGATACAACAATACCACCACATAAATATGAATGCAAGAATTTAACACCCCCCCTCCCCCCCCCCCCCCCCCCCCCAAAAAAAAAAATTAAATAAAGAATATGGCATTTTAATCCTCATCTTTTGACATTACATAGTAATAATATTAACAGTGTTCCTCTGATGGTACGTCATTGATGAACTCATTGGGTATGGTGAGATAAAAACGTTCATCAAAATATAATACCTAGGTGGACCCAAGAGCAATGATGTGACCAAATATGTTTGTCGTATGATGCACAATTTTCCTATGGATGACTTGTTCTTTGATAGTTTATGAACCAATAAAATAGAATAGGAAAAAGAGAAAAAAAAATAAAATTATCATTCTAAGACATTGTTCTTTCAAAATGAAGGTAGGGTATGACACTCTATGTGGGACCATCCAAACAATATTTATCTTTATTAAAAATGAAGTATCTAAATAACATCTCTATAGGTATATTTAAAACGTCACATCTTCTAACTGTCCTTTGTTTTATTCATAATTTTTTTTTTAAGATAAAAATATAAAATGATTTTCAAAAATAAATTGAAAGTGTTATATCATTATGTCATTATCATGTTTTTTTTTTTTTAAATACATATGTGAAATGATATTATTATCTTCATTGAAAAATAAATTGTATATCATACTAAAAAGGTAAAGAAGTAAGGTTACAAATTATTTGATAAGGGTTATCAATAAGAAAATCCCTAATTAAAAACTTTGATATTGTGTTGAAGCTTATAGAAACTTAGAAGCACTAAATTTGAACTTGTGATATCAATTAAATTACAAAATAAAAAGATTCATATAATGTACACAAAGCAAAATCATTTTAACTTTTATATGAGTCAGAAACCTATATACCACAAATATTGGTAAAATCTACTAAGTGTTTCTCTTCTATTTTTAATGATAACTAAAAAAAAAAAAACAGAAATTTAAAGTTGAGCAGATGCAAGGGCAATATCTATTTTATTATTTTTTGTGTGGTAGATTAGGTGAGGTTCAAATGTTAGTGATAAGTATAGGCTCCACTTTCCTTATTTAAGTGTCAAATTTTAATTCAAGCTGACAAAGTGTCGTAATTAAATAAAGAAAATTAGTGAAAACAACCTAAGCAAAATGAAGTGGTGGTTATTATTGTTGACCAAAAAATAATTATTTTGATTTTTTTTAAAGATTTGAATAGATAATCCTAGCCATGTGAGTGTTTTTGTTTTCCCCCTTTTATCCCTCCTTGTATAAATTGATTAAGAGATGTATAAAATCTATAGAGATCTGAAACCACTACTTCAGATTACGTAGAAAAGAGATAAAAAAATGATTTTAAAATACAGAAGATGACAAAACTGGTGATGTTTTCGAGTTTATAGACTTCCCAAATGAGAACATTCCAAGTAACTCGCCATCCCCTTGACTTACAGCTCTATCGATTTATTTTTCTCCTTATTTATTTATTGGGAGAGGGTTTTCCTTGCCAATAATGTGGGATGGATTTCCTACCCTACATTAATTGTGGGGCAGGAATCAACATCTATGTTTGGTAGAGAGCCCACATAGTACGGAGAAAATTTCAATCACCGATCAAGCTCTTGATGCAGTTCTCTCAAGGGAATAGTGAATCAGCAGGGCAAGCCCTAGATCGACGTTCTGACTTAATAGGCATAACTAAGGTTTTAAGTATTGATATTGATGTCCATGTCAGTCATTGTCGATACTGATATCAATATCGTATGATATGAATTGGCTAGATTAAATCCATATCGAGTGCAAATTTAGAAACAAATATACTCTTAATCTATATTGGCATCATATCAAAATTAGGTACCAATGATATCTAATATTGACTGATACAGTGGATACAAAACCATACCTAAAGTAAGGGTGTCAATCGGTTCGGTTTCGGTCATTCGGTTCCATGCCTTGATGGTATGAATCGAAACCAAACCAAGAACCGAGTCAATTCTAAAAGTGGAAATCGAACCCGAACCTGTTCGATCACTCCATATCGAGTGCAATCAGAACCAGGTATCTTTATTGCTTAAGAAGAAGAGTGACCAATGCTCCAGTCGAGACTTGGACTTATCCGGGTTTGTCTTAAGTAATATTGTGGTCCTCTACTCCTATAGGGTATTCTTTGTCATATGAGGGAACCAAAACTGGCCACATTTCTTAGGTTTAAAATGAACCACATGCCTCTAATGAGAAGAATTTCTCACTATAGGAACACCTACCAAAAATATGTACACATATAACTATTTTTTTTACCACTAAGTCATGTTGGATGAGGCTGAAATTTTGTGGATAGATATATCATAAGATTTCTTTTTCATGTTACTAATTTTCAATCCAAAAGTAGGTAGCTAAGTAGTAAACTAAATTTTTGAAAAATTAAAGACCACCAAAAGATGTAAATGGAACATTTGACGACTAAGGTTGCATGGTGCATACATAAAAGGGTAAAAATGATTGAATTCGCAACTTATAAATTTATAAGTGATCAATCTAAACCATGCTTTATATATCCAATGGTAAGAATTGGGGAATCATTTCACCCAAAAAAAAAAAAAAGAATTGAGGAATCAACTTTCCACATAGTAATAAATAGTTGCCAATCAACCTATCTTTCATTAGCATGCCCATGAATGAATCTATTGCCTTTCCTCGTGTTTTTTCTTTTGACAAAAGTTTTGTTGTTGGCAAATAAAACCAGAGGGTTTTTATTCAAAACATTTAATTACACCATATGAAACGATCAAATGATGAATCTAACCATTAGATAATTAAGTGGGTGCTTTTATAGCACAATGGTGGCACCAACGGTGTATTGACAGTAAGACCAAGGAGGTCTTGTGTTCGACTCTCTGTCTGCCATATATATTCCCCCCTCCCCCCCAAACACCCTATGTTTATGTGTGCTCGATCAATAGGCTGATGCTAGAATAACTAGGTCGTCACATGATCAACTCTTTTTAGATTAAAATTTAATATGTATAACTAGATTATATGCATTGAGAACAAGAAAACCATCTTCAATTTTTTTTTATGAATTATTATTATCACAAATATCTGTTAATTTTTAAATGTCACAAAACATCTATTATGCATAACAGATTTTTAAATGTCACAAAACATCTATTATGCCACATGTGCATAAGTGATTATAATTCAAATTTATCTTTCTAATTTTCCATTATTACATGAATAACTACTTTCTTTTTTAAATAAATTTTATTAATTATAACTGGAATTCCTTTTTCTAACGTGTAAAAAAGGATACAATAAAAGCAGCCCTGGCCCCACATTGGTTCTTTAGACTTCAAAGCTGATGATGTTAAGACATTTTAACATTAATATTTGATCAGAACTGCCAAGTGGGACCCAAGTATTAGACGTGGGTAGTTGTTAGACCTCCAAACGCTTACTCTGAACCTCCAAGTGTCAGGGGAGAATTGAAGTTGTTGTTCATTACGTACTAGTAGTAGTAGTTATACTTATTACACCCACCATTTATTAGTCGTTAACAGAAAGGCGCACTCGGTAGGAACGGCTGCATGAGTTCTAATTAAAACACACTTAAAAGCGTAAGCAAGACTTCCCCTTCTTTACCTAACCATCCTTATATGAGTTTAATTACGGGGCAATTACTATCATTATCCTACACTTAGCCTATATTTATTAAAATTATTTTCAGAAACTACCCTGCTTTTAAACTTTTACATCTCTTTCTACCCTCATATTTTTAAATACCCAGATTGTCCTTTCTTTCACCTAGTAACCTACTAATCCATTTAACCTATCATTTTTCTTCTATTTTTTACTATTTTGTCATTAAAATAGTAAAAAATGAAAGCACCCACCTGTTTCTTCTCTCTCCCATTTTTTACTCTATTTATTTATTTTTATTTTTTCTTCAATTTATTTATTTAATTAATTTTTTATTCAACATTTCATCATCATCGTTCTTCTTTGAACAGATCATGGTTCTAAGTATCGGTATCGTACCGCCTGTATTAGGCAATACGTATTGGTTTTACTAGTCACTGACACTGTGCCGATACCATATCAATAGCACGGTACAAACAAGGGGTAAAATAGTCAAAAAAAATATTTTTTAAGGAGATTCAAGGGTAATATTGTCTGATACAGGCCGATACTGTATTGGTATCGTATCGATTTTGTAGGTTACCGATACCCGTTTCGATATTGTGCTCTAAAACCATGGAACAGATCAACTCTATTCAAAGAACCCCATTTCTTCTCTCTCTTACTCTTTTTATTCAATTTACCTTTACGTGTTTTTTATTTTTTATTAACCTACAATGCGATTCTCAAGTCATCACTCTTCTTCTCCCTCTTCATATTCACAGAAACAGAAGGCAACCCTCCCTCTCCATTACAATTGATCTCTACACGAACATCTTCATCTCTCCTCAACCTCACAACCATGAGATAGAACGACACAATATCAATCATATCATTGAATTGTCTTTGCCTTCTTGGCGATTTTAGTTGAGAATCCATGAAAGATAATTCGGTTTCAAAGAAGGGAACGCACATATAACAGAGACAAAGGAGAAGAACTGGATCACGATGAAGATCAGGTCAATCTGTTCGAAGAAGAATGATGAGGATGAAATATTGAATAAAAAATTAATTAAATAGAATAATTGAAGAAAAAAACAAAAAAAAACGAATGGAGTAAAAAATGGGAGAGAGAAGAAGCGGATAGGTGCTTTCATTTTTTACTATTTTAATGATAAAAAAATAAAAAAATAGAAAAAGAATGGTAGGTTAAATAGATTGGCAGGGTACTAGGTGAATAGGAAAGGCAGTCTGAGTATTTAAAAACATGAGGGTAGAAGGAGATGTAAAAATTTAAAAGAAAGATAATTTCTGAAAAGAAGTTTAAGATAGGATAATTTTAGTAAATATAAGCTAGGTGTAGGATAGTGATAATAATTGGCCCTTTAATTACTTGTGAGTTACGAGGGTCGAGTTTCGAGTTACGACTTACGAGTTAAGCGAGAGAGAGAGAGAGAGAGAGAGAGAGAGAGAGAGATTTCCTACCTAAACAGCTATTCTTCTTCCTTTGGCTGCCATTGTGAACATATGAAGTAGACTGATGAGACAGAGTCTTATACCCTCCGTTCCCTTTCCCTCTGTGTAATCTTCTCCTGAAACTGTGTGAGCGCCCTGTTCTAACATATTTCAGTTCCTGATTTCTCATTTAATTCCACAAAGCTATCAAAGTGAGCACCGCCATTGGAGAAGCTGAAGAGAGCGATGATACGAAATCAATTTTAACAGTGTCTTTCTCAGTTCTCTTCTCTCTCTGACAAGTAAGGAAGCAGAGAGAGGGAGAGAGAGAGAGAGAGAGAGAGAGAGATGAAATGAAGGGTCTAAAGAGTTATCTGCATCTGAGGCAACCACCACATATGGAGAGGAAATGGATCTTTCCCTTGGCAATAGGGTCTTTGGTCTCGCTTTTCCTTCTCTTTCTCACAACCCTCATCTCCCCAGACGGAACTCTGCTCTTCCCTCTCTATCGGTCAGCCACCGCTTCTGGTGCCGTCTTCGTCGAGTCCAAGCTCCGCCCTCTCTCCTTGTCTTCCCTTCCTCCACCCCCTCGCATCGCCTACCTTATTTCCGGCTCAGCCGGCGATGGTGAGATGCTGAAACGTACTCTACTTGCCCTCTACCACCCTCTCAACCGCTACATCGTCCATCTTGACCTCGAGTCCTCTCCCAAGGAACGAAGCGATCTCTTCGAGTTCGTGAGGACACATCGGGTCTTTACCTCGGTGGGTAATGTCCGAATGATCACCAAGGCCAATCTTGTCACCTATAGGGGCCCCACCATGGTCGCCAACACGCTCCACGCCGCAGCCATCTTGTTGAAGGAAGGTGGCGAGTGGGACTGGTTCATCAATCTCAGTGCCTCCGATTATCCCCTCGTTACTCAAGACGGTTAGTCAGTTTTGCTTATTCAATTGCTCTGGTTAGTGATCTGTTATGAACTTTCAACTAATTGGTGCCTTTCCGTGGTTAGATCTGTTGCACACGCTCTCTTATTTGCCCCGGGATCTCAATTTCATCGATCATACCAGCGACATTGGGTGGAAGGAGTAAGTCCAATTCCCCTTCTATTTAGATCCATATTTGGTTTGAATCTTTGATTGGAAATTGGCTGATATTGGTTTTTGGTTTCTTGCCTAGGTTTCAGCGGGCAAAACCAATTATTGTAGATCCTGGGTTGTATATGACCAAGAAATCTGATGTTTTCTTCATTACCCAGAGGCGAAGCATTCCCACTGCCTTCAAACTCTTCACAGGTGAACTTCGCTAAAAATTTTAGCTTTTTGGCCTTTGGTTTCTATTTTTTTTCTTCTTCTGTTGTTAATTCCATCATCAATCAGTCTCTCGCTTCTGTTTCTTTTTCATTTGGGATCTGCTTTTGTCAAATTGCTTACTTTTATAGTTGCATTTTGTTTTCCACAATGCTACACATTATACTGAGGTGTCCAGCTAATGCAATTTAGTTATTCAAGAAACCTGCTATTCTTAGATAAGTTTTCGGAAACGACTTGTAATAATTTGGGAGGAAAAAAGGAGGATGTATGCTTCTGATCGTTCTATGGAGACCATTTGATATTTCCTTCTTATTTTTTTTTCTTGACGTCCATGTTTATTCTTATTCTGAAGGTGGAGTTTGTATGATGTCTTAGAAAATTGGTTTCTCAATGCTCTAGTATGCCTAGTATGTTCTACTATGTGCTCTGTGTTAAGTGCTGTTTCTGATATTTTTCTATAATCAATTATAGAAAATTGTTTTCCTTAATGCTTTATTTAATTTGTTATTCTTAAGAAATCATTGTATAAAGAATTAAAGCCAGAAGTTCTCTCAATTGGCATTGAAATAAGATAGAATGGAATTTTGTGAAACATATAAATTGCAACTGTAGTATTATTGCTGATTTTGGTGCAACTTGTTAGGCATATTAGGTCTTATGAGACTTATCCAGTATTCTTTCCTGGTGAGGGGTATCCCCTATTGCATTTGAGTTAACTATTAGAGCGCATAAGATGCAGTCAGCAGAAAAAAGATTTAGGTGGGAAATGGAAACTAGTCTCTAGGAGGCTTTTTTATTGGGAAGCTGCGGATAAGTAGACTTGGTAGGAGAACTAGCACAGTCAATGTTTCGCTCACAGTTTGTAAATATCTTTCTTTAGTTATTTGGCATGCCATCCAACTTGGTTCACTACTTGGTGCAATGATCCTTGGAGGCTATCCCATTTCATAAAGGAAGCTCAGGCAGTTACATCCACAACTAGCATCTTATTCCAATCCATTTCATGTACAACCACGTGTTGGCTGATAAGTTTGCAAAGCAAGTATTTTTACAGGATCTTGTACAAGGTTTCTGTCATTTAGTCTTTGATTGCTTGGTTTTTTTTGCGTTCTCCACATTTCTTCTTGAAGATTCTTATTTTTTCTAATCTTTTTATACATGTATCCTTCCTTTTTATCAGAAATTTTCATTATCCAACCAACCCTCCCAAATAAAAGATCTCGCATACAATCCCTCATTCTCCCTCACCCTAATAAAGAAAAAGAAAGGGAACTATAATGCATAGTTGTCACGGCGTCTAGGTGACCTAGGTGTTGGAGGGGGGAAAAAACCAAGGTGACACCAACAAGGCACCCTTTGCTAGGTGGCGCCTTGACAGCTATGCTACAATGTCATATGGCAGATATTGATGTTCAAAGGTGTCCATGTAGAGGTTCCTCTCTACATGTGCGATGTGCCTGTGTAGAAACTGCTTCTGTACGTAAAAAGGTATCTGGCTTAAAATGGAATATAAAAGAATTGGAAAATAGTACTTTATTGAGCTAAGCAGAATACAAGTACTAACCTATAAAAGAGTGATAAGAAGATATAACACATACAAGATAGTTCTCTGAGATTCAATTGAGCACGAGAGATATTTGCACGTGGAATATTGTGTGCTAAAAAAATCCAGTGTACTTGTTTTCAAGCATGAAGGGTCTAGTTTTTATTCGGTTTGCAGATAGAACTATTATTTTCAGTCTTGTAACTTTAATGTTTTCAACTTTTTTGACAAATGTTAAGGCAAAATCTTTCATCTAGGATGGCAAATGCAGTGTCAGAAAGAAAATGTCTTTTGCTAATATGATGCCTGAACCGTTTTACCTTAAAGGGTATGTGAAGAATTCTACATAGCTTGAAGAGTAGTTGCAGTTTTGACTTTGTTGGCAACATTTGGGTCAACCTGTTTGATTTGTATAGTCTAGATGACTAATAGTAATAGTGGTGAGAATGAGTTAAGTTTTTTCCTTGTTTAAATGTTGGTATTGCACAGCAATATAAGCTATCTCACTGCCACTTGTGGATTGTTGACAAGAGAACATATATTGATTTAGAGATTCTGATGCATGAAACTGATGATCTTAAAATGTGGGTTATGACTTTCTATTCATTGTTCAGTAGATGTTTTTTTCTTATGGAAGAACAAATTCCACACCTCTGAACCCTTGTGATGATGGGATTAGAGTGATGATGATCTGACTGATTCCTCTGATAGAAATTCTAATGTGGCAAAAAGAGGGGTACCTTGATGAGAACTGATTAGTGAACCTAGGTAATGGGAATCATGTTTTGATGGTAAAAAAATTGGAGCTTCCTAGGAGTAAAACTTCTTATAAATGCAATGTATAAATTACTAATATAGTTATGCATATCCTCTATTAAACTCATAATTTTGACATGTTAATAAAAAAAAATATGAAAGTATAGAAAAAGTTTTACTAATATGGTTGAATAATAAAATGCACAAAACTTCTCTTTCTAATCAATGGAAAGTTTGTGGGTCTCTGGATACTTTCCTAGCACCCTCCTTCCCATGCATCTCAGCCACGGTCTCCTATTTTCTGCCTAGGACAGATCAAATTCCTTTTTTGAATAAGTTTTTGGTTAATGTGTATGTACCTCCCTTGCCGATAATCTCTCCTCCCCTTCTGCTTTCCATTCCGCCTTGGCCGGCAGCCCTGGGGTGCTGCCCTCACCTCCCCAGCACCCTCACCCCCATGCAGCTCCCCCGCGGTCTCCTATTTGCCCCCAGGATAGGAGCAGCTTGGAGGGCATTCTTTGGACAATCCAGCTCTCCTGGCAACAAGGGCTCCTCCTCCGGTTTGTCTCCCCCTCTTATGTCGACAACTCCTAGGTTACCCTTTGCCCATCAACTTACTTGATAGCAAAGCCCGCAAGTGGCAAAGCTCCCTGATCGGCCATTTCATCGGCCGGCACTCTCCTTTCCACATTGTCAAGGGGTTATCTTTCTAAGAAATGGAAAGTTCGTGTGGTCTATAGATACAAATCTGTTTGATATTGGCTTTTTCATCTTCAAATTCTCTAAGGATAAAGACAAACAACATGCTCTTGAGTGTGGCCCCAGGTTTGGCAGCCGGAAACCCATCATTCTCTGGCAATGGGACCACCTCACGCAGCTCCATCATGTCGACCTCAGCTTCCTCCCTGGTCTCCTCCTCCACTAATGGGGTGAGGATGGTTTGTGTAGCATAGGCTTTGTCCTTGGGAAACCCTTGTTTACGGATTGAAGTACCAAGACTATTGAAAGGCTGGCTTTCACTCGTATATGTGTAGACCTTAGCCACAAATACTCTTCCTCCATCACTGTGATCAAAGGGTGTTCCTCATGGCCATAGACGATTACATGTAAGAAACCTCATCTTTTATAACAATTTCAATTTAATGCACTTGTTTGGTATACATTATTCTCAATTTTAATGTTTATGCATGACACTTGTTATATATTGCTTATTTATATTGTTTTTTGTTCCAAAAGTGTATTTCCATGTGTATCTTGACCCATTTTATGTGTATCTGTATTGTTTGATATGTATCTCCGATACGATACGATATGTCTCTTAAAATCACCCAATCGATACGATACTCGATACCAATACTTTAAACCTTGGGTATCCCCATGTCGAAGATGCTACACATGCTACCCATTCTATTCCTCTCTCATCAACAACCCTTGCTATGATCGTGCAATTGACTCCTACATCCCTCTCCTTTGCTCTACGATCTCCCAGCAAAAGGTTTGAGAAGATCTCTGCATCGCTCTAAGGATCGTTGTTCCACCGTCTGCTCCTGCTGTACTTGTCGTATCCTCCACGACCCCATTAGCTACCGTTGGTCCACGACTTCGCTGCTCCAGTGACCTTCGGTCCCTGTACAGACATCCTGATGGCTCTCCTCCCAAGATTCCTGCTTCCTTCTGCCTCCACCTACCCTGTTGCAGATCCTCTTCTGGTAAGTCTTCCGTTTGCCACCTTTGTAAATGCAAGTCTCACCTCTGTGTCCCCTTCACAGTATTGATCCCTCTCCTTTTGCTTCTCCCCCTACAGATTCCCTTCTCCTTTTCTTTCGGTATTGCCCTCGTACCATGCCCCTCCCCTTATCGTGACTCTTGCACCTCGCTTTTAGGGGTGGGCCCCCCTTGTCGCATATCATTACCCCACATTAGTGCAACCCACTTCCCCCTTTTGATCCATCCTCCCTGCCTCAACCTCCTTTTTGAGGTTGGACACTTAATAAATCTATACACCCGTATACATCCTTCCCCCGACCTGCAAGTTGGACTCGCTGTGACCACCTCATCACCCTTTCTTCCTCGCCCGATCATCTCAACCCCCCGCCCTCCTCTCTTCAACAGCATGTGGCCTCCTCCCCCACACCCTCCTTCCCTATAACTCTTCCCTTTGCCCACCTCCCCCCAACGTCCTACCATTCACACTAACCCTCCTCCCCTGTCCCACCTCTCCCCCATTCGGGGATATCAATGTCATCGTTCGAGCAGGTCCTTTGGCCCTTGTCAGGCTACGACTATCTTGGCCCCGGGGGGCCCTTGAAGCACCATCTCTCTTATGCCAGATGATCCAAGGCATCATCTAGAATTCTAGAGCATTAAATTCCTCCAAAGCAGGCTGAAGTTCGAGTTCGCCTTAAGAAGATGCATGCTGTGTTCTGCTTACTGATTGAGACAAGAGTGAAAGAGGGAAATTCCCCCAGAAGTGCTTCCTCTCTTTCCCTGGGTCAGTCCTTCTCTGCCAACTGTGCCCACCACTCCAACGGCCGCATTTGGTGCCCTATAGGACCCCTCCAAAGTTATGGTATCAGTCCTATCTTGTTCTTCCCAGCTCTTTCATGTTAAAATCTCTGATCCCTAGGAGAACTCCAGTCTCCTTTTTACCACCGTCTATGCTTCCAACTTTGCCATTGAGAGATCTCTCTTGGGAAGACCTTCACCTCATCACCATGCAGGTGGGATACTGGTATAGTGGTATCTTCCCCCTGGGCCTCGGCAGGCGGCTTCAATGTTGTTCGTTTTGGCCATAAAAAAAATTGGGAGGTGAGCACCTTGATGATGCTGCAGTCGATGCCTTTAATGATTGCCTTAAGGACATTGGCATGAATGACTTCAGATAGACTGGCTTGAAATATGCCTGGAATAACAGAATAAGTGGAGGTTCCGGAATTGCTTGCAAGCCTGACTGGATGGTGGTAAATGAAGCATGTTTATCCTCTTTTCCCTCTTCTCATGCTATATTTGATGCCCCTAGGATCTCTGACCACGTCTCTATTGCTGTCCATATTCAGCCCCACATATCCTTTGGTCCAAAGCCATTTAAATTCTTCTATATTTGGTCCTTGCACGCTGACTACCTCAGCATTGTTCAAAAATCTCACTCCGCTCCCTGATATCATTTGCTTAGAAGCTCAGGTATGTGAAGAGTTCTCTGAAATCTTGGAGATCAGTGCTTCAGTCCTCCTACATCCATTGGTCGGGTATCTTTGGGCTTCCTCAATCCACCAGTAAGAAGCTTGAGTCCCTAATGTGTGCCTTCCTCCGAAAAGGATCTGACGCCTCCAATTTTCTTCGCCGTTTCAGTTGGGCTTCTGTTTGCCTCCCAAGAGGAAAGGGGCCTTGGTTTGAGAAGAATCAAGGATGTCAACATCTCTGGGATCCTTGAGCTTATTTTGAAGCTAGCTAGCCTTCAAGAAAAAAAAAACATTTGGGTTGATGGGTCCGACCTCTTCGGAATGATTTTATTTGACTGCCTCCTATCCTTCAGATGCTTCCTGGGACTGGAAAAGGATTTGAAATTCAGGCATCTGGTCTCTGGGGTCATTAAATCCCTTATTGATGAATGATGATGAAATTGATATCCATCTTTGGTTGGACCACTGGCACCCCCGTCAGGTTCTCATCCACTCTGTTGGTGACAGATCAGGATATAACTTGGGCCTTAACAGACGTTCCTTGGTTCAAAATTGTCTGGTTCAAGAGACATATCCCTCGCCATTTCACTGTCTGGCGAGCCCTTACCTGGTCTCTTCCAACTCGAGCGTTCCTCATCCAGCGACAGCTCCCAGATTCCCCCTCCTGCTGCCTTTGCTGGAACTCCACTGAAGATGTGGATCACCTCTTCTTCGCTTGCCCTTCTCCCCCTCCATTTGGAAAATGGCTGCTTGCCAACTGTTGGCTTCAGAGAAGGAGAATTCTTCCTTTAGACAGAGAATGGCTATGGGTGGATATGACCTTTGGTGGTAAATCCGGTTGACAATATGGGTAAGCATGCCTTTGGCGCCGCCTTTTCCACATATGGATGGAGCGCAACCTTAAAAGATGGTCCTCTAACTCCAGAACCATCCAGCAGATTTGGGACATGATTCACTTCGACATTAGGATCAAGCTATTTGGGGCCCTCTCCCGGTCCATTGACTCCCCAGGGAAACAGGCTTATTTTTTATTCCTAGGGTCTTCTGTTTTCTTTGTATGTTGCCCCCCCCCCCCCCCAAAAAAAAAAAAAAACCAAAAAAAAATAATTTTTGGCTGGGTTTTGTTTTTGCCCCTTGTTCTCCCGTCTTTAAGGGTGTTTGTGTATTCTTTCCCTTCTTAATATAAATTCTTATTCTCTCAAAAAAAAGTAGAATGCACAAAATTTTCCATGCCTTTTGTGAAATACATCATACTGTATATACTTTAAAAAAATTCAATGCATGTGTGAATTATTTGTGAGTAGCATGTGAATTAATTAAATGTACCTGATTGGGTCCAAACAATTCGAATTGGAGCGCCCCCCCCCACCCCACCCCCCCCCCAAAAAAAAAGAAAAGAGGATAATTTTCCGAACTACGATTCATATTTTAAACAAATCTAAACCAAAAACTGAGCAATTATTTATCCAGGGGAGAATAAAACCAAAAACCAAAAACCAAAAACCAAACAATCCTAGCCTAGTTAAACTAAAATTACGATTCTTTATTCTTCAATCGACAAGAATATTTCTGGTCTGAATGGTCAAACTAACATAAATGGTCCATTTAATGTTGTTTCCCACTCCACTGAGATTCTGGATGTTATAAAGGAAAATAAGAGGTAAGTTTGTGGAGGGTGCACCATAGTTGTCAAGGCGTCGCCTAGGTGCCTTTCTCTCGCCTTGACTTTTGGTGTCGCCTTGTTGGTGTCGATTTGGTTTTTAGTCCTTTCCATCGCCTTGGTTCGCCTAGGCGCCTTAACAATATGGGGTGCACTGCACTGTACAAGTGAAATGAATGGTTAAAGAGTTCAATCTGGGACGTAGTTGTATAATTGGGTATGAATCATACTAGGAACTTAAAATGCCTATTGAAGTGCCAACTGATTCTATTATCTTTGTTATTTAAGTCTTGATGAAATTAATTTTCATGTTAGACTGTATTTGAAGTGCTCTGACAAGCATGTTAGGAGAAAATTTCAATATCCATGGGAACTTGGTTATAGAATGTAGACAAATCTTGGGTCAGCCCCGGTATTGTGAATGCATCAAATAGTAGATTGATGTGTTGGATTCTGGGTATTTTTTGTAAGTTTTATGTGGAGAAGACTTATGATCAGTTATCTTGGGATTTTATCCACCACATGCTTAGGAGGTCTAATTTTGGGAGAAATGGAGGTGTTGGATCATGCCACAAAATGTATCTTGTATTGTTTCTTCTGCAATATTTATCTAATGAACATTTTGAAAGTTTCTTTAAGCTCTTCAGAGGTTTTAGGCCAGCGTATTTGCTTTTGTCGCATTGTTTACCCTTTTGTGAAGGCTCTGAATCATCTGTTCCAGAAGTTGGGAAAGGTGCTACAATCACAGCTGATTCCACCGACTATCATGTGCAGTTGCTGATGACACCATTGTTATGTATGAGGAAAACCATGATGACCTTTATTTCGTTTGTTGTCATGAATGTTTTGAGGATAAACACCCACACGAGTGAGATTTAGCGGGTGTTAATTGGTTGTTTGCTCTTTGTTTATGGGACCAAGTCTCATTTCACTTACTCTCTGGGATCTATAATTGAGCAGTCTGGTAGGAAGTAGGTAGGTTTTGTGGGGGTGATAATTTTTGTTTAAAATTTTCATTTATTACATCTCCTATTGCCATCCCTGCCTTATTGGTCAACCATTTAGAATTCATTGAAAGAGCTATGACATGCTAAGGATGACTTAACCAATTACCACTGACTCACCGAGTGGATTGGATTTCGGTGTGCAAAACTTGAAAGAAAAGAGGTTGCATATGCTTTCCTAAGGGTGATAAGGCCATATCAGGAAAAAGTTGGGGTTGAGTTTTTGTTGAGAGCATCAGTTATGGTGTAGGATGATTGCCAGTATACATCGATGCCACATTTACTGGTGGGAAGTGATGCCCAAGGTTGTTGTGGGGTTTGTGATGTAGGACAAGGTTCCAAGCCTGAACTAGATCGGGATGGTAGTGGAGAAGGCTAAAATAGGAGCACAAAGAGATCTAGAGAGATTCTGATTTAAACAAATCGGGGAATCAACAAAGCAAGAAAGTTTTATGGAAGATAAACTAGGGGCATAGAGAAGAGTGTCTGGAAAGCCCTTCCAATTGTAAGGCCTTTTCAGGCTGTCCTCTACTTGATATGCTTCCTGTACGACATCCTCCATCGTCGGCAGCTGACTAGAAGCCAATGTTGCACTAATCTGAGGTGCAAACCATTTTGAAACTGTGCCACCAAGACTTCTTCATTTCACTCAAAATCAGACCGAGTAGCTAAACAGTAAAATTTGGCCACATATTCCCCCATGGTGATATTGTTTTGTCTCAACTGAAAATAGTTAAATTTGGCTATATTTTCCTCCATGGTCATATTGTTGTGTCTTTCTACCAAAAAAAATAAATTTTATTGTTCTGTCTCAGCTGTGTGAATTTGAAATGCATGCATTGCTTATAGTTGGCAGGGAAAAAATCATCTGTTCATTGCCTCTTGCATTTCAGCCCAAGTGTTTACCAACTCGATGCCTCAAGTCCGATTCTGTTGCTAGAATTTGATCCACCAGACTTGATCCGTACTGTTCAATTTGGCTTCGACAAATAAAATTCCTAGCCTCAGTCAACTCGTGCCATCGAAAGAATTCTCCAGGCAGTAAATTCAGCCCAGGTATTTCTCCGGATTATTATCCCCGTAGAAATCAAGGACATCTAATTTGGCTCCTCTTTCAGCTCCATAGGGAGCAACGTCAAAAGGTCAGCCAGCCCCATATGGTGGTGGTGTAAATTTGGTGGTTGTGGTGTTGTAAAAAAGGTGGCAATGGTGGTACGACATGAGGCGGGGCCTGTGGGATGGGAATTGGAAGAATGTTTAGATTGGATGGGATTCTTTCCTTTATCTAAAAAACCAATGATGTGAAACCCGGGGTTCAGAAACCTTGTTGAGTTCACTTATGGGCGCACACAAGTGTAAGTAACTCAAAGGAGAGAAACCAGTGGTAGACCAAGAAGGGGGTGTTCAGACCTGATTCAAAGAGAGAGGGAGGAGGAGAGGATCGGTTGGGTATCCAAGCTTCACCGAGTAGCAGACCAGCCACGCACAAAACAAATTGTATTCTAACTTGTCGTGGGGCTTGTTTCAGTTGAATCTCTGAACCCACTATTTGGTGAAGTAGAATTTCTAATGACAGCTTAAAATAAATAGTATTTTGCCCAATCAGTTGAGGAAACCCATCTTGCACAATTTGATCCTTTCAATACTATGGGGGGATGATGAAGAACCTAATGGAACATGTTGTAGGACCACTGGAGCAGAATGTTAAAGTAGGGTAGGGTTTAGATTGATAAGGTTTAATCAAGTGGGGAATATGGAAGTTTGATATTAATTGCTTACTGTGCTGTCAATGAAAAGAAAAGTGTATCTAATGCAGGCCTGTATGCATTCCAAAAGCTCAAAAAGGAACTGGGGGTTTTTAAGAAACATGGAATGGAAAAAGGTCCTAGAAAGTCTCTCCCAAAAGGGGAAAAAAAGAGTTCCAAGTATAGCGAAAAAAGCAGTTTAATATAGGAAAGCAGAAATTAAGGATGGGAGGTCCTTTGGATGGTTAACAGGATTTGGGAGATAGGCTTTGACAGTTGTGAAATTATTAGAGCCGAGGATAGGAGGCCTTGCAACCGCAGCTGACCTGGCCTATCTTTCTGATCCGCTTGTACCAAACTGACATGCCAAGCGTACGATGGATGGAATTGCGTAAATAGAAAGAGAAATCATTTCTAGCAATGGGAAAGAATTTTTCGACAGACCAGAACTAGCAAAAAGGCAGAGGAAATAACGTTTTAAAAAAAAGGGAGAAAAAGAAAACCCATTGACTTGATACAATGAAATGATGAAGTGATGAACTACATTACCCTGAATATTGCCACTCTTCATTAAACAGCTTGAGTGTCATGTATTCATATTTTGAATTTGCCAGTGTTGACATAGACAATAGATTTCAGATCATTGCATCACACACAATGGTTCAAAGTTCGAACACAAGTCCTTGCACCCACCTTATGTTATCACATTTTAATAAGTTGAGGCATTTGTGGAGAAGCACATTGGGCAGTACTTAAATGGAACTGAAGTTTATAATATAGATGAGTGTAAGAAACAGAAAAGACATTTTCAAGGTAGATAATAGATAATATGCTGACAAGGCTTTTTGAATTGTTGATCAAACTGTTCCTGGATTGACATTACTCAATGTGCTTCACATGTTAGCTTCTTTACTTATATAATCAAGCTTTTCTTTTGTAATCACTTGTATAATTGAGTTTTCTTTTCTCTGTGATAGGTTCTGCCTGGGTGATGCTCTCTCGCCCTTTCATTGACTACTGCATTTGGGGGTGGGACAATCTACCTCGCACTGTTCTCATGTACTATGCAAATTTTATCTCCTCTCCCGAAGGCTATTTCCATACTGTCATCTGTAATGCTCAGGAGTTTCGAAATACTACTGTCAACAGTGACCTGCATTTCATATCATGGGATAATCCCCCCAAGCAACACCCCCACCACCTCAACCTCAATGACATGACAAGGATGGTTGACAGCAATGCTCCATTTGCGAGGAAGTTCCTTAGAGATGATCCAGTACTGGACAAGATAGATGCTGAGCTTTTGTTTCGAGGGCCTGGCATGATTGTTCCAGGTGGATGGTGCATCGGGAGCAGGGTAAATGGAACAGACCCATGCTTGGTGGTGGGTAATACTACAGTCCTTAGGCCAGGTCCTGGTGCAAAAAGGCTTGAAAGTCTTATAGTCTCTCTCTTATCTAACGATAATTTCCGCCCAAGGCAGTGCAAGTGATAGAAGGGGTGCTTGTGGAGATCGTGGGGCAGCTTCTGTTGTCAAGCATACTAGCTGCATCTGAGAGATGTAAACTACCACGAGCAGATAAAGAGTATTTGGTTCTTGGATTGGCAGAAATGGGTTAGATTTGGTAGAAGTAGGAAGGAGTGTAAAGCCATAATTATCAGTAGCTAATAGGATACACACAGTCACTGAAAAATCCTTTCATCCTCCATACTGGTTTAATCTTTATATATAGCTCTCATGTTCCACACTCCCAGCGAAATCTGGAAACCTAAACCATACCAAAACCAAAATTATGTGTTTTTCTTGTTGCTTGCTGGGATGCAAATTGTCATGGACTGTGTCAATGAAGGGAGAGTATAGTCTGGTCTTTCTGCGAAATGAAGGAAGAAAAAAGGAGAGCAAAATGAAATGAAAATAGAAAAGCTTGCTTATTGGACTCTTTCTATTTTATGATCGAGTACTTACGCAACGTTATTGAGCTTGATTACCAATGCTAAAATGGTACCCATAAAATGTTGGGTTCCCTACTCTTTTTCTTGCCTGAGTGGTTTTTTGCAAGGAAAGACACCCCCATAAATTTTAGAATGTGCATTTGGTTGTTTTCCTAGGGAAAAGAAAATTCATCTCAAAGATGATTTGGAGAAGATCTGTCATAGAGGGCTTTGCTTGTTCCGACTTAAGATGCCCAGAAAATAATTAGAGAAATTATCTTGCCAACCTAGTTGAGCACAAAATAGTGGGTCAAATTTTGAAATCCCCTCCTTTAACCAGTTAATTTTAATTTCAATGAAACAACTGTGACTGGTAGTTGTGTTCATGGATAGGCACATCTATTATGAATATTATTTGGTATAAATATCAGTCACATAGTAGATTGGCTGGGACTCAAATTTGATGGACAACTGAATTCCAAATGACAAATTAGATCTAATGGAAATTTGAAATTTGAGGGAAAAGAAAGATAGATGGGTGAAGGTGCAAGAGGCAGATATCATGAAATGGTGTATGGTAATTTGAGTTTGACATTTGACTGGCAAATCTCGATCATTTTTTTTTATGGATTGAGTTCCTTGTTCGGCTGTGTAACGTATGATGGTTCTTCTTGTATCTATGGGTCTTGCTCTCACACTAGAGGCAGATATGTTTTTTCATATGAGGGTGGAGAGATAGACACATGAAGGTGTTAGCGTACAGCCTGGCAGCGTTCTTTTCAATAAATGTGTTGTTTAAGGGAATTTTTTGTATTTGAACTTTGGATAATTTTTTTTACTTCACCCATGGTGAAAAAGGATTTCCTTCACCAAAACATAGATTGGTAGTGTTGGATTGCTAAAAAGGAGGGTAGTTTCAACCTTGTAAATAGGGAAGAGTAGAATGATGACTCAATAGTCTAATCACATGGTTATTTCACCCTGGAGTTCCTTATCTAAGGGTGAAGGAAAACTTTCCCCACATAATTAATGCCCCATTTTATGATGAAATGAACAAAGCCAAGATGTATCCCTCAAGAAAAGGAAAAAAACAAGGGAAATGAATCTCTAAGCAGTTAGGGGCATGGATTTAGTAATCGGTATCCAAATTGAGATTGGTCTCAACTGATAGTGATCTGGATCGAATCACTTGAATCGGGCTAGATTGGATGGATTTATCCTTGTTTTTCTGAACGAATAATTCTTTTACTTTTTTACCATTGGTCTGTATCCATCCATCGATATGAGATCACCCTGAAGTAGGTATCGTCGTCTGTCGATTTTAATATGAATCGTCAAATTTGGGTGATCTGATACTTTGATTCCTCAAATCATGGTCAGGGGAGGGTATGTTAACATACACACACACACACTCTGTCTCCTCTTTACATGAAATTATCTCGCTGTCCTCCTATATATCAACTTATTCTGTTGCATCTCATTGATGTGCTCTAAATGCTTCTTGCTTGGAAAATCATCTCTTACAAAAAAAAAATAAGGGAAAAAGATCTCTGTCCAGCAATGTGGCCTACGTCAGCACTCTCATGAGTCTATATCTCTCCTTCCCATATGAAAAGACATTTCTGCCCCCTTATTTTAAGGAGGAGAGAGATAGACACATGAGAGTGCTGACGTAGACCACACTCCCGGACAGAAAACTATTTCCCAAAAAATAATAATGAAATTGATAATACTTATCCCAAAAATAAAATGAAACTTCGAGAGGAGAAATCATTTCCTTGGTTTTCCTTTTGTTCTTTTTTCTTTCGTGTAGTGAATTGTGTGATCAAATAACATTATGATTAGGAAGTAATTTTCTTTACCTTTGGTGCTTCACGAATACGGAATACCCATCATTGTCATTGATAACTGTGAAAAGTTAGGCATTATAATTGGGTGAATCCTTCATCCTGAGTATAAGAAAACTTTCTCCTGACCTTTTTCCCTTCCCTCAAATGTCTGCTTTCCACACATCTTCTTAAAATTCCAACAAAATACATGTGATTAACAATTAAAATTTTTGGATCATTTATGATTGAAAAGTTTTTCTTTTTCCCCTCATCTTTTTGGCCGTTGAGAATCTTTTTATCCTTTTTGAAGTAAACACAATTAATTTAGGATTCTCTATGTCAGTCTTGAGAAAAAAGTCCATATTCCGAATTTGATTCATGGACCTAGACACAGGATGAGACGAAATAACCACTCTAATCCAATGTAAGATGAAAATTCTATCTCAGTTTACGTTTTTACGTGTGCTTCAATTGGCCCTTGCTGGCGGCCACACTTTCAGATAGAAAATTCTTTTCCAATCCTATATCACTTTTCGATCATGTGGAGAGCTGACATGGTCAATCAAAACTCTTGAATGTAAGAACAAATCTAACTGGTCCACATGTTAAATTCCAGGTCACACCTTTGCATGAGTGGGTGCAAAGGTATCATTCTTTCTCTCATCGAAATTCCCACATTCAGTCAAAAGGGTGGAAGCCAAATTAAAGTTCCTAATACTTTTACTGTTTCAAGCCACGCCGACCTCCCAAGTCTATTTTTGTGTTTTTGGCACAGTTTTTTTCTTCATAAAAAAGTGTTTTTAAAAAAAATAGTTAAAAAACAGTGTAAATGAAATTTGGGTAATTTACACATACCATCTTGGAGGTTTGACGAAAGGATGATTTTACCCTCTAGTTTTGGAAAATTTTACGTACCCCCCTGAGGTTTACAAACGGTAACAAATAAACCCATTCCGTCGGTTTATCACTAACACTGTTAAAATCAAAAGATAAAGTGACAAAAATGCCCCTTCAAGAAAAAAAAAAAAAAAAAAAAAAAAACCTGCAACTCATCTTCCCCAAATGGATTTGGGAAGATGAGTGTTACAGTATACCCATCGATTGCTCCTTCCATGGCTTCTAATGGAATGTCTCCAGTGAGCTAAAACTTTTGCAAATATGCTAAAATCTATTTGAAGCATCATATTCCACCTAGAGTTGCGGATATTTATAACCCAGGAATTTGTTCCTCTACTTTCACAGTTCTTAACTACATTAGGAATGGTGATCTTTCTTGAAAACCCATTTCGTTTCCCTGCTTATTTTTATTCCCCCCTGCCCTTGAGCTTCTCTCGTCT
Organism: Telopea speciosissima; assembly: GCF_018873765.1. NCBI lineage: Eukaryota > Viridiplantae > Streptophyta > Magnoliopsida > Proteales > Proteaceae > Telopea > Telopea speciosissima. Next base: position 10,103,271 of record NC_057918.1, on the reverse strand, counting down.
CTTTCCTTGCATTCTGTTTTTCCCCATTTACTATGTAAAGTCATTTTCAGAACCCAGGAGTTTGTTCCTTTATTTTCACAGTGATTTCGGTGGCGTTTCGTATGCCATCGACCTTGCTGACATGCACGAGTGTAAAGGCAAAATAGAGCATAAAAGACTCAAAACCGAGAGCCAGAATCGAAACCCTAAAATACTTATCGTTGAAGACCAGTCCAGATCACCATTTTGCTGTTTCATGTATGTTCTCTTTTCTTATTATGTTGTTCGTTCTCTGTTTGTATGTTTACTCTCTAATCTTTGTATTTGGGCATTCGAAGAAATTATGTTTAAAGAAATCATAAGATTCCTAATAAATTCATTTTTAGATGTTTTTCTTGCAAAGATAGAATATGAGATGAACTGAAAAGTTTCACCATAACTTGTTATGGTGAAATTTAGAAAATTTGAAAATCATCATTTCTAGATTTGGTTTCACAGGGAAAGCTTTCGGAAAACCAATAATTTTGATTATCTGGTAGAAGACCGGAAAGGGTTTGAGACGTGGAAGAACATGACACCTGAGATAACGATGACTTTAGCATACGAAATAATTTTGCTCAAAGAAGAGGAGGAAATGGAGGTAGAGAAATCACACAAAATCGATGGGGATACCCTGTAACTCATCTTCCCCAATCGATTTGGGGAAGATGAGTTGCAAGGGTTTTTTTTTTTTTTTCTTCTTGAAGGGGCATTTTTGTCACTTTACCTTTTGATTTTAACGGTGTTAGTCATAAACTGACGGAATGGGTTTATTTGTTACCGTTTGTAAATCTTAGGGGGGTACGCAGAATTTTTCAAAATTGGGGGGTAAAATCATCCTTTCGTCAAACCTCAGGGGTGGTATGTGTAAATTACCCATGAAATTTTGAAAAAATAGTTAAAGAGATAGATATGCATCTTGTGGATTTCTCTAAGGGATCAAAGGAACATTGCTATTGTGTTGGGAATCCATTGAATACCTTGCTGCCCTTTTATATATGAAATCATTTCGTTTCACCTCGTTGGTGCACTCCTCTGTAATGTTTGCTCAGAGAACCCTCTCCCTCTAAATTATTAACTTACCCTTCCCTCTCGCCCTCCCCCCACACCCCCCCCCCCCAAAAAAAAAAAAAAAAAAAAAAAACAACCATTTCAAGTTCTTCCTCTTTTTCATTTTCTTCAAATCTTGGACTCTGGCCCTGTCGATTAAAATCTATGTTAGGTTATAGTAGACAAATTCATGGAATTATTCATCTGTTCTGACTATTATGGATTATTCGAAAGAATAAAAAAAAATGTGACTTTTTTATATACATATATGAAAAAAGTATATATCTTCTCTAGACCATTTTAGGATTTCCCCTCAATATGAACCATGAGACACTCTCTCTCATGTGCCCATTGGGTCGGCAATCGGCATAGGAGATTTCAATGAAAGGAAATAATATGACCCACAGGCTGCATTTTTACACCTAAGGCACCCTTCGCACATCTAATTCCTGATATTCTTTCTGTACCTCTTTAATACTAAACTGCTTTTCATAACACAACACACTATAAGAGATTGAGCTTAACATTAATGATTTTAACTAGCCATGAATGAGACATTTCTTGGCTGCAAACAAGAACCCTAGCAATATTGCTTTTAGGGTAGGGCTCGGATGCTTTCCATCTCAGACTGATTGCCAACTTCCATAATGATCCATACCCGAGCTATAGTGATTATATTGAGAATTATAATTAATGTCCAAAACGTTATAATGACATTTGTGATCATCATGCAACTCCATTCATGTAATCTGTTCATCTTGGGTTTACAGTTTGAAGCCTAAAAAAAAGATGAAGAAAAAAATTACATTTTTTGTTTGTTTGCGCAGCCTTTACCCTTTGCTTCACAAGAGAGTCTGTCTCGAAGTTTTAATTTAAACCTACAATCGACAAGTTGCAATAGTACGACTTAACTAATCGTTGCGTCAATGTCTCTGAAAAATAAAATCAAATTCACAAAAATAAAAAATAAATCAAATCAAATCAAATTGCCTTTTGCTTTCTATACTTGACAAACTAGATATTTGATTAGTTAGCTTTGGAAACTTATGGATCATGACAAGATAATGATGATCTAGTTACACATGGACCAAAACAAAGTTATAGGTCTTTGTCCGAGGAGAACCAACACCAGTACTATTGGAAAGGAAAAGTCCTCATGAGCTGCTGCAACTTGAAAATGTTAGTAGAAAAGTAGGCAAATTAACTGAGACCAAGGATCGATTATGGTAAGTGATAGGGCAGGAGACGTCACCCACCAATAGGGACCCGACATGTGCATGCGGAACGAGCTGAGGCCATGAAGGCCAGACGCGAGCTGACCAAGCTCACCGAGGCCTCGAGGCCTCGGTGTACGACAGACCTCGCAGAACGCATACGCAAAGGCGAAGCTCGTGTCGTTGCAAGGGGTCGCTAGGTTGGCACCCTAGCAATAGCGACCTGACTCGTATTGATAAGGGACGACCTCAACACTTCACTCTGTTAACCCAAAATTTGCCATGAACTAACGTCGCTTGATAAGACGCGAGAGAAATCAGGAGATAAACGTTATCCCTAAAATCACTCCTAAACTCTCTCACTCCATTCCGAGGATTCTACATTCCTATTAGGGCACGGTTTTGCCACGATCATCCATAAATAAGGAGGTAACATCCTTCCATGATCAAAATTCCATTATCTTCATCTGTTGCAAAGGATTGTGACTTAAGCATCAGAGTGGAGTCACCGGTATAACCCGGCCCTCTCTGCTAACTCTGTCTTGCAGGAACAAGATGTTCCGATACGGTTTTCTGACGCAACAGTAAGCAATAATCACTTCTGGAGGAAACACTAGAAAAAAAATCAACTATCATAAACTAAGTATTTAAAACCAGTTGCAAGAGCAATTACTTCCCTCAGATCTTACACCATTCTCCAAGCTAACCCACATCCATTAAAGGGAAGAGAAAGAAGAAGAAGGAAGAGTTCTCTTTGTTGCAGGAGGATGGTACTCCCTCTTCACCAAGAAACTGAGTAGATGCCATCTCACCTGCGACAAAGATTACCCCAGCTTCTGATTTGGCCCATCAAGCACTTCCTTCTTATCATTATAGTGAACACACTTATGTCCCTACGACCTTAGCTGTATATATATATATATATATATATATATATAGAGAGAGAGAGAGAGAGAGAGAGAGAGAGAGAGAGAGAGATATGAGCACCAATTAAGCGACAGACCTGCTTCAATTCCTAGAATGGACAATGGTCCCCCAAGTACCAAGTCTCTCAAGTCGGATAATATGATTTTGGTCATAGATTGGAGCAGCAGCCAGGTTTTGTCCGACCCTAAGGAAGGGGGATTGGGCTCCTCTCCGGTGCCCGCGAGCAGGAGATTGTCCAATGCAGCAGCAGACATCGACCCGTGACCTAGGTGCCATTCGGTCAATATATGATTATAAAAAGACTAGAAGGAGAAGGTGGACTTCCTTTGAAAACCCAGGCCCAGCCTGGCCTGAGGTTGGGCTGTGATATCTCAGTCCAAGCCTAACTCTGCTGGGCTTGGCCGTGCTTTGTCAATTTGATATCATTTTTTACATAAAAAATAGAAAAAAATAGATAAATCTAAACTTTCCTGCACAGCCAGTAGAATGATTAAAATTAGGGAAAATTACATGATTAGCTACTTTTGGGTTTTTATTTACAAAAGTGTCCACCCTATGTTTGAATTAACAAAAACAGACAAAAAAAAGTTAAGGTTTATAAAACTGGACAAAATAGTGTCTCTCTCTCCCACATTTACTTTTTTTGACATTTTTACCCTTGTCATTGCCTTCTCGCCCAAGCATCCTCCGTTCCCTGCAACCCTACCCTTGTCCCAGCCACCGCCATTCTCTGCTACCCCAAATAACAGAGGGGAAAAAAAGAGATTTTTTCAGAGGGGAACTACCGAGGAAGGAAGGAGAGTCACTGTTTTGTCTAGTTTTGTAAAACTAAACTTGTTTTTGTCTATTTTTGTTAACTCAAACATAGGGTGGACAATTTTGTAAATGAAAACCCAAAAGTAGCTAATCATGTAATTTTCCCTTAAAAACTATCATCACTGAATATCATAATTTACAAGTTACAACCCTCTGTCTAGGTGCAGGGGCTATGCTGCACGCGATCAGATAGCATTCTCTTTCCCTTTAATTTAATTCTTTACAAGTAAGGAATCACAATCCCTTCCTTATAACCTACTTAGAGTCATATTATGTCCTTGAATTTCCATTTTCTTAGTGTGGAACCATATTGCAACTATGAATTGAGAGCCATTCCTAGACAGGACCCACTGAAATGTACATGTCACCAACACACTTGGGATCTATGTTTGGTGGAAAACCCTTCAAATGATTTTCTAGAATGTATTCCAGAAATGGGCCTTCATACGCTTGACTTGATTACTTTAGACTCCCTTCAGCAAATATGCGCATTAAAATTTAAACACTGATGTCCTTTTTCTTTTATCTTAAGCCCGTGATTAGGCTGAGGGTTGGCCCAAAAGTTGTAGCCCAGTTCTCCAGTGTTCTCCATAGGTGTGTGATGTGTGGATCTTTATCCTCTCAATTCACTGCCCGTACTTGACCTCAAGTACATCTAACAAAGGAGGCAGAAATGACTATCGTACCCCCTGCCCGAACACATTGCCCGAGGTGGGGTCCACCTCTCTCTATTAGATGCACTTGAGGTCAAGTACAGACAGTGTAATTGAGAGGATAAAAATTTGTGATGTGTTCCATGAAACACGGGTCACTATTAAGTAGGGGTGTCAACCAGTCAGCCCGGTTGGTTTCGGTCAGATCTAATTGGTCCCAACCAATTTAAAGCCACACATAATATTTGCCCCATTTAGATAATCGGGTCTCATAGTTATTAACACGTTTCTATTTGATCGGTCAGTTATTGGTCCATAATCGGGCTAATCAGGTTTTAGACCGACTAATTGATTAATTGGGCTATAAATAGGCAAATTTGGGTTACATAAGATTAAATGAGCTAATCGGGTTATAGACAATCGGTCACAATATTCGGTTGGGTCCCGATCAAGCAACCGTTGGGCCACTACCTTGCATATGGAATAATGCTTGATTTTTTAATCGATCGGTGCTTGAGTTCGGCATATTTGTAGTCGGTGAGCCGGTCTTAAACTTTCAACCAATAGGTTCGCTGTGAGCCTATTGGTGCGGGCCAGCTTTTGACACCTATACTATTAAAGGTGTGTTTGGTTGACAAGAAATGGACAAAAAGGAGGAGGAAAAAAACATATAATAAGGTAAAAAATAATAATGAAACTCATGATAAATTTAAGGTCAAGGGGTCGTTGTCGAGCTACGTGGCCCTACATCAGTGTTAGAGGCAATGAGAATGTGCATAACGGAATCGACAAGGGGATTTTTTCATTTTGTAGGGATTAAGGTAATCGGCAATGGACTGTGGCTTTGTAAGCTCAGCACAAGAAGCGGAGCTGCGAGGAGTCAAAGCAGGGGTCGAAAGGGCACTTTCACTGAACTGTCGACAAGTAAACATTTGGACGGACTCTCAGCAGGTTAAGGAGTAGCTTACAGATCAAGACCTGTTCCTATGGCCTTGGGAATTGTTTTCTCTTTTATTTGATATTTCTCAATCTCTCTCTTCCCTTGGGATTGTAATTATTCAAAAACACAGTAGGTTAGTGCTTAAGCCAGTAGATAATTTGGCTCCCCATACTAGGATTACACACTCTACCTTTGACTATATGGTTTTTCTTGTAGACATAATGTTTAATTAAGTAATTTAATCTTTTTCATCAAAAAATAAAAAAGTAATCATTTCAGGGGATTGTGTCTGAGCTCAGGCTGCATGTGAATATGTGATCAGGCAGCTGTTCTTTTCCCTAAAATGTCTTATTTTTATTAAAAAAAAAAACACACAAAATTAGAATTTCTTTTCTTCTTTTCTTGTCACCAAACACACTCTAGATTGTTTACCAAAAAAAACACACCCCCTAGATTCATATTTTATTCGATTTGTTCATTTGCTCGCTGAGTCTCCGACACCTGTATGCAAAAGAGGACACTGAGTGTGAGGAAGCACAAAGTCCTGTTTGGCAGTTTGTCTCGACGACTTGTGTGCCTGGAAGAGAGGTCATAGAAAAGGTATCAATCAACACCGTTCAGTCTCAGACCCCGAAAGTAAGAAACTCTTTCGACGGTTGAACATCTGCATTTATGTTCTCCTTAACCGTCTGAGATTCGCGATTCGATTCTTCTGATGAACTGACTTCTTAGATGGAATCTCCAGGAAATCAACGGTGATAATCAAGGTGGGGCCCAAACGTAAGTCAGTCTCCAAATCCTAAAACTGTGAGACGCATTGATCAAAATAAAAGGAAGAAACCATAGAGAAATCTAAGAAAGAAAATAGAATTAAGATTAAATTACTCCCCCCTCCCCTCGATTATGTTCTAATGATAAACCCCTCCCCTGGGTATTGAGTAATAACTCTCCCCTCCCTTGCATTACCAAGATTCTATCAACCATACCCATTCCATTAAAAATGGTTGTTAAGTAATGAAAAAAATACTATATTACCCTTTCACAGTTTGTCTTAAAACATTCAAACTTCTCTATCCTTCCTCTATCGTCTCCAACCTTCAGACAAGAGAGTGAAGATGAGGAGCTGAAACAGCCCCTGTTGCTTCTTCTTGAATATCCCATGCCCTTCCTCCTTCCTCCTTTAAATCTTAAATATCATAAACCCACCAACCCCAATTAAGATCACAACCGAAGCAACCAACAGAGCTAGACCTCACCTTCCCCAAAACCTGCAAACCCAAAACGAAATTCTTCCAAAATTAAATAAAAAAAAGAAGAGATAAAGTGAACAAATTCTGATGGAATCAGCTACCTCTCAGAGAACTTGTGTCGTGAGGCTATTTCCATGTTCTTTGATGGATTCAAAGAAGAATCATCCCACTCAACTTCAAGCATTTGCGCACCATAAGCCACTTCAAAAGAATCAAATCCCATTGTTGAAATTGTCCACAATGTAAAGGAAAACCCAAGAAAATTTTCATCAGATAGAGGCAAAGTGTCCAGAATGTAAAGGAAAAACTCTTGTAACGGAAGCAGAGACATTAACCAAAAATGAAACCACATTCATAAACACAGATCTTGACCCATCCGTTTGAAAACATGAAGAAGAGCACCCGAACCCGGCAGTCCACTAGACAGATGGGTTTTGAGACAATCTCAATTAGACTCAAAATCCCATATGTCCGATTGAACAGCAGCAACTCAGATCCCAGCGGAGATGAAGGAACCAGAGGGAGGAATGACAAAAAAAGTTGCAATTTTTTGAGATTCAAAAGGAGGGAATCATGGCTTTAACCTCTATCAACATAGGAATCCCAAGTCAAAACATGCAAGAGGTTACGGAATCTAAATTCGTCTTCACCGAATTGGGTTTGAAACCCTAAGAAGGGAAGAAATTACAAAAAAATAGGAGGAATGAGCAGTGATTGTGATTCTGAGAAGGGTTCATAACCCATTCATCTCTTCCTCCAACATAGATTGTAGTTTTGAGAAAGGTTCAATGAGGATATGGGAGAAATCTTGATTCGCAAATCCCAAAGCCTCTGAGTTTTTGGATCTCTTATGCTCTCACTGTTCCGTTCTCTTTCTTCTTCAAACGAAGAAGAAACCTGATGTCTGAAAACCCTTTTTGTTTTTTGGGTAAAGTCTGAAAACCTTTCTTGCTTTTGAAAACCAGAGACATTGATTTGAAACCCCTTTGTATCCATCTCTCTCTTTATCTCTCCCTCCCTCTCTCTGTGTTTTTTGGAAGAATACTGAACAAAGAAGACGATGGAAGAAGAATCGAGAAATGGGGAAGAAGATGATGGTGCTGTGAGCCTGTCCTCTCGCTCAAGGGTATTATTGTGATATCACAAATATAAGGGCAGTTTGGGGTTTAAATGAATATATTTAGGGTGATGTCATCACTTAACAACCATTTTTAACGGAATGGATACAGTTGATAGAATCTTGTTCATGCAGGGGAGGGGAGAGTTATTACTCATTACCCAGGGGAGGGGTTTGTCATTAGAGCATAATCGAGGAGAGGGGGAAGTAATTTACTCTAGAATTAACCATAAACACAAACCTAAGGTTCAATAAATAACCAGAGTTCATACCAAATTCCAGGCGTTGCCCCTCTGCTTCCCCCCCTCCCCCACTTTCTTTGTTCATCTATTTCCTTACCTTTGCTTTTCCCTTTCCTTCTTCCTCTTAAGACTTAACGCTCGCACCTTCTTCTTCTTCTTCGTCTTCTCTGTTTCTTCTGCTTTTCTTGTTTCTCCCTTTCTGAACGATCTTTTGATTTTTTTTTGCTGTTTTTTCATTAATGTATCCAAGGAGATGATTGGTTGGGGTAGTTGTTCGCCATGTCCTTGTTGCCTAAAAATCCCACCTTTCAGGTTCTCATGCCAGTCTCCGCCTAGCGACTCACTGTTCTTGCACAGTTCAATTTCATTTTACTGCCTAGGTTTCGAATGCTAGTGCCCGATCTATTATCTTAATTCCTCCGTGAACGAAGAACGATATTTGTTGCGATCTCTTTGTTTCTCTTGATATCTTTCTGATGATGTCTGAAGAAGCCTCAACAGCGATCCACATCGAGGGGCCTCCCTCAGAAGAAAAGCAGTTGCGTAACAACCACAGCCACAACAACAACTACTCCACTAGGAAACAGCGACCCCCTCGAGCATGTACGGCCCGCTCCTCCGCTCGACTCTACCAAGCCGCATCTGGTGTCGACCGTAAACAGAGTTCCTCCAAGAAAGATGCAGTTCAGCGCAAACAGACTCCCTCCAAGAAAGATAAAGAGGAGCAGGAACAGCAGCAGCAATGCAGTAAGATCATTACGCCGCTCCTTAACGAGCCCCCGCCTTCACAATTGCCCCGCTGGAGTATCCGCTCGATGTGGGAGTTGGCTTCCCTTCTCAACTTCTTACATGTGAGTGGTGAAAATTGTAACCCTTTACGTCACTGTTTGGTTCTTGTTTTCTAGTGGGTTGAGACTGAAGTTCGTTCTTTTTACTTTGTTGTAGGTTTTTAGGCACCTTTTGAATATCACGGTTGAGTTCTCGGCGGAGGAGCTTGAGACTGCTTTGATTACACCTAATAGCACTTTGGATGATATACATATACCCTTGTTAAAGGTTGGTCCTTTTGGTCATAAATGCAAAGTTCATGCTTTTGCCACAAATTGGTTTCTGGAATTTTTTGTTATTTAAGTACATGCGTTAGATGGTTGGTTCCTATGTTGTATTATGCTTCTGATTATTATAGGTTAGTTTGTTATTTCACAAGCTTGGACTTCTTCCAGATTTGGTACACTGTCTTATTTTCATGTCAGCATGGAAAGATGTTTCCTGCTTAACAACATTGTATTGTGGCATCAATTTTCAGTTGCCTTTTTCTGATTTTCTTTTATTATGGGTGATTTTTATTCTCTCACGGTGTTTGGTTAAAGGTTTATCATATTACTATATGGGCATGCTGAGTGCTGACAAGAAAGAAGTTCTTATTGCAGTTAATTCATAAGCATTCTTCATTTTTGGGCATAAAATTACCTTAACCATCATCATTTCTAACTTTTCACTGGTCAAATACTGGGTTTTCTAGCTTTAGTTTATCGGTTTACTACCTTGATGTTCATATTTGAGGATAAGGGATTATGAAGATGTTTAGAGGTTACTTTATAAACAAAAACAAATGTTCCTGATAACCAATTGGTGCAAAGTTTAGATCTTAACGGTTGTACTGTAAAGCTCATTGGCTTATGCCTTGCCGTTTAGAGCATAATTCAGGAGTAACAGTTCTCTACTAACTACAGAAAAAATAGGTCTCTTCCTCGGAACCTTCATATAATTGAGATGACTCTATTATATGCTCAAACATTCGGGTGTCATTGTATGCCATTTTAGATGTAAGTGTGTCCTTCAAGCTAAATCAGACCTAATTCTGAGTTGGGCTTGAGGGAATCCCTTTGAAGTTTCCTGGATGAACTTCAGGAATAGTAAGGGAATATCTATTTGAAGTTTACTTCGTTCTATCTCAAGTAGTAATTGGTCCAAGTTCCTGCTGTGCTGTTATAAGAGGAACTTAGCCCATTATGTTGATGTGGATGTGAGTGAAAATGCTACTTCATGGTCATTTATTGGGTGAAATGTGTATTGACCTTTGAAGAATGGGGTTAAGCTCTGTTGTCCGTGCTCATTTAAACCTTAAGTCAGTTAACCTTTTCTTGACAGGACTGTGATTTGACATTATTTTGGAGTGTTACCACAGCACCTTAGAAGTAGAGGTTCTAGCTGTGTGGTGCAACTACGTACTTGGCTTGACACTCTTTGTAATAAGACTTGTTGAGTACTCTCCAAGCTAATTCCTTTTAAACATGTTTGCTATTAACACTCCTAGACATGCTTCCATGTTGAAAAACACATCTCCAGCAATTGTTGGGGTTTTATCTTTTATTTTCTATTATTTTATTCGTATTTTTTATTTTAATGTACTATAATATTTTTATCTTACTGGGCTTTCTGCCATGTTCTTTGGAGTTTAATGTGCTGCTTGCCTAGTACAAAGTTAATGCCGATTTGAGCAATTTATGTTGGACATATGATCAGGGTGATAAATGGTGGGGCTTAAAGTTATAATATCTTATTAACTTTACTATATTAATAGAGGTATATTTAGTCTTTGGGGTTCTAGCTGTGTTAATGTAAGACTAGAACCAGAATAGATCTAATCCCAGGCAGGATCAAATAGAAAACCTCCAGAGTACAAGAAAGAAAACATTGGGGTTTCAAAGAACAAGAATGATAAGATCTCAAAAGATAACCAAGAGACAAATTGGTTGGAGGAGAATGAGATGATCTCAAATTGGTAACCACAAGAGAAGTAATAAATATAAACCCACAAATTTGTAACCTGTTGAAGCAGCTATCAAGAATAAATAATCTCCTGAATAAAGAGAAGCCGCAACGAATCGAACCAGTGGTGATTCTTGGATCTCAAAACCTTGATGCAAACCCCAGAATAACCTGTTGAAGCAGCAATCAAGAATAAATAGAGGTATATTTAGTCGTTGGGTCTTCCTAAATGGTACCTCTATCTGTGTATTTAGAACTAGTGACCTTATTTTATGGAATATATAAATATGAATAACAGTAACTGAAATCCAAACAACTATGAGGAATCTGAATCTAGAAAACTAACTCAGAAATTCAGAATTTGGTAAGTAGACTGGAAGTAGGACTCTTCTAAATCGATGGAAAAATAAGAACTTGTAACCAGCAGTCAAACCAGAACTCAGAAGTGATATTCAGAACAGAAAATAGAAGAAGAATAGAGCATGAAAACAGAACAGCAGTTGATTATACAAACAGAAACCAAAAACTGAAAATAGAATGCACATGATAAGATCTGACCTGAATACTGATTGAGGAATAAGATAAAACAAAGAACCGAAAAGGCTGAAGCCAATATTCATTCATCAAAATTGTTGGGGTTGTGTATCCTTGCAACTTATTTATAAAAAGTGCAAGAACCCAATCATGATCAGTTTAGGAAAGTCTTAACTTAATCCTGGCCAACTTAGGAAAGCAAAAACAAACAAGGAAACTCCCATGTGCAAGCTGTAATGTAATGGGAATAACCTTTACTGACTAGGACTCTATCAAAAAGACTCAAAACAAGTCTGGAATTTATAACCAGTATTCCAGCCTTAACAGGACATGTAATGAGAATAAAATAAACAAAAGAATAGTCCTAATCTAACCCCAAGACCTGGATTTGAGAGAACCAAAAACTCCCAACCCGAAAGGTCTGGTGATGTAGATCCCATGACTGGTCTACACTACCAAAGAAAGAAGAAGAAGAACCAAACTGGTCCATCAGCAACTGGCCCATCGAACCAGGTTCTAATGAGCCGGGATTGGACCAGCTCAAGCCAGCCTAGCATAGTTTCTAGAAGACCAAAAAAGTGGTGCTCGAAATTTGATGCAACTGGCCTTTGACCAGTCAAGCTGCAGCTGCTGATTAATTAGTTTCTAATTTTGTGTCCTTTTTTGTTTAGAAGGCTGGAGTCTATAAAGCCTTAGTAGTTTCAATTTTCAGTCAGTTTCTATTTCCTACTTTCTATTTTTGAAATTGTCTATTTTTCCTACCTTCTATTTTTGTAAGCTTCCCTAAGCTATTAAATAGGCACCCATTGTAAGAAAGGATCACAACTTCGACAAATAGAATTTTCAAGTCATGCTTGCACTCGACTTTGGGAGAGAATACCCTGTTCAACAGCTGAGATAGCTGTGGGTGAGAGACCCAGGGCTGAGAAGGCCCAACTCCTAGCTATCTCGAGCTCTTTTTCTCCCTTGTGTTTTATTTTCTGTTGCTGCTATTTAAAGACTATTATTCCCTCAAGTTAACTGCTGCCAAGCCCCTGCCCTTGTGTAAGAAGATCTCCTTCTGTGTTGCTGAAGATCAGACATCAAAGCTTCTATTTTAGCCCACTTGAGTCCCTGTTGCAACCTGAGTTTCTACTGCAGAACTCAAACTTCTTTTGGTGCTTATTCTAAGTTCTATTCACTACAGAAGTTTAGGGTTTTGTTATACCCCTAAAGAGGACTGCTTGATCTCAGTTTTGGCCGCTTCTATTTGTTGCTGCTACTACTTCTGAATCCCTACTGTGAGTACCTAAAGTTCTCTTCCTGTTCAAGCATAATTCTGAGATTTGATTGATTACTTTCTTGTGCTCAAGTTTGAGTCTGTTTACCTGAGTTCATTGGAGTTTGAAGCCTATTTTGGGACTGTTATCTTCAGTAGACAGTCTTACATTATCTGGTTTGGATTAAAAACTGGTCCAAGAGTGAAGCAAACCAATCGCAGGCTTATGTTGGTGGTTTGGACTTGTTCTTCCTGCGATAGTGTAGCTTGAACATTGGTTCTACATCACTTGTCCTAAACTATGGGTGGGTGGGTCTCTGTGTATTGGATTATTTGTAATTAGCTTAAGTTGGAGATCATTCTTTATTTTAATTCTTTGATTTGGATTTGAGCACCTTGCTGAATGGTTGGAATTGCTTGCACATACCCTCTGCTTCTTTGTACTCCTCTTTCTTGCTCCTTGGAAAATTCAGCACATGTTCTTTTCTTTTCTTTTCTTTTTTTGTGTGTGTGTGGGGGGGGGGGGGGGGAAGGGGGAGTGAGTGGGGACGAGGAGAGTTAACTTCTACACCTTTTGTCATTGAAACTTTTGCCTCTTCTTTTTTTTGTCAACATCTGTTTTTTTTGCTCGTAAAATGTGATATCAAGGCTTTGTTTTTTGAAATCAACGTTGTGGCTGATCCCTAATCTGTTAAAATCTGATTCAAATTTACCATCTTGTGCATCTGTACCCTGGTAGTGAGTCAGGCCATAAGGTTTCTGGTTTGATCACCAGTTTTTGCATCAGTAGTTCTATTTATCATCAAGGGAAGATCTACTGTCGAGGGTTTATGGTTTACTGCTGGGATTACTGATGATATGTGATTCATTAAATGGTAACTGTTTATCTTGAAAGTTCTGTCATCTTTATTAGTGATTTCCAGTGCAAATGCTGTTGCTTCTCTCATTCATGTTGTTTTGGCCTGTAATGTTTTGTTTCAAGCTGTGGATGAAACACTATTACTTGTTGTATGCCTCAATCACGTTTTGTTGTATCTATAGGCAATTCCTCCTGTTACCAGGATGGCGCTAGGGCGTGCTACTTGGGTCACAGTGTTATGCAGAAAATTGAGGGATTGGTGGCATTGGGTAGGGATTTCAGTGCTCGACTCCTCCATCATTCTAAAATTCTGCAATATGGACGGAAATTTTTCTCACCTTCTATCTTCCCTCCCTTTCTCTTACTAGTCTTCAGCTGACTTAAGTTTTGGTTCTCTTAGGTTGCAGAAGGGGAAATACCAATTGTAGCATCACATGGGTGAGTAGATTTTGATGCTCAAAGTGCACCAGTAATCAACATTTGTCTGAATTAATATGTTTATGATATTAACTTGTTTAGGACGGAAGTTGAAGTGTATAAGGCACTCGATCCTGGGACTCGTGTGGTGATTTTGAAAGCACTGTGTGACATCCGAGTTGAGGTACCATACCTCTGACAATAATTCCTGCTCTTTTGTTGCTTCTAGAGTGCTTTTTGGTGCTTTCCAAGTGTCATGCTTTCTTCTCAGTTATAATGGAAAGATTTAAAACTATCTTGTTTCCAAGCTACAGAGGGCCAGAGGCAGTGTTATAAGCTACCTCGTTTCTATTGCCACTTAAGTCATGATATAGTGATCCATGAGACCTGAGTGATATGATTGTGTTCTTTATACCTTTACGTCAAGCTTAACTTTTAATTAGGTTGTGATAGTTTTGTTTTCCATGATTGAAATATACTGTTGGTGGCTGATTCATTTTACGATGTAGGGGGAGGAAACAGTTTTAGACTTTGGAAAGGGTTGGTGGGTAGGGAGACTGATGCAGCAGCTTCCATAGCATATTCTTCTTGTTGAGCCAGTTAATGGTGCTGGAGGCTGCTGCATCAGACAACCCCTCAATCTGAAAATTTTAGGCTGTACTATCTTGTTAGAGTAGGTGAAGAGTCTTTGCTGAGTGTCTCTCTAGGTCTGTTTGGGTTTGGACATAAGATTTTAGTTGTAGGAGGGATCTTAGAGGGTAAGAGTTAAGAGGATTTTACATGGTCGCTGTGCATTTTTTGGAAGTGATTACTGTGGAGAGATTCATGAGGCTGGCAAGCGAGTTTGGATTCTGACATCATCACAACTTTCCTCCGAAATCATTCTTTGGGAGGCTCATTCAGGTGAATAAAGGTTGAACTGATGAGACCTTGAGAATACCCCTTTCCATTACAAACTTACTTTGGAAATATCCATCCCCACAAAAGGCTCTACTTCTAGAAGTTTGCCATGAAAAGATGAATACCAGCGACCTACTGCAAAGGTGAAGGAGTTGGTGTATGTTTCGACAGGTATTTATCTTATGCCATGTGGATGGATGAATTGTTAACTGCCTCTTTATTCACGTGCTTTACTAAAGCAATTTGGGTAATATTCTTGGACTTCTTGAGTTGATTGGACTTACCGCATGGATATCAGGTGATTCTTTATTTCTGGCATTTCCCCTTGGTGTGCTAAAGCGGAAAACTCTTGTGCTGTATGTCATGATTGTTGGGGCAGGTCAAACTATCACACTGAGAGGCAAGATGGACAGTTTCTCTTGAATGCTTTAGAGGAATTTGTATTGAATCCATTGTGAGGAGTTGGGAGGAGATCGGAAAATCATCTCTCGTGGATGATATAGTTCAGCATGAGTGGACAACCCTTACGCGAATGTGAAAACTCATCTCTGATTGGGTTCCATAGGGATCCCAAAATCAGCATGCTTTTGGGGTGGTTAGGGATCATGAAGGTATTATTTTTACTGATATATTCAGGGCCAGTAGGTTAGGCAGTTTAGGACCACTTAACACGCCATCGCTGCAGGAAGATTTGACTGGTGAAAAGCTTGAAAGACAGGAGTTGGTTGTTTTTCCTGCCCGTCAGTTCCTGACTTGAAGGAAGGAACTGGATGACGGCAGAGTATACCGAGCGAAGTGAGACCAACTATTGAGCTATTGAGTTAAGGAGTTTCTCCGTCCCGCTATTCCTGGCATCAAGCATAATAAGTATTCTCAGAATTAATTGTTGGCCCTGCCCCATTGTTGCAGCTGCAATAGATTCAGTTAGAAGCAGATTTGGGGTTGGATATAATGGATGAACACAAGAGAAGGATTTATGCAACCCTTCCTTCCTGGTTCAACATGTGATGGCACTTGGCTTGTGGGGCAATATCTGGAATATCTCATTCCAGTGGAGGCAGGGATCGGTGTGCTTCCTGGTTGATGAAAAAGGTTTCACTTATGTGAAGCAGTACCCTGCAATTTTTTTTTTGGTAATTGTGTTTTAGTGACCTCACGTACTTGTATCAGTATCTGTATCCTAACACCAGGTTGTATGTGTTCTACTGTTCTTTCTCAATAAATTTCTTGGTTCTATTAAAAAAAGGATTTGATGAGACACTGTTCTTTTTCTGCTGCGAATCTTCTATATTCTAAGAAATATGCTGGTGAATTTGTCGTGGCATCAGTTTCCCTTTCTTGGATTTAAATCTGTTTTAGTAATTGATGTTAGTTACTTCTCAGATGTCTTTCTCCATTTTATCTTTAGAAATTTTTGTCCACTTTATTTCAATATTCCTAGATGTGTAAAGATGGAAGTAATTGATTTGGTCTTCCTTTTTTTGCAGCAAGAAGACATACGGGGCTACATTGATGACTCTATTAAACATGGAGTTCAACTTTCAGCATTTCGTAAAGAACGTATTGGAGGTGATTCACATGGAGTTTCATATTGGTAAGCTAATTATCCTGGAAACTTGATGAGATCGTACAGTTGAGCTTCATTAAGTTGTATCATGGAAATAGTTATTACCTTTTTGGAATCAGATGTAGCGTTTTCCTAGTTAATATATATTTTTTAATGCAACGGTGCAAGGGTTTCACATTTTGTATATTCTCATGAATTATGAGATTTGTAAACCATCTGTGTCTTTATAGGTATGAAGATGATCCTGTAACCGGTCATCGGTTGTACCGGGAGATTAGAAAAGTTGATGTGAAAAAAGTGAAGACAAAAGGGGTTCCAACTGTCCCATCTATATCTTGCCAATGGGAAACAGTTGCGACAAACTTGGATGAATTCCAAGATGTTTCTGTAAGTTCATTGTTTCTGCTGCTGTTCTAATAGTGTAATGGTATATTTTCTAGATAATAGATTGTCACTGATTTGCAGCCAGTGGCTATGTTTTCCTGGACATTTACCTGATGAATATATTTATTTATTTTTTAATCTGCTGCAAGGAGAAATATATTTATTCAAAGAAGGAAAGGGAAAGAAACAACAATGGAACCAAGAAGAGAAAAGGGGCTTCAAACCACACCCTACCTAACAGAAACCAAAAAAAAAAATCCCAAAATTCAACCCCCAAGCCAGATAAGGAAAAGTATACTGTCTAACTTTACCCTAGTCTCTTAATTCTAGACACAAAAAGTATTGAAGGCATGCCCATTTCCTTCTCGCTACGTCACACTTGAAGGTCTATTAACTTGAACCTTTCAGTGCTGCTTCCTTAGCCAGCAACATTGTCTCTGGGTCCAACTCCTGATACCTTTCTACCATGCCGCCTCTTTCCATCTATCCCCTTCTGTGGTCTCAAAGAGATGAGCTTGGGGCCGAGAAGAGTTCTGTTTCCCACTACGCCCACCTCCTTTAAGGTGACCATAAGGCTTCCAATATGTCTCTTTGGTGTGGCGAGGACGCCCACAATAATCGCACTTAACCGGGTCCTTTGCAGATGAACCGGGTTTGGTGGAAGAACCAGTAGAATTTGAAGCAAGAGAAGCCTGAGGGGTAGTCACCAGGGCAAAATGAGGAGGGGCAGCAGGGGGTATCATGACTGAACGATGTCGGTCTTCATGCTGAACAATATTATAAGCATGGAGAAGTGTGGGAAAAGTGTCTCTGCTAAGCACCTGGACACGAATCTGATCATGCTCTGGGTTGAGACTAGTAAGGAAATTATAAACCTGTTCCATTTCACGCTCCTTGAATGTGTCAGCATCAGAGGTGCAAACCATGGGAACAGGGTGATAAAAGTCCAACTGCTGCTATAAAATGTGAAGGGCAGAGTAATAGGCAGAAACAGATAGCTGCTTCTGAGTAGTTTCATGAACCTGACAGCGAAGCTCATTAATCTGAGCATAATTGGTAGTCTGCCCATATGTGTGCTTAACAGCATCCCATAAATCTTTCACAGAATTCAACAGAACAAAACTTTGACTAATAGACGGTTCCGTAGAATTCAATAGAAAGTACATAATCAATTCATCATTAACCAACCAATTTCCCTTGGTAGAAGCCTCAATAGGCATGGGGGTGTCACTAGTGAGGTACCCCAAAAAATGTTAACCACGGATGGTAAGGAGACAGGCGTGTGACCATGCAAGATAGTTAAGTCCGTTCAACTTAGTGGGTCCCGGTTGGAGAGAGTGGTGATGATGCGGAGCACCAAGGTGATTCGAGGCCAAGGGAAGTACTATAGCTTTCATCATAGAGCTGGGAAAATAAACACAAGAAGTTGTAGCAGAAGTACCTCACAAGGAACAGTAAGAGCACATCAACAGTGTTAGAAGGTGCGAACCATGAAGTTGGTAGCTAGCATGGAGAGCAATAGCAGGGGCAGAGACTAGATGAAGGGCTTAAGAGACGGGGCCGACCAGGTAGGGCATGGAGAGGCCAACGGTGGCAGCGATAGCAGGCGGGAGGCCCTGAGAGGGCCAATCGGAGGAGGCGGGAGCCCTTGGGAGGGCCAACAGACCAAGCAGGAGCACCTGGGAGGGCTGATAGACCAGGTGGGAGGGCTGATAGACCAGGTAGAGCCCTTGGGAGGGCCGACAGACTAGGTGGTGAGGGCCTGAGGAGCGTCGGAGGGCAAAAGCAGTGGCAAGCGGAGCCTTTGGGAGAGCTTACAAGGTAGGCGGAGGGCCTGGGAGGCGCTAACGAGAGGCAGTGATGGCAAGCGGGAGCCCCTGGGAGGGCCGACAGACCATGCAGGAGCCCTTGGGAAGGCCGACAGACCATGCCGGAGCCCTTGGGAGGGTCAACAGACCAGGCGGAGGGCCTGGGGAACGTTGACGGGTGAAAGAAGCGGTAGGTGGAGGGCTTGGGAGGCGTCGACAAGAGGCTGCGATGGCAGGCGGGAGCCCCTCGGAGGATCGACGAGCCAGGCATAGGGCTGTCAGGCAACGATAAGGGTAAGCGGTGCTGGCAGTGGGCCAGACAGGAGCCTACGGTGGTCTATCGGGCCATAGGGCCCTAGACGAGGGCTAGAGAGGCCGTTGGTATTGTGGTGGTATCTCTGGAGCGCTGTGCATAGGCACCATGATGGCGGTAGGGTCGGTGGTGCGACATGCATTAACATATGTTTAGTCGACCATGCTAAACCAAGGGAAGAAGTTGAATCCTTTGTGGGGGTGGCGGTTGAACGAGAACCTTTGGTAAAAAAGAAAAAATTACCCAAAAGAGGATTAGGCTCTGATACCAAGTTGAGAAGAGAAAAAATAGAGAGCGATTTGGCTTGTCAATAGTGACAGAGGCCCTTTATTATTTATAGATTGGATACGGATTAAATGGTATGCTTAGTTAGGTTTGAGTCACAATACGGTTAGCATCCTTAGCCTCTACATACATTGAATCTTAGACAGGTAATCCTTATCCTTAACAGATACCGATGTTTTCAAGACTAGAGTTCGCTTGCCCAATAGAAGAACTGTTATTTTATTAATTGATGAAGGGCAAAGTGAGAAATTTGTTTCGCAATCCGTGGTGGAGGTGTTGTCTAAGGCAGATGAGATCATTGAATGATTTGAATCTGAAGGTGATGTTTTCATTGAATTTTCAGTTTCTTCCTACTTTATGGTGCTAGATTTCATGTTTTTCCTTCTTCCTAACATGTCATCATAGTTGGTCAATCATGGATGGAAGAACGGAATGCTGGTCACTGGCCTTATCATGAAGGGAACTGATGTACATTAAAGGCTTAAAGCCCTTTCATCTACTACACACTGCTGTCTTGAAAGGGTTGTAGTGTGACATCTCTTTAAAGCCGATTGAGGTGACACCAATAGTGCAGCCACAAGAGGAATTGATTGATGGTATGATTGAAGATGTGGAATATGGTTTAAAGTATCGACTGATATGTATTGGTATCAGTCGATGCCGATACGATACATACCGATACGTCTTCTTTTTTTTTTTTTTTTTAAAAAAAAAATGGACTGTCTCGAATTGTATTTATACCATCGATACGTCCAGTAAAGGGTTCTGTGGGACTGGGTGGTTTAATACGTATCGATACATATTGGCCGATACGACTCGATACATACCGATACATTATCGATACATACCGATACCATCGATACATTCCATAAAAAGCCATTTTCACTCACAGACTCGATATAACTTCTAATCTAACGAAAAAATGAAGAAAAACTCTCAACCAAGAGTCTAAAATCTTGCATTTAATCATGGTTTTTCACACTTTTAAACTAAAAAACGAATCAAGGAGTACTACTACATCATCCAATACTCTTCATAGTATAGACGATTACAACATGTAAGAAACCTCATCTTTTATAACAATTTCAATTTAATGCACTTGTTTGGTTATACATTATTCACAATTTTCGTGTTTATGCATGGCACTTGTTATGTATTGCTTATTTATATTGTTTTTTGTTCTAAAAGTGTATTTCCATGTGTATCTTGACCATTTCTATGTGTATCTGTATTGTTCAATACATATCTCCGATACGATACGTCTCTTAAAATCACCTGACCGATATGATACCCGATACCGATACTTCAAGCCTTGATGTGGAGTCTCAAGAACAGATTCCAATTAGAGAGACACCACTTGGCATTGTTCGTAAGTGAAGGAGATCAGTGTGACAAACCCAGAATCTGTAACCTGTAACTAGAATAGAGGAGTGAAGAGAGAAAGAAATTGAGGGGTAACAAGAGAAGCTGGACGATAGAGACGATGTGTTCTGTCGTACCAGCAGTATATATTTATATTAAAGCCAAAGACGGAGTCACAATAGGAATAAGACTATTACCTAGCCAACCCTAGAGTCTAATTTCAATTGGAATCTGAAACTAATTACAATAGGAATAGGAAACAATAAGAGCCTAATCTAAATTACTTAGCCAAGCATAAGTCCCACGGTACGTATCTTTAACACTCCCCCTCAAGCTGGAGTATACAAATCAAAGGCTCCAGCTTGGAACAACTACAATAGACATTAAAAGCAGCACCAGTCTTCAATTGTAGTTGTTCAATAATAGTTGTAGATGCCAATGAGCACGGAGGGAACTTCATTCAATTAGCAATATCAACTTAAGCACATCAATCATCAACAACTTCAGTAGATAATAATCTTCGTGTCGGAAAAAATCCAATCAGCAACGAGCAAAATAAGCAGTAGTGAACAGTAATCGCAATCCCAACATCATAGCAACATCATAGCAGCAACCATGGTTTAAAGTATTGCACTGTATCGTATCGTATCGGCCAATTCGTATCGGTCTTGCAGGGTATTGATACAATACAATGAGATATATATCTTTTTTTTTTTTGTTTGAAAAATATCATTTATCGATAAGTATCGCACTGTATCGGCTGATACGTGTGATACGATACGATACTACTGATACTTACCGAGTAACCGATACTCATCGATACTTCAAGTTAAGGGGTTGAAAAAAAATTGAAGTATTGGTACGTATCGCTAACGTATTGGCCAATATGGTGCGATACATTGTGATACATGTGATATAGGACATTAAAAGCTCGTGTTCACATTCCAGAACTTAGAAACGAGTTTTGAAGATGGAAATGACCACTTGAGAGTCTCATTCCTTGTTCTCAACCTCTTTTTTTTCTACTTTTTTTATTTGGGGTTTACATTGAAGCATAAAAAACCGAATCGGATTCAATCGACAAACCTTTCTTTCGATCATTCAAGTGGCTAAAATTAGAGATTGAAGGAGAAGTTCTCAGAAAAGGTAGGTTTTCAAAGAACTTGATTTTTTTTTTTTGGTTAAATCAGTAAGAGAACTTGTCTCATTATACAATAGACTATTACAACATGTAAGAAACCCCATTCTTTATAAAAATTTCAATTGAATGCACTTGTCTTATTATACGTTGTTCTCCATTTTAGTGTTTATGCATGATACATGTTATATTTTTGCTTATTTATACTATTTTTGGCTCCAAAAGGGCATTTTCATGCATATTTTAACCATTTTCATGCGTATCTTTTGCGTACCTCCTATACGATACGATACAATGTCTCTTAAAATCACCCCACTGATACGATAAACTATACTGAAACTTTAATCCTTGGCAGCAACAACAATATTAAAGGCTCTTCTCAAGGAAGGCAGGTAGTAAGTAGTAATCTTCCCAACGAAAGATAAAAATGCAGCATCCAACAGCTACTTTGTAAGCAGCAGGTAGTATGTAGTAATCTTCCCAAATAAAGATAAAAGTGCAGCATCCAACAGTTACATCATAAACTCCTCCCAATGAAGGCAAGTAGTAGTAACTTGCTCAAACAAAGACAGGTAAAAGTGTAGCTTCAATAGCTACACATAAGCCCTTCTCAAGGAAGGCACTCCAATCAACATTGGTAACAATGGTGCGATTAAGAAAGATCACATAATTATAGATCTGATTAATAAAGATCAAACTCTATCCTTAAGCCCCAAAGAGAGATCTCAAATAAAAAATTTCACTGATAAATAGGCAATATAGGTTACTGCAAACCAAGTAGTAGCATCAGGTTGTTGGGACCATACAACATTAGGTTGATGTGAACCAGGCAACATCAGGTTGTTGTAGACCAAATAACTATGCATTATTGCTGAATACCATCTTCATAGATAAAAAATGTTGTTGAAGATACATCCAAATAAATAATAATAATCTCCAACCGATGACTTGAGCAGATAAGAATCTCCAATCTCCCCCTCACGTGTAGCATTAAATGTGGACAAATAATGCAGAGGATGCAATACAAAAATATCCCACCTTCATATGGCAACAATAATTAGCATCGCGAAGGATGAGCATCACAATAAATCCCATAATCAAGAGCAGCGACAAATAATCTCCACAATAAAATATTCTCAATCTCCCCCTCACGATAGCCAAGAAAATACCAGGTATGCCATATGTAAACAAATCCGAGCAAAATAGCAATAACAATCAACATTCCATGGACAGCAAATATATAAGCCCAATGGAAAATCCCAAATTGATGCTATCGAGGGCCCACCAAAGTAATAATATGACAAATATATAAGTCCAATGACAATTTTGTAGATTCTGGCCACACTAATGGAGCCATCCAAGCAAATCCTGGACGTTCAGAAGCAGACTGTTTCTGATTTTTATGAGAAGCATTGGATCGCCATCAAGTTAAAGGAAGTGTTTGACGATGCTAATCCTCCATTGAAGATCCTCTCTTTATACAATAATTGAGGGTGTCTTTTCAAACGAGGGAGGAATAATGCAGGGGCAAAATCAGGTTGTGTTTGACGTGGTTTGATACCAAAGTCAACGTCTTGGATTTGTATTTGTTAATTAGCAACATTATAGTACCATGGGCCTAGACTATAGGATAGTTTTAAATTAGAAGTAGATTAGTTTTTGACTTGTTTGTGGGGTTGCAATAGTTAGAGAGATTATTAGTAGCGTCATCTCATTCGTGGGCTAGTGTTAGGACTTTATTTCCTGTTATTTTATTATTATTATTAAGTTTTTTTAAGGCTGGGTTACGTCCAGTTTTGTTTCCTTTTAATAACTGTTCTTATTTTCAGTATTTTAATTGTTTCATGGACACCCCAAACTTAGCTTGTGTATAGAGCAGTTTCCTTAATAGTTTAGCCTTGTTTTTAAGAAGTTCAAGTGAATCAAAGATTCTCCTAACAGCTCATACAATTGGATATTCCTAGTTTGTCTTTCCTTCTTTTATTTATTTCCTTTTTAGAGAAGGTTAGTTTTTCAGGGCTCCACGAGGCTCCCGCCACTGCAGGGTGATGCAGGAACTGTTCCATGGGCTGGGCCAGGCCGAACCTGTTTGAGAACCCAAACCAAGACGAACCCGGTTCAATTGGGGTCTTTGGGTTGAGTAGGATATTTAGGTTATTTATTTATTAGGGTTTTTATTAGTTGGGATTTATCTTGTAATAGTCTATTTTAATTTTAATAGATTAATTAGTGATAGAATTACATCGGGATTTAGTTAGTGATAGAATTGCATTGTGAATTTATTTCAGTTTTAGATTACAATTAGGAGTTTTATTTTCTTTAAATACTAGCTTGTAATCAACGAAGGATCAGATTTTGAATTTTGTTTCTTGTTACCAGTGAGGTACAATGGCTTAGCAGGGTTGTGCGACCTTCTCTCTCTCTCTCTCTCTCTCTTATTATCCTCTTCTAATATTCCTTCCTACCCTGTTCTGGCAATTGAATAATCACTCTCAATTTGGTGGCTGTTCTCATTCATATCTTATTCTTTCTCTCTCCTATTTTGCGCATAAGATCTGCACCATAGGTGACCTGAACCTTAGGTTTCCTTCCCTTAGTTTCATCCCTGCTGCGAGATATCCATCTGGATCCATATCTGAACCTGCAACTCCTGCTGGTTCCTGTTTCAGAAAAGTTCTATTAGTCTTCAAGCTGTTGAATCAATTGATTTCTTGCCGGAATCCATAGGGCTGTGGGTCAGAAGCCTTATCCTGAAGGTTCGAATCCGTAGGAGATGAATCAAGTGATTTCTTCTCTAGAAATTAATTCTAGGTTTTCCGCCAGGAGGGTTCCCAAGGTTGAAGACGAATTGCCTTTCCTTTTCTCACGATAGTTTAGGTTACTTTGGAGTTGTTTACTTTTTAGTCATCATTAACTTCTCCCCCACTTTCCATAATTACCATTCTTTTACTTTTTGTCCCCTCATGTTCCATACTTATAATTTACTTCCAAGTTTGCTCTTTCCCCATCATACACACTATTCAACTTTAGATTGTTTTCTTTATTAGCTTGGGTCCCATTATTTTCAATTTTGCCATCCACTTGATTATTTGAGCTGTGCATTATTTGAGAGGGCCCACAAGCGATCCGATTCAGGTTTTCGAACCCCGGATCCGCATCACGGGGTCTAGGGAGGGTCATAATGTATGCAGCCTTACCCCTTGCTTTCACAGAGAGGCTCCTTTCCAGACTCAAACCCGTGACCACTTGGTTACAATGGAGCAACCTTACCATTGCACCAAGGCCCGTTAGAGAAGGTTAGTTTGATTCTTATAAATGTATGTAAGGCTTCACCCCACCCCCCCACCCCTCCCCACAAACAATTTTGATGATGGAATAGAGATTTTTTTTTTGTTTGAATTAGATTGTGATCTCCTCTATATCTCCCTTCTCTCTCCCCTCTATTTTTTCCCCATCTGTCTCTTTTCTTTTTTTCTCGCTACGATCTGGTCTCTCTCCCTTCTCATATGTGATCTGAAACTTTTTTCCTTATTTCTGTTTTCCACCATCTCTCTTATCAGGGTTTGATCACAGCTTCTGATCTTAAAGCCCGCCACAACTGATCGAATGATTTGATCTCATCACATATACTTGTTCATAATGTGCATTTGTATGTAGGTGGTCCCCCCCCCCCCCCCCTAACCGGTCGAAAGCTTCAATTTATGCATAAACATAGACGTCTTTAAGCTTTGCATAGTTCTCCATATTTGCTGGCAGGACAAAGCAATGAATGAGGTTCCTTTTCCTTTGCTCCTTTACATCTTTCACCTTTCCTTTATTAAACTTTTTTCACTTCCTTACAGGAGAAACTTTTCTCAAGTAAAAATAGAACAGAGGCTGCAGTAGGAAAGAAGTTAAAGTTAGACATGCTTCCAGAGATAGAGAAGATCCACAAGGTATTCATTATTTCTTCTCGCAAATGATATATACTTAACTGACGTTCAATTTTGACATGGCGTGCTCTGTACTGTCATAGATCCGCACTTTGTTCTTTGTTTTCTCTTGAAGAGGCAGTTGTTCTTGACCTTTTGTTTTTGTTGTGGATGAACGCTTTTTCTCTAATGATTAGTTATGGTTTATTACTTCCCCTTATCCCTTTTTTTTTTTTTTTTTTTTTTTTGGGCTACAGAGGAAAGAGAGGTTGCTGAAAAAGCAACATCGGCAAGCACTCCTTCTTGACAGCTTTTTGAATACGGATGGCCTGGCAGCAGGACGGTCTCTCCGTGACAGAAAACCTGTTACTTATACATTTGGTAAGAGCAAATAATAAACCATCTCAACCAAAAGCAGAGAAAGTAAATGACTGCAGATGCTCATTGGTTCCTTTCAAGATTCCTAGTAAATTGATAGTATGAGGCTACATTTTTTTTAGCTAAATGATGGTTAATTTGAACATTTTGCAGATGCTTTTGATCGGTCTATCAATGAGGCCATTAAAATAACGAAGTATGGGTTTCTGCACTTAGAACCATAGACATGTTTCTTTTCCTTTGCTTTAAAATTTTATTCCTTGTGAAGAAATAAATTTCTTTTACCTTACTATGATTTTCCAATATCCTGACGTTTATGGTGCTCTACTGCATTATTAGACGAAAACAACCTTCCCCAGAACATGTTGTCAAAAGAGAAGTTGGGATGAAATCTGAGCCTTCTACTAATGGCAGATGGAATGGTTCATTGCATGCCTCTCAGCATGTGTCCTATGATGAGCTCTCACCAAAGTCAACTGATAGTGAAGAAACTGATGAAGAGCATCATAAATCTGGACCGCTGGATCGTAGGTATTTCATCTCCCTTTCTCCTCACATTTTGAAATTTCTTGATCATGGTAGATAATCTGTCTAATGTATGAGTACCTATGTAGCAACCGGCGAAGGCAGAGGCCCCAGAGGTACTCAGAGAAAGAGTTCGTTGAAGCTGTGTCAGATAATGATGCAGATTTCGATAGTGATGATGATATAGTTGGAGAAGCAGTATATGATGAGGAGTATCTGAGGAGCCGAAAACAGAGGAAGAAGGTATCCAGCAGCTCGGAGGGGGATGAGGAGTACCACTGGGATGAAAATGCCGAAGATGAGGAAGAAGAGGAAGAGGACTCTTTGAGCATTAGTGATGATACAGATGAGCATCATAGATCTGAAAAATTCCCCAGTCGAAGCAGGAGAGGAGCCAAATTACGGTCAGTTGATGAGCTTCAGTCAGGTTTAAGACGAAGCAAGAGGGCCACTCGAAACCAAATAAACTATCGACAATATGAGCTGTCTGAATCAGAAGCAGACTCTGTGAAACGTGAGAAACCAAATACATCAGAAGGGCAATCAGATGCAAGCAATGATATGGAGTACTCCAGGGAAAGTCAGGATTCTCAGGGTGACGAGGATGATGAGGAAATAAAAGTTGATGAACCAGTTCAAGAGTACCATGAGAAGGTAGAAAATGAGCAAAGCCAGCCACCTGAGAAAACAAATAGCCCGGGTGAGGAAAAATGTAGTGATGTACCAAAAAGGCGATTTCTTGACCTAAATGAGCTTGCGCCAGGTTCTGGTTTTGATGATGGCCCCGGCACACTAATGAAAGATGAAAACATGGACAATTTCTAGGCATCCTCTCTGAAGAGTCCGCCCTCCTTTGGGCTCTGTGCTGTCTGCCGTGGGATAGTGGGTTTTGTACACTCCTTTCTCAGTCAAGCTGGGTGTTTGATGGGCCATTCCTAAATTTTAATATTAGTTCATTGAAAGGGGTTATAGAGTTCTCCCACGGCATTGTGTGAGCAGCCATTCCAGTGTAATTTATTCAGTGATTTCCAGCAGGGAGCACAAAATGATGCAGAGAAATGTGTAGATATGATAGTCATCTGAATACTTTACCTCCGAAGCAATTTATGCTATGAGCTGGGAATTTATATGGAGTCCCTTGCTGGTCTTCTCTTTTTCTGATCAATGTACAATACCCATGAAGCTGATATGGTAACAAAAGAAATTTGTTGGCTTCAAGTTTGAGCCCTTTAAAATTTCATTCTTGCAGGATTGTACCATTAATTTGCATTAGTTCTCGAGTTGATGATCTGCTGACCAAATGATACTATCTAAAAACTTGTTCTTGTTGTGTTGGTTCCATCCTCCCTTGTGAGGTAGCATGATGTTTCATTTGTTGTAGTTTCGAGTCTTAGATTCTCAAGGAAGCAAACATTTCAGTTTTGGTTCTCTACTTCTGGTTGATATGTAGTTTCTTACTGATTTGGTCTGTAGTTGTAACTGATTATGCTTTACTTTCCCATTATCTGACCGACCGCTTGGTGGATTTGGAAATCACTTGGCTCCACTATGAAGAACGGTTTTGCTTAGTGTATCATATGAATCATTTGTAAAATAATTCTACACTCCTGTACGAGCTTTGGGAATTGGTGATGTTGTGAATGACAGGGCATATGCATTCTTGCATTCTCTAGTGAAAGCAGCAGCAATTGTCATTCCACAAAATTGCAAGTGATGGACCAATGTCATTCAGGAATGTGAGGGCAGCACCGTAGCCTGTAAGTGTAAATTTTCAAGGGTAATTTCAATTAAATTTCTTTATCTATTATATGTGGGACATTTCTTTTACTAGGAATCTGAAGGCAATACCTGATTATTTGTTTTATGTACTACAATTGAACTTGGTTGTGGCTGCACATATCGGTTTGTCTGCATCTTTGATCTAGTTGCTTACTGCTCCTCTTTAGTTGAGATTCCTCTGGTGCTTCTTCCTTTATTTCCACTCTGTTTCTTCCTGAGCTTCTTTGAGAACTTGGATCAGATTCATAAAGGGCTTAGGGTATCCTCATGTAGCTTTTCCCAGTAATTATTTTTGGGGGTTTTAAATACCCCTGTGAGAGGGGGGGGGGGTTATTAGGACATTTCTAGCAAAAATTGCTGTACAATATGGAAAAGCTCCTCTGGGAAAGAGGTATTCCAAAGCACTTGCCTAGGGTAGGTAGTAGGTAATAGCCCATATTGAAAAAGTGGTTATCACATTGACAGACCTATTTACATGCATAAACTCACAAAAATCCAAGTCGGCTTGCAACCTCTTGATATCCTTTGCAAGAGTGGCTAATCTCCAAAGGAGGCTACAGGGGAGGAGAAGAGAGGCCCTTATAAGAATCGGACAATTAGATAAATCAGTCACTTGGGTCAATATAGCTCGCTGGGTTGAGAGAAGGGCTAATCTGACAGCAAGGGCCTCCTTCACAATAGCGGGCATCACAACCAGATAACCTGTGTCTGGGAGCAGGGGGCAGCACACTGCATGTGCGCAGGTAGCGTTCTTTCTCCCTATATGTAGGGATTATGAATTTCATAGGGATGACGTATGTATGTTACCTGTAAAACCAGTTCCAAACTAGGAAAACTAGAAGAACTAGCAAAACCAGGATCACCAATATAGAAAAACCAGAATAAGGGAGAACTTTAATAACTTGAGACAGATCAGAAAGCTTCGATTGTCTTGCCGAATGCCAATTTGAGCCAGTGGAACAGGTCTGCATAATATCTTTAAAAACAAGCTACGTAGACAAGTCCTACTAGGACTAGAAAGTTAAGTTGCTGGTCCGGAACTTGAATATGGGCCAATGGTTCTCAGGAATTGAAACTAGAATTTAAGAGAGCAGATAACCAGAAACTTATGTTTCAAATTTTAGCTAATTCGGATCAGTATTTAGTGAGAGATGGACACAACCAAAACAGCAGGAAAACTTGACAGAAGTAGGGGTGCCGCAGGTGTTTTGAAATTTCAAGTAAACTGATCTGTTAAGACATAATATAAGATAGAAGAGTAGGAAAGATAGATGGGTCATAAATCCACCTCAAACTCCCTCTCATAATGCACTAAATTGAACCTGATCATTCAGAAAAATCACAGAATCCAGGTAACTTGAAGACAAACGAAAGTTCTTAATTCATCAAATTGTTGGGGTTGTATGCATATACATATATTTTTAGTTTTGACTGAACAAACTCATGAATTTATTGGGTAGACCTGGACCAAGTCTTGTTCTGAAACTGAAAGTACCATGTGGGCCTACATTGATAAGCTTATTGATGTTGTGTTTGATTTCGCATTTTTGGAATGCATTTTAGGTTGATTTTGCATTTTGATTAAAACAACTATTCTTATAATCCAAGAATGCGAAATTGACCTAACATGCATGCCAAACACAGCTTAAGTTGGCCCAAGCTATTGCCAAGTGGTATTTAAGATAGGGACTGTAAGGTCTTCTGTTCACACGTGAAGTTTGAACTCAAAGAAAGTTTGTGGAAAAATGACAAATTTGAGGTTTGAGAATTCAAGACTAAGGATAGTGTGCACATTAGTGGTCGTAGTATCATAGGCATACATGGACATACTGGGGAATGCATGCCCATACAAGGGAAGGTATGTGATTTAATTAGGTTCTGAAATTTGATACATGAGTAATCCTAATCATGTATCATTTATCCATTGGTTAGAATAATCAAATTATCATTTCAGTTCATAAAAGCTCATTCAGGTTTGATTGTGGGAGGGTGGAGAGTGCAACGTATCCAAACGCCAACCCTATAAATCTATTGCCAAGTGGCAACCATAGGCCCCCTCACCATAATATTTGCCACGTGGTATTAAAACAAGATGGAAACAAATAGTTTAATGAGAAATTTTGATGGAAGGATGGAATTGGTCGAACATTATCTACATGATTGGGCCCAGATAGGGTTCAGCCCTGACTTTAATCCAAAGCCTACTTCCCAACCCGAGCCCAGGCCACGAGCTGAAAAGCCTTGTTATTACACTAATAGTAGAAACCCCTCTCACCTTCCCCAGGGCCTGGGTTTGGAGAATGGAGGGAGAGAGAGAGAGTTGCTGCAGCTGTTCTCTTGTTCTATTACCAAAACCACCCATCACCAACTCTCTAGACTCGATAACTGCAACATGGGCCTCCTTATTAAACATACAAGACTGACTTGGAGCCCATTCAATGTTGCATGCAAATCCACACAAATTCTAAATCTAAACACCCAAAGAAACAAACAGCTTGGAATTCCTAATGCTAGTTAGTCCGGTTTGGTTCTCTACTCAAACCGTATCCTTATTATCCAATTGGGTCGACTCGGTCTCCTTGCCTTCAGTCAACGATTCTTCCTCAGCCTTGACTCTCGCTTCTTCCTTAGTCACTTGAAGAGCACGGATCAGTGCCTCTAAACAGTCCATCTTGGCATTCCCCACTAAGGATTTAGGCATCAAATTCTCTGCGACATCGGCCGGAGTAATCTGGGTTTCGTCCAACAACCCATGAATGGTCTCGAACAGAGGGTGAGAATCCAGGTCCAGGTAGTTCTTGGCAAGCACCTTGAAGCCTTCATAGTTGCAGTACGACATCTCAATGTGCTTGTCCATCCGACCCCTCCTTATGAGAGCAGGGTCAAGTTGATCCACATAGTTTGTGGTGAACACGATAAGCCTCTCTCCTCCGCAAGCCGACCAGAGCCCATCAATGAAGTTTAAAAGCCCAGATAGAGTCACTTTACTCTCCTTATCTTTACTCTTCCCCTCTTCCTCTTTAACAGCTTCTGGGCTCCCTTCTCCTTCCTTTTTCTCTTTCTCCTCTTTGTTCTTCCTTTGGCCAGTTAGATCAAGAGAGCAATCAATGTCTTCAATCACTATAATCGACTTGCTATTAGTCTCGATCAGCAGCTTCCGAAGCTCGGTATTGTTCTTCACGGCAGTCAATTCAAGATCATAAATGTCGTAATCCAAGAGATTTGCCATGGCGGCAATCATAGAAGATTTACCCGTTCCAGGAGGGCCGTACAGCAAGTAGCCTCGCTTCCAAGCCTTGCCAATCTTCTTGTAATAGTCTTTGCTCTTACTGAAGTTAATGAGGTCTTCCATAATATCCTTCTTCTTCTCGGGATCCATCGCCAGAGTCTGAAACGTGGAAGGGTGTTCGAACACCACATGACTCCACACCGATTTATTGTAACCGTGCCAGTTATCGCTCTTGTTGTTGGTGTGGAGCTTCCGCTGCCGGTTTTTAACTCCGACGGCTTTGCCTTGTTCAAGGACATGGTTGAGATAGGAGGCGGTGACAAGGTCCCTGTAACGCTTGTGGAAGGTGAGTTTGTAGTAGCGCTTATCGGCGGAGGTAGGGTAGAAAGAGAATGAAGGAGTTCGGGAGACGGTCTTGTTGGAAGACCACCAGAGCTTGACGCCTTGGAATTCGTCGGTGACCTGTT
This sequence comes from Telopea speciosissima, assembly GCF_018873765.1. Classification (NCBI taxonomy): domain Eukaryota; kingdom Viridiplantae; phylum Streptophyta; class Magnoliopsida; order Proteales; family Proteaceae; genus Telopea; species Telopea speciosissima. The sequence goes on along the minus strand of NC_057918.1, from coordinate 10,071,158 downwards.
CGTAATCGTCCATGCTGAGTACGAGGTTACGGGTGTTCCTGCCGGCGTCGGCCTTGAGACGCTTTGCGCGCTTGGATGAGTTGGAGATGAGGTAGGATTCGATGGTGGAGTAGATCTCGCTGCGCTTGAAGCGGTCGGTGGCGTATTCGTGGAAGGTGATTTGGATGTATGGGTAGAAGAAGGTTACGATTTGATGGCTGTATTTAGTAAAGTAGCGTCGGAGTTGTTGGGGCAAATATTGCTGGAACATGGCCCAGGCGAACATTATGGCTGCCATTGTTGAGCCTAAGCTCTTCCATAACTCCGGCATCATCACCATTTCCTTCTTTTCCTTCCTTCTTGTTCTCTTCTTCTGATGAATAAAGTGAGGGTGGGGCAATCCTTGTTTTATAGAGAGAGTGGAGAGAGAAGGGAAGAGGCCGAAGTACTAGCTAAAGAGTACAAAGTAAGGGCAACATAGATGAAGGTAGTAGTACTGTTTCCTTCTTTCTTCTTCACATTTTTACTCTGATTGGATGTGGGGTCACTGCCATAGTGCAAGATGCATGATCCACAGAAAATCACTTGAATCATTCTTTTCTCATGCAGTCATGTCTTTTGCGGAAGAAAAAAAAAAAAACCACAGAATTTGTTTACTATTTCTCTGGGCGGAAGAATGAGGGTAAATTGAGATGATGGATACCTGCCAGTTCCAGGGGATAGGGCGGTTTCTGTGTCTTAGGTGGTGTGGGAGCCACACTTGGCGTGCAAACGATTAGAGGTAGAATCTGGATCAGCTACCCACATGGGGAAGGGTGGGGACAGATCTGACCCCTCCATGGGGCATGCGTCCCACACCCCATGGAGGATTTAGATCTGTCCCCACCCGTCTCCATGTGGGTAGCAGATCTGAACTCTTAGAGGTATACTCATATAAATTAAGGAATTATTATTAGGGAGAATGTTCTCTATGCAGCTTGCGCGAGATACATTTTTGGTGCATCTTGTTGTTACCAAGGTGGTGAAGTTAAAAACCGTGACCACCTTTTGATTGCTCTTTATTTTATTCCCTAAGCATTTAAATCATGGGCAAAAATGTATTTTAAAAAATTGAGTGACTTATTATTATGTCCAAAACTTTAAATGTTTAATCGGTGTTTAAATGGTTCCAAAAGAACACTGATTACAACTATTGGGAATGTGGGACCATAGGAACGGGTCCAATTTGCTTCAAGTGAATGGGTGTTCCCAATGACACCAGTTAATGATACTCTAATGGGCCCAAAGGCAGCCCAATGGGCTATAGATCAAATTTTTTTTTTTTTTGGAAAAGAGAACTCTGTTTAGGAGTGTGTCCTATGCCAATACTCCCATGAGGAGGAGAGAAATAGACACATGGGAGTGTTGTTATAGATCACACTCTCAGATAGAAAACTGCTTCCCATTTTTTTTTAACTCAGTTCAGGTCTACAACTAAAAGCTAGAAACTAATGTTTCAGAAAATAAAATAAAATCTCAATAAAATAACTAAACTATGATGTAGTGGCACAACCATGTCCTTGCGTGCCTAATTTGTTCATGTTTCTTTAAAACATCTTGTGTAGGGGTGCAAGTTTGGCCTTGTTGGCTCAAACCCGCCTTGATTTGTGTTGAGCCTGAACATGGGTTGGGTTGAGATACCATGGCCTTGATGTCAAGTCAGGGCCAAGGTTGAGGCTTTGGGCTGAAGCTACATGTTATCTTCTTCTTCTTCTCTCCAACTTGGCCCAACCCTTGCATCTCTTTTCCACTTTCCTTGAAAGAATTAGATCTGAAATTCATATTTCATTTTCCATCCATGCCATGCATAATGTTGAAGGTTGAGAGGGTGGGCTTGAGATATGTAGATCTTTTTATTGGATGTTGAAGTGCCAAAATTTATTCGTTTGTAATTGGTTACTCCTTTATTTGAGTTACTGAGTTTTAATCTTTTTTTTTTTTTTTGGTAATTGAGAGCTTTACATATATATTTCATAGAAGAGGGGGGGAGGTTTCGAACTGGGGAGGGGATAAAATACCAGCCAAGAGACTCGATATTGAAACTAGAGACCTCCTAGTGAGAATGGGCATGACCGCATGACACGCACCACAGCTCACCAACTGTGCTAGACAACTATTGTTAGAAATCTACATATTTAAAAGGGAAAATAAAACCCACAATTCCCCTTGATCTGTTGATCATATCATTTAAAGTTTTGCGCTCATCTGTACCGATCCCTTTTTCTGTTGCTCTAGTTTTTGCTACTTATTATCAATGACTTATGACTGCATACATGATACATGAGCGCCTCATGTTATGCCATGATTCTTTTTTTTTTGTTGGTAAAGTTATGCCATGATTCTAACAATTGCAAGAGAGGAAATAGCCAGCCAGACCCAAAGAAAATAACCGTTTAATATAAAAGATGACGTGGAGCCTATTATTTATTTTTTATAAATTACAAAATAGCACTATTATTAAAAGAAATCCTTCTCAAGAGACAAAAGTTCATAACGAAGCCAGATGTACCCTAGGAAAAGAAAAGATAAAAAAAAGGTCCGGTCTGGTTCTCTCCTCAAACCGTGTCTTTTTTTTCCAATTGGGTCGACTCGGCCTCTTTGTCTTCATTTGTGGTCAAAGACGATTCCTTGTCTTGTTCTTCTTTGGTAGTCGTGGAAGTCCCCTCCTCTCTGTTTGCCGCTGCTAATTCTTCCTCGGCCTTCTTAACTCTGGCTTCTTCTTTAGCCACTTGGAGAGCACGGATCAGTGCCTCCAGGCAGTCCTCCTTGGCATTTTCCCCCAAGGATTTAGGCATCAAATTCTCTGCAACATCTGCTGGAGTAATCTGGGCTTCACCCATTAACCCCTGAATCGTCTCGAACAGAGGATGTGAATCCAGGTCCAAATAATTCTTGGCCAACACCTTGAACCCTTCGTACTTGCAGTACGACATCTCTATGTGTTTGTCCATCCGACCCCTCCTTATGAGAGCTGGGTCCAATTTCTCCACATAGTTTGTGGTGAACACGATAAGCCTCTCTCCTCCGCAGGCCGACCAGAGTCCATCAATGATATTGAGAAGCCCAGATAGAGTAACTTTGCTACCCGAATCCTTTTTCTTCTCTTCTTCCTTTTTAACGGCTTCTGGGACTCCTTCCCCTTCCTTTTTCTCTTTCTCCTTCTTCTTATCCTTCTTCTTATCCTTCCTTTGGCCGGTTAGATCAAGAGAGCAATCAATATCTTCAATCACAATGATCGACTTGCCACTAGTCTCGATCAGTAGCTTCCGCAGCTCCGTATTGTCCTTCACGGCCGTCAATTCGAGATCATAGATGTCATAATCCAAGAGATTAGCCATGGAGGCAATCATAGAAGACTTACCAGTTCCGGGAGGGCCGTACAACAAGTAGCCTCGCTTCCAAGCCTTACCAATCTTCTTGTAGTAGTCTTTGCTCTTACTGAAGTTAATGAGATCGTCCATTATATCCATCTTCTTCTCGGGTTCCATCGCCAGAGTCTGAAACGTGGAAGGGTGCTCGAACACCACATGACTCCACACCGTTTTCTTCCAGCCGTACCAGTCATCACTCTTGTTGTTGGTGTAGAGTTTCCGCTGCCGGTTTCTCTTTCCGACAGCTTTGCCTTCTTCCATGACATGGTTGAGGTAAGTGGCGGTGACGAATTCTCTGTAGCGCTTGTGGAAGGTGAGTTTGTAGTAGCGCTTGCCGTCGGAGGCTGGGTAGAAAGAGAATGAAGGAGTCTTTGAAACGGTTTTATTGGAAGACCACCAGAATTTGATGCCTTGGAAATCGTCGGTGACCTCTTCGTGGTCGTCCATGCTGAGTACAAGGTTGCGAGCGTCCTTGCCAGCATCGGCCTTGAGACGCTGTGCGCGCTTGGATGAGTTGGAGATGAGGTAGGCTTCGATGGTGGAATAGACCTCACTGCGCTTGAAGCGCTCGGCGGTGTACTCATGGAAGGTGATTTGGATGTATGGATAGAAAATGGTTACGAATTGAAGGCCATATTTACTCAAGTATTCTCGGAGTTGGTAGGGGAAGTATTGCTGGAAAAGAGCCCAACCGAACATTATAGCCGCGGCTGTTGAGCTTAAGCTCGTCCATAACTCTCCCGTCATCATCATCGTCATCTTTTCCTTCTTCTCCTTCTTCTCCTTCTTGAATGAATACAGTAGTTGAGGTTGTGGACACGAAAGCTGCTCCTTTTATAAAGAGTGGGGAGAGAAGAACAGAGAGCAAGTAGAGAAGGGCAAAAGTGGTGAACCGGTGAAGGTAAGTAATGTTGCCATTCTCCTCACATCTTCCTTCGCGTCGCTTGTGTAGGTAAGAGCTTCGTAGTTTCTTGGATGTGATGGGGTTAGTGCTAGAGTACATCAAAAGTTCGTGCAGATGATCCATCCTTCACGATATTTCTTCGCCGTAAAAGAAAAGAAAAAAATCTTCTATGTAGGACACGGGTTGGTATCGTACGTGTTATAGTCTACTGGAGACTTGAGGCAAGTCAAGCGTCTTTACGATTTTTCTTCGCCGTAAAAGAAAAAGAAAAAAAAAAAGAGAAAAAGAAAAGAATCTTCTATGTAAGACACGAGCTGGTATTGTACGTGTTATAGTCTATTGGAGACTTGAGGCAACTCCGCTTGACTTGAGAATTGTTTGTCGAGCAAGGAATAAGAGCCAACCCTGCCAATCCAAAGATCGTCTGCCCAAGGTTTCAGGAATCGGATACCCTCAATGATACCAATTCAGGTATCGGCCCAGATTGGATAGATTTACCTCAGATTTTTATTTAAAATTTGTATCGATCCATCCATATGGGATTGCCCCAGAATCGAGATTCAATCTAGGGAATTTGACGGGTTTGATAACGATTTCTTGTGCTATAAATCAGCCTCAATCGATTTCAATATGAATAGTAATTTGATTAGATAAGAATTCAACAATCGTATCAAGTGATTCCAAAGTTTTTCAGTATCTAATTGAAGGGAAAGAGAATATCGCCCAATTGAGTAGTGTGCCACTCTGCGCCTTGATATGAACATTCAAAATAACCATCACACCCCCTGAAAACCCAACAATGATCTGGGTTGCAGCAATCTTTTTGCACTACCACCTGTATCAAGGCACAGGGGCGACATGTGTGACGTTCTCCCTCCCCTAATGAAAAAATAATTCCCTCTTTGAATGGAAGACGGAAGACCTAAAGGTATCTTCATATTCCACACTTTTTGTTGGGTAGAAATATTCAACACTTGCACACATGCGCTTGAGGAAAGATTAACTTTTCTATTTCTTGTCGATCGAAATTAGTATTATTTTATTACCCAATTGGTTGGTAATGTTGGTCAAAAATGAGTAAATGTCTCATTAATAATTCAATATGCCATGTGATGGATTGCGTTCTGCAACCTGAGTTTATCGTAAGCAGGTTTCAAGAGTTGGCAAATTGGAACGGAATCGTCCGATTTAGATTGGAATCAGCGGGTCAAATGGTCGTTAACTGGGAAAGAACACCAGAATTATTGAAATATTCTTTAAATCTATTGTTTCTAGGGGTTTTTTCAAACTGATTCAAGACGATTTCAATCCGAATCAAATCAGAATCGACATCGATCGCTTCCACTTCTATTATGCATTTTAAAACCCTGAACATAAGAGGACTGAAAGAATTATGTACCAACTGATAAACATCCATATCATGATGAATGGTATTCTCATTCTAATAATTTATAAACAAAGAGGATTAAAGAAAATAAACAAAGACTCAGATACGTACAGCCTGGTGCAACGGTAAGGTTGGTCCGTTGTGACCAAGTAGTCATATGTTGAAACAACCTCTCAGTGAAGCAGAAGTAAAGCTACGTATATTATGATCCTCCCCATGCTGCGTCCTCATGCACTGAGTCTTTTTTAAAGAATAATCATACAATTTAGCATTATTATATGAGAAAGAAATTTCCTCGTATCTATGCAAACATCTCATCTTCAAATATAAAATTTGATATAGTGATTGATTCAATGTAACTAACACTGATTAATCGCACAAGATTATACATGCCTATGTCTTTAATAGGGTATTTCATTGTTTTATGTTAATTTACTTTATAATCATTATCTTATCGTAGAGTAATCTTTAATTAATCATCCAAATGCAATTCCTTGCAAGCGCCAAGCCAAGTAAAACACAACTTAACCACTAAAAGCAACTCTCGAGAGAGAGATTTAATTGACTAGTATGTTAGCGTCCAGTCATCAGTCACCACTATTATTCATTTTCGGGCAGTGTATGGTTGACCGGTTTGCGATAAAGTTGAAAAATCGGGTTTTGATCCCGAGTTCAATCAAAATTTTGGAAAATTTAAGAAGTCGTGTAGATTAGGTCAAGGTAAAAAATGACGAGACTGGGTCATAATCGTCCGAGTCAAATAAAACTCAGTATTTATATCCAAGTAATGATAAACTTGGCGAGTTTAGTTTTTTTTAAAAAAACCATAAAGTCGGTTCACTTTGAAATTGAGTTGAGTAAAATAATAATCCATATTCTTTTACCAAAAAAAATAATAATCCATATTAAAACAGTAAGAAAACCTTAATTCCTCAACTCCATTCTTTTGTTTAATGGTATAAACTCAAAAAGCATTGATATGTGATTTTTTGTTTTTCTTAATAGTTACCCCATATTTTCTTCTGTATTTTTTCTGATTTTTACTAATTTATACATATATATTGTATTAAAAAAAAATGTGACTCGCCTTGACTGAGTTTGACAAGACTGAGTTACCAAGTTTTTTGAAAGACGAATCGATTGAGTCAGAAAACCTGATTTTTCAACTATATTTTCTCTGCCTTTTCTTTTTTTCAAGAAGACCAAGGGTCATCTGGGTTTTTTTCAGGAACCCACAAAGAATTTCATCAATTAAAAAAAAAAAAAAAAAGGAAGGAACCCACGAAGAATCGTGTCTAATTGAAATAGCTGCAGAAATTTACCTCTAATAGGATCACATATTATAGTTGCCTTACTTCTCCAACACATTATCATCTTGCCATTAAATTCTCTGTTTATTTGCTAGCCTATACATTAATGTAGTATTTCCTGCACTCTCCAACTACTTAAAAGGATTCTACCAAAAAACTACTTAAAAGGATAAAATCTCAAAAGACAACATTCAGTTCCATTCTGGTGGGAGAAACAATGGTGGTCATAAGAGGTTTGTTGAAAGTAATTTTCGAGTGTTTTAAGAATTTACTAGTGGAATTAGACTGTCATGAGCTCGTTCAATACCTGTTGGGAGCATCATCAAACGTTCCTTTAACGGCCCAACCAGATGTGGAAAACATTCTACATTTGTCATTGTATTTTAGAGCATATTCTTGTTGTTGTATTCCTAGGGAGATCAATTCTGGTATTGACACTTTAGCAAGGATGACTTTGTAAGTATCGTGCATGATAGTTTAATTAAATTCCACTCCATAGTTGAAAGAGCCACTTATTTTTACAACAGCACGTTCTCCCCCCTCAAATGAATGAAATTAATTAAATTTATCAAAAAATTACCTAACATTATATTCTAACAATGGGTTTCTTCTTTTACAAGCTAAGAGGGTTGTCGCGCTTCAAGTTTGTCTTAGACGGCTAAGTGTGATGGAAACTCCGCATCTTGTCTTGCAAAGACAAGACAAAACAATATGTTACTTTAAAACCATTGATCTCCCTTCTACCACTTCTTCTGTCAATGTAGTGGAAATGAGAGGGCACCTTTTTGTAATGACACATATCCCTTTTATCCAATTGATACTTCTTGAGGAATAATTATCACCTCCAATTTCTTGTCCGCTCTAATTTCTCTAATAGGAGGAGTGGTCTTTGCCTTGGGCAGTGTGTTCGAATAGGAGGTAGGATGGTCATTTTCGCCCCTTACGTAAGGAATCGGAGGAATTTGAGCGGACAACAAATTGAAGGGGATAACGATTCCTCCTTGAGACTCAAGTAACCAAACACAACATTTATTGGATAAATGGGTAAGGGTGACATGGTAGTTGAGTCATATCTACAAACATTCTTCAAATTGATCCATAATATCACATGGAAAATTGTGTCTTGAATTGCAAACTTGATGTATGATCATACTGTAACATCTTTTCAATCTTTATGTACTATTTTATGTACAAAATGAAAATTCTAAACCACGAATCATTATGGTATATGTCTAATATATAAGTGGGAAGCAGTTTTCTGTACGGGAGTGTGGCCTACGCCAGCACTCCCATGTGTCTATCTCTCTCCTCCTTAAAATTAGGGGGCACAAGTGTCTTTTCACATGGGAAGGAGAGAGATAGACTCATGGGAGTGCTGGCGTATGCCACACTCACGAACAGAGATCTTTTTCCCTATATAAGTTATTCCCTTTCATATATTACAATAAGCTTTTTTTTATTTGGTTTTCTTGAAAAAGACTAGGCACGCCGTCAGGGTGCCAAACATGTGTCATCCTCTCCTCCCTCTTTGGTATAGACCCCCTTGCCTTCTTGTACCCAACTTTATGATTAGTGTATGCCGCTACCTTATCGAAAACTGACAACATATCCAACTTTCTCCCTTTTTTTTTAAAACGAACCCTCATGTGGAAAGCTTCAACCTTAAAAAAACGGCCCATTGTTAATTTTAAATCAACCCAATGATTCATAAAAATATTAAAATAAAAAAAAAAATAAATCAACCCAATGATCATTTCTAGGTCCAGACTAAATTGCATTTTGTGTGTATAGGTGTATTTCAAATTTTATTTGTGCAAACCAAATAAATGACAAAAATCTAAAGGTTGGGATCAACAAATATACATACCAATGACTAAACTAATATTAGAAACATATAATGATATTCATAGTTGGTACATGATCCGCACATGCCTTTTTTCTTCTTCCATTTGTGGTAAGGTCAAACATTTCCCACTGCCAATTAACTTGATCTATTGTTTCTCCATCGTTCCAAACAACTTCTTTAACAGTGTTGTATATATTATCTTAATGTGTCGACTCATTGAAGACATGTTAGAGAAGTGACCTAACGCAGTATTGTCACAAAGATTCATATTAGCTTCTCAACATACAGAACGATTTTTAAGTCCTATTACAAAAATGCCTTGATTACTATAATGCTTGAGAGAACCTCAAATCATGCCACAACTTCTACATCTAAAGTGGAATAAACAATCTTTCGGGAATTAATCAAATATTCCCATTGCAATGCAGTAACAAGTCTTCTGCGGAGTTAGGTATACATTAAATTGCCTACAACAGACACATATGAGGTATACTAGTACTACATTTATGTAAGTCATTTATCAGACATTGTTTCTTACTCAACTTGATGAACAGTATTTTATCTAGGGGTGTAAATGAATAGTCGAAATCCGTTTTCGTATCCGTTTAGCATTATCCGAATCCATCCGAAAGCTAAACGGATGCGGATACGGATAGGCTATAGCTATCCAAAAAGCTATATTTACATGTAAACGGATAAAATATTCGATCCATATCCGTCCGTATCCGTATCCGTTTAGCACTATCCGAATCCGTCCGATAGCTAATCGGATGCGGATGCGGATATAGCACTATTTGAGCCGAATCTGATCTTATTTATAGCCCTAATTTTATCCCAAAACATTTTAGTACTTTGATAATATATATTCTTTGGGACAACCTTAACGATGAATCTCTATGCTTAAATATAGAAGGTTTCACTTATATGCTTTGTCAAAGTTACATGTCAAAAACTGTTTCATCTCATCAAATAATCCCAACTCAAAGTAAATACCATTGTCGAGAAATCCGTTTTAATCTATATATTAATTTCTTAAGTTTGCAAACTAAATGATCTCCATTATCTGATGAAAAACATTAGGTTTATCATGTACACTTTCCCCATAAAGTCACTATTTAGGAATTCCATTTTAACATCCACTTGATGCATTTCCCAATCAAAATGAAGTACTAGTACCATAACAATTCACAACGATTTTTTATTTTTTTTTAAAAAAAGGAGTAACAATTTTCTTTATAATTAATATCATCTTCTTGTATCACTCTATATAACCAACGAGATTTTTATTTATTTATTTTAGACTCCATCTGAAAATTCAACAAGTTCTCAATACTTGATTTTATGCCATAGAATCCATTCCTTTTAGAACTGAACAGAAGTCGAACCAAAATAACCAATTCAAAACCCAATTGCACACTTAAGTAGTTAAGTGCAACGTGGGCCACTTTATTAAACAAAGAATACTGACATTGAGCCCATTGCTTTTTTGGTAACAGACATTGAGCCCATTCAATATAACATGCATCCACACATTCTAAATTGAAACACGGCAAGACAGGAACGGTTTGGAGTTCCTAGTGGTAGTTGGTCCGGTCTGATTCTCTCTTTAATCCGTATTGTTTTTTACCAATTGGGTCGACTCGGCCTCTTTGTCTTCATTTATGGTCAACGACGATTCCTTGTCTTGTGCTTGTTTGGTAGTCGCGGAAGGCCCCTCCTCTCTGCTTGCCGCTGCTAATGCTTCCTCGGCGGCCTTAACTCTCGCTTCTTCTTTAGCCACTTGGAGAGCACGGATCAGTGCCTCCAGGCAGTCCTCCTTGGCATTTTTCCCCAAGGATTTGGGCATCAAATTCTCTGCAACGTCTGCCGGAGTGATCTGGGTTTCGTCCATCAATCCATGAATCGTCTCGAACAGAGGGTGTGAATCCAAGTCCAAATAATTCTTGGCCAACACCTTGAACCCTTCGTACTTGCAGTACGACATCTCTATGTGTTTGTCCATCCGACCCCTCCTTATGAGAGCTGGGTCCAATTTCTCCACATAGTTTGTGGTGAACACGATGAGCCTCTCTCCTCCGCAGGCCGACCAGAGCCCGTCAATGAAATTGAGAAGCCCAGATAGAGTTACTTTGCTATCCGAATCCTTTTTCTTCTCTTCTTCCTTTTTAACGGCTTCTGGGACTCCTTCCCCTTCCTTTTTATCCTCTTCCTCCTTCTTCTTATCCTTCCTTTGACCAGTTAGATCAAGAGAGCAATCAATGTCTTCAATCACGATGATCGATTTGCTACTAGTCTCGATCAGTAGCTTCCGCAGCTCCGTATTGTCCTTCACGGCCGTCAATTCGAGATCATAGATGTCATAATCCAAGAGATTAGCCATGGAGGCAATCATAGAAGACTTGCCAGTTCCGGGAGGGCCGTACAACAAGTAGCCTCGCTTCCAAGCCTTACCAATCTTCTTGTAGTAGTCTTTGCTCTTACTGAAATTAATGAGGTCGTCCATGATATCCTTCTTCTTCTCGGGTTCCATCGCCAGAGTCTGAAACGTGGAAGGGTGCTCGAACACCACATGACTCCACACCGTTTTCTTCCAGCCGTACCAGTCATCACTCTTGTTGTTGGTGTAGAGTTTCCGCTGCCGGTTTCTCTTTCCGACAGCTTTGCCTTCTTCCATGACATGGTTGAGGTAAGTGGCAGTGACGAATTCCCTGTAGCGCTTGTGGAAGGTGAGTTTGTAGTAGCGCGAACCGTCGGAGGCCGGATAGAAAGAGAATGAAGGAGTCTTGGTGACGGTTTTGTTGGAAGACCACCAAAATTTGATGCCTTGGAAATCGTCGGTGACCTCTTCGTGGTCATCCATGCTGAGTACAAGGTTGCGAGCGTCCTTACCAGCATCGGCCTTGAGACGCTTTGCGCGCTTGGATGAGTTGGAGATGAGATAGGCTTCGATGGTGGAGTAGACCTCACTGCGCTTGAAGCGCTGGGCGGTGTACTCATGGAAGGTGATTTGGATGTATGGGTAGAAAATGGTTACGAATTGAAGGCCATATTTACTGAAGTATTCTCGGAGTTGGTAGGGAAAGTATTGCTGGAAAAGAGCCCAACCGAACATTATAGCCGCGGCTGTTGAGCTTAAGCTCGTCCATAACTCTCCCGTCATCATCATCATCTTTTCCTTCTTCTCCTTCTCTTTCTTGAATGAATGAATACAGTGGGTGTGGTCTGGAAAGCTGCTGATCCTTTTATAAAGAGTGGGGAGAGAAGAGCGCAGTTAAAGAAAGGGCAAAAGGGGTGAACTGGTGAAGGTAATGTTGCCATTTTCCTCACATCTTCCTTTGCGTCGCTTGTGTAGGGTAAGAGCTTCGTAGTTTCTTGGATGTGGGGTCCATCAGAGAAACCGAACGCTGGAGAAGAGAGTTCAACGTATCCATGCTTCTGAGCTTGATTCCTCCGTACATGCAGGTGGACTGACATGGGATAGGTAACCACCTGTCCTATTTTTATCATGTACAAGGGAAGAATGGGTATTTATAAAAACAAAATAAACATGTGATGATGATGATCTGCAAGTACAAATAAACAGGTGAACGTACATATCAAACCCAATTACATTTTAATTTTGTTTTCGTAAAACTCCTTCCTCCCCTTGTAAATGGTAAAAATAGGACAGATGATTGGCTCTCACAGGTATGTTCACCTCAACACAGATGCTCTGCGGTGCAGTTACTTGTAACGATTTGTGCAGCGCAGACTAAGCTGTGTGTGGACAATAATCACCTTACCCCCACTCGAGCAAGTCATTTAGGCAGGGGTAAAGTGGTCTTTGTGCACATGGCTCAATCTACTCCACTCAGGCCACTAGGGGCAGTGCACCATAGAGGATCTGCATCCATGTTCACCTATTGGTATGTGCAGAGGAACCGAACTTTGAAAAATCTTCTAGCGTCGGAGACGGGTTGATAACGTACATGTTATCGTCTACTGGAGACTTGCGGCAACTCGACTTGACTTGAGAATTGCTTGTCGAGCAAGGAAAAACAAGTTGACTGGTTGAAATTATTCTAAATAGCCAACCTTGCCTATCCAAAGATCGTCTGCCCAAGCTTTTAGGAATTTGATAACCTCAGTGATACCAATCCGATGCCAATTCAGAGTGCCTTGTACTGGCCAGATTGGATAGGTTACCTCAGGTTTTTATTTAATTTCTATTTTAAGACTTCTTTTACCTTGTATTTGTACTGAACCATCAACAGGGGATCGGCCCAGAATCGGAATTGTCCTTAACCGTTATCAATTCAATCAGGGGAATTCGATGGATCTGATACCGATTCCTTATACTATATAAATCAGAATTAACCGATTCCAATATGAATAGTAATTTGATTAGAAAAGAATTCAACAATTCGTATCTAGTGATTCTCAAGTTTTTAGTGTCTAATTAAAGGGAAAGAGAACGCCACCCCCTAAAACCCCAGAAATGGCTAAGGTGTGGCAAGCATTTCACGCACCCCTTGTGTCAAGTGTAGGGGCTACGTGTTTGGCGTGACCGGGTGGCGTTCAATCTCTCCTAATTAAAACATAATTCATCCTTGGAAATCATAGTTATAGTGCACGTTATCGGATCGATTATTGGTCATTTTCAAAACCGATATGATACCGATACAATATCGGCATGGATCGACTGTATCAGACAAGTTTACTTCCTTAAAAATGGATTTTCTTAACTATTTTACCCTTTATCCGTACCATTCCACTGATATGGTATCGATATCGATCACCTTCAAAACCGTTCAGTATCGGCCATATCTGGGGATCCGATACCATACCTCAAAGCATGTTGTGAATAAAAAAGCCATCGGGGCTTAAGCTATCTTCATATTCAACACTTTCTTTTTGGATTGAAATATTCAACGCAGAAGAAACTGTATTAGGTGGGATTTATTAAAGACAAGTAGTTTTCCAATCGACGAAAACAATCGATTTTAATACGAGGAAAGATTCAGTTTTCTATTTCTTGTCGATCGAAATTAATATTATTTTATTACCCCCAATTGGTTGGTCTACAATGAGTCAATGTCTCATTAATAATTCAATTTGTCGTGTGATGGATTGTGTTCAGCAACCTGAGTTTATCATAAGCAGGGTTTCAAGAATTTGCAAATTGGAACGAATCGTTCGATTTAGATTGGAATCGGAGGTCAAATGGTCGATAGCTGGGTAAAAACTCCAGAATTATTGGAATATTCTTATATCTAAGGGTGTTAAATGGTTCGATTCGATTCAAATCGTTTAATTAAATAGTTTCAATTGTAAAATCATAATCGAACCATTTATTAAATGGTTTCACGGTTTCTATTTTAACTGGTTCGATTAGGTAAATGGTTTCTGTTTGATTTTGATACATTTATGAGTGTTAAACGGTTTGGTTTAGTTAAAACTATTTAACTAAATGATCTCAATTTTGAAATCATAATCGAACCATTTATTAAATGATTTCACGATTTCGGTTTTACCGATTCGATTTGATTTCAGTTTGCTTTTCACACCTTACTTATATCTGTTGTTTCTAGAGTTATTTATCAGACTGATTCAAGATGATTCCAATCCAAATCAAATCAGAATCGGCATTGATGGCTTCTGCTCCCATTATGCGTTTTAAAACCCTAACCATAAGAGGATTCAAAGAATTATGTAACAACTAATAAGCATGTCATGATGAATGGTAATCTGATTCAAAAAATTTATGCACAAAGACCCAAATACGATCGGTCAATTTGTCAAGAGTATTCCTTTCATGAATTCTATAAGATATAGAATAATAGAGGCTAAACTTTGGTACAATTAGGGCTACAACAGTCGGGTTGGGCGGGCTTTATAGAACCCTAGCCAACCCTAAGTCCCTTAGCTAGGCCCGACCGACCCGACTCAAGGCAGAAATCAACCGATCCCCTCGGGGGCGGGGATCGATGCGATCATGGGAGGAAAAGAAATGCATGGGGATGGGTCGGAGAACATTATCAAATTACTAAAATAACACTATAATAAAAGTATTATATCACTTATTGCTATATATAATATATTATATAAAAAATATAGGTGACATTTAAAGTTTATAATGTATATATTATATCAATATATATTTTATAGATAACTTAAATCAAGTCTCAGTGCCGCTGCCTCAACCTAACCCACCACCCGACTGGGTCAAAATTTAAGACTAACCGCCCGCATATCTCAACCGACTGTTGGTCGGGGCGACAACTTGCACCCTAGGAGCAATGGTTAGGTTATTCCATTGTGACCAAGTGAACATGCGTTCAAGTCTTTGGAAACAACCTCTCAACAAAACAAGGATAAAACTGCGTATATTATGACTGTCCCCTGATTGCGTGCATATGCAGTTGGTCTTTTTAAAGATTAATTATACAATTTAACATTATTATATAAGACAGAAAATTTTCAAATCTATGCAAATAACTCATCTCCAAATATAAAATTTGATATAGTGATAGATTCAATGTAACTAATTGTGATTAATGACAAAACATGACCCTTATAGCATAAGCAAACAAATGCACACAAGATGATACATGCGCCTGTCTTTTTTCTTTTTATTTTTATATGAGAAAAAAATGCTTATTTCTTTCTTCTTTTTTTTCTTTTAATTTATAAGAAAACATGCCTATGCCTTTAGTACTGTATTTCATTAGTTTATGTTCATTTACTTTATAATCATTATCTTATTTTGAAATAATCTTAAATTAATCGTTCAAATGCAATTCCTTGCAAGTGCCAAGTCAAGTAAAACATAACTTAACCACTAAAAACAACTCGAGAGAAAGAGAAAGTGAGAGAGAGAGATTCCATTGACTAGTATGTTAATGTCGAGTCACCGGTTTCAGGCATTGTTTGGTTGACCAGTTTGCAAGCCTTTTTTTTGTTTTATGTGTGGAAGAAGACCAGGGGTCGTCTAGGTTTTTTCCAGGACCCCACAAAGAATCGTGGCTAATTGAAATGGCTATGAATCGATGTCCAGGTAATTCTTGCTCAGGACCCTTAATGTAAGCATTAACAATTAATTAAGGATTTACTAGTGGAATTGGATTGTCGTGAATTCGTTCAACACCTATTATGAGATGATCATCAAATGTTTTTTTAGCTGTCCAATCAATTGTGGAAGATATTTTATATTTGTCATTATATTTTAAAGCTGTTTTTTTCATTATGTTCTTTCACTATCATATGAAAGAATTTCAATTTACCGAAAAAAAAATTAAAAATTACTTAACATTGTCTTTTAACAATGGGTTTCTTCTCTTCTCTTACAAGGTAAGAGGGTAATGGTGCTTCTTCAACTCTAAATCATTTCTTGCGAAGACAGAACCATATGATATTTTAAGACCATCTCCTTTTACAACTTCTTCCATCAATGTAGTGGGAATGAGATGGCACCTTTTTGTAATGTGACATGAGGATGACCCTTTTATCTAGTTGATACTCCTTGAGCCTCAAGTTACCGAACACAACAGTTGTTGGTTAAAGGGGTAAGGAACGGCCATGTTCACGAACATTCTTCTAATTGGTCCAAAATATCACATGGACTCCAAATTGTGTCTTGAATTGTAAACTTGATGTATGATCACATTGTAATGTCTAATATGTAAGTCACTATCTTTCATGTATTATAATGAGCTTTTTTCTTCTTTCTTTTTTTGAAAAAGTTTAGGCACACTGCTACGATGTCGAACATGTGTCATCCTCTTTCTTCCCTTTTTGGAAAAGATCCGATTGCCCTCTTGTGTCCAACCCTGTGATTGGTGTATGTCGCTAGATTATCAAAAGCTGGTGGCATATCCAGCCTTCCCCATTTTTTTTCTCCTGTGGAAAGCTTCAACTTTAAAAAAATCAGTCAATTGTTAATTTTGAAACAACCCCACGGTTATTTCTAGGTCCAAACTATATTGCATTTTGTCTTATAAGTGAATTTCAAATTTTATTTGTGCAAATCAAATAAATGACAAAAATCTATAAGGTTGGAATCATTAAATATACATACCAATGATTAAACAAATATTAGACACATAGTGATTTAAATAGTTCATATGACCCACATGATCAAGACATACCTTTTTTTATACTTTTTCTTTCCTTCCTTTTTGGAAAGGTCAAACATTTTCCATTGCCAACTTGTTCTATTGTTACTCGATGGTTCCAAACAATTTCTTTAACAGTGTTGTAATTTATCTTAATGTGTAGATTCATTGAACATATGTAAGAGAAGTGAACTAACGCGGTATTGTCACAGAAGATTTGTATGAACTTCTCAATATACAGAATGACCTTTAGATCTATCACAAAAAATGTCCTGACTAATAGGATGCTTGAGAGATAACCTCAAAGCATGCCACAACTTCTACATCTAAAGTGGAATAACGATCTTTCAAGAATCATTCCAATATTTCCACTGCAAATGGAGTACCAAGTCTTGTACAGAGTTAGGTATACTTTAAATTACCTACAATAGACACATATGAGGTATACTAGTACTGCATTTATGTAAGTCATTCATTAGACATTGTTGAAGATATCCGACTCGATATGATTAATCGCTGCAAAGATGTGATCTTCAGAGGGAAAGAATCATCTTCCGCTACCCTTCTTGTTAGAAATTGGGGCAAATTGGGGCAAATTGGGGCTTCCATGTTCTATGGGATTGTCCCCCCCCCCCCCTCCCCACTCTTAGATGGTATTGTGTTTTCTCTTGGGTTGTCTTATGGCCTGGTTAGGCTTTGTTTTATCAGAGGCTGTAGCCTGTCACTTGGGGGTTGTCTTTGGAAAGGTTGTGTAGCTATTTCTCTTTGTATATTCTCCCCTTTCTTCCTTTTTCTTTTTCTTTTTATGCAATAAAGTTTATATTTATCAAAAAAAAAAAAAAAAAAAATTTGACAAAAGATACCATTTTGTATTTTATATTCATTTCCATTTGATGTTATTTTGATAATTTTATTAGAACTTTGAATAAGGGTTTAAACAACTTTCCTTACTTGCTTTGGACTAAAATTTGACCATTAAGATGTATGTGGGAATTGAGATCCTCTGTTACAATAGATTAATCCATGTACTATAAAGAGGTAATTCTATTAAAAAAATAAAAAAAATACTACAAAGAGGTAAATAGTGAAATATTATACTCCACTAGACATAGTGACACCTAAAAATATATTTTTTTAAATCTCATCCCTTACCTGGCGAATGGCGATCTCATTTAATTTGATTGGGTTAAGTCTGTTTTTTTCTAATGTCTTACTCGCTTTTTTTCTAACCCAAATCTTACAGGTTTTCTATGTGGGCCCAATTCAGATATCAAAGTTGGACCATCTGACCATTCATTTTAGTTTTACTGGTCACAAATCCTTGTTATTACTACTTGTTATATGACCGATATGGGTGAGTCATTGCGCTTCCATCTCAAAACTCTTTTTTAAAAGTTTCAATTCAAAACGACTTATCTAACCCTTTTGGCCAAGTCTTAATGTCGAACTCCAAGAGATAGGTAAGTCAGCTAGGGACCACACCTCAAATAGAAGAAGTCTAGAGGTGGACGTACTCTTCTCCAACCCTTGGGGTCAGCCTCATAAGGTCCCATAGCTCTCATGGACCTTGAGTTTTCCAAGTCCATCTGGGTTGTGGGGTCTTACATGGGCTTGGCCCGCTTGGGGTTTTCCTGGTTTACCAGAAGGGTAGGCCAAGATTTCCTACTTGCGAAAAAAATTCTTAATGCCGATCACTTCTAAGGTTGTCAATTTGAAATTGAAACCGATCGTTTAAAACCAAATTGAATCGGACTTGATTGGTTTTAAAAACTGCAACCTTAAAAGAGAACGCCACCCCCTAGAACCCTAGAAATGACTAAGGTGTGGTAATCATTTCACGCACCTCTTGTGTCAAGTGTAGGGGCTGCGTGTCTGGCGTGACCGGGTGGCGTTCAATCTCCTCTAATTAAAACATAATTCATCCTTGTGAATCATAGTTATAGTGCACGGTATCTCAACCCAAACTTTGTTTGGATTCAAGGCGAGCTCGGACCATCAAGGCCAAACTTGCACCCTAGTTATTTCTAGATCCAAACTATATTGCATTTTGTCCTATAGGTGTATTTCAAACTTTATTTGTGCAAATCAAATAAATGACAAAAATCTAAAGATTGAAATCATTAAATATACATACCAATGATTAAACAAATATTACACACATAATGACTTAAATAGTTCATATGACCCACATTTTAGGAATTCCATTTTAACATCCACCTGATGCATTTTACGATCAAATTAACTACCAGTACCATAACAATTCACAAAGAATTAAAATAAAATGGAGATAAGGTTTTCTTTATAATTAATATCATCCATTGATAATCGTTTCTCTACAAGATGTGCCTTGTATCTCTCTATATTATCATTGGGATTCTTTTTTAGGCACCCTAACAATTCAAAGAGTTCTCATACTTGATTTTATGCCATAGAATCCATTCCTTGTGGAACTGAACAGAAATCGAACCAAATAATCGGTTCAAAACCCATTTACACCCTTAAGTGCAACGTGGGCCTCCCATAATTAGTAAGTTCAGGTGTGGCAATAATACGGTAATGGATACATACGACAAGAAATCGGCCCACACGGCAATAGTTTGTTTTAAAAATCCAGCGCAATAAAATGTGCACGACAATGATACGGGACATATTTAATACGTATTTTAATAAAGGTGCTTTGAAATAGTACGAGAGCAAAAATACGAGTTATCCTAGTAGAAATCAAGGAGTAAACTGATTTTTTTGCAACTAAATTCTAATCTTCTCATGCATTCATGAACACTTAAAACCAATTTGGCTTTTCAATTTGAAATTATTTCTCATTCTTTTGGATCTCTACATCTAATATTAATTAAGTTTAACCATGTCTATCAAAACAAATGTTGATAGGTAATCCATCAATCACAATCTATCATAATGTTGCATGTGAAAACCTCCGGTACTTGGTTCGCCCGCGGATGAACCTGCAAAAATCAAACAATGAGCACAAGAGGGCCAGTGTGGCTCCGGCCTGACTCTCCGATGCTCAAGTCAGTCTCCAATGCAACAGCAGAATCGCTAGTCAAAAAGTGAGTTGAGCAATGGTGCTCCATACCTGGATATTTATAGAGTGAGGAGGAGATGAGGCGGTTGGAAGAGTCCTAGTATGGTAGGAGTCCTTCTTTTGAAAGGTTCTCGGCGTGGAGCGGAGTGGAGAGTTATTTCGGAGTCGGACTCTTATTAAGGTAAGAGTCCATGTAGAATGCGATTCCGTGTTGCGCCGGGATCGTAGCTCGATCCTTATCCCGTGATTCTCGGGATGCGGCGACGTGGCCGGAGGTCCCGGTGGGTGCTATGGCGCTTCGGTGGAAGAGGGCTCGGCCTCGGAGGTTGGGCCATGGGGTCGGCAAAGGAGATCGGCAAGGGAGGTCGGCCCGAGAGGTTGGTCTCGCCGCAAGCTCGGCCAGAGTCTATGGGCGACTGTATGAGCTCGGCCCGACCACCGGCTAGCTCGCTTGAGTCCGGCTCTGTCGGGTGACTTATAGGAGATGGGGTCGGCCCGCTCTCTGCTCGGCCCCAACTCGGTTCTCGGCCGAGGTCGGGTCGGCCATGTGACAACTTCGATAGGAGGGGTGTTTTATGCCTCATCACATAACAAATAATAGCATGTATCAGTCAAAAAAATAATAATAATTAGTAAACAACCATTTAACAAGTCAAAATATTAGATGTAGACTCTAGAGCTTGAATCTCCCCTTAGTGAAGAACCTTCAGGAAAAGTTTCAGGTCAACCAAAGTTATATTGAAGGTCACAACTCATACGCAACAACGAAAAGAAATAAGAAAGAAAGAAAGGAATTACTCTACACCATCAATCGAAAACAATTAACACAAATAAAAACCCTAGTTTGTGAAGAATTGCAAATCTATATAAATCTTTTCAACACACACACACACACACACACAAAGAGAGAGAGAGAGAGAGAGATTAAAGATACTTGGAATTGATGGATATGAACTAGAACCAGAGTGCTTGAGAGTAGATGGTTTGCTATAAGCCTAGAACGAGAGGGTTTGAATGATCTTTATCCTCTCAATTTGCTTGCCTGTACTTGACGTCAAGTACATCTAACAAAGGGGGTAGAAATGACTATCCTACCCCCTGCCCAATGTGGGGTCCACCTCCCTCTATTAGATGTACTTGACGTCAAGTACGAGCAGGCAAATTGATAGGATAAAAACTCGTGTTTGAGAGCCTAGTTTTTTTTGTGCAATAAGACGAGTCTTCGTGTATAGGGCGTTTTCTCATCGATTTTTGGGATTTTAGGTTTTTACTTTTGTTAATTAAATTAAACACATAAATATGTATTAATACGATAATTAATATGACACTTGATACAGCAATTAATATGCTTGTTCTTAAGAGTTGCATATGGAATTAAGTTCCCTCATAACGGGATATTGATTATACAATCGGGTACGACAATTAATACGCAAACTTACGGAGGGGCCTCCGTATTAAACAAAGAAGAGACCCAATATTACATGCAGCCACATTTCTACACATTCTAAATTCAAACACGGCAAGAAAGGAACGGAATGGAGTTCCTAATGCTAGTTGGTCCGGTCTGGTTCTCTACTCAAACCGTGTCCTTTTTATCTAACTGGGTCGACTCGGTCTCCTTCTCTTCACCTGTGGTCAAGGATTCCTTCTCTTGTGCTTCTTTGGTCGCCGTTGAAGCCTCCTCTTCTTTGGATGCCGCTGCTAATGCTTCCTCAGCCTTCACTCTCGCTTCTTCTTTAGCCACTTCGAGAGCACGGATCAGTGCCTCCAGACAGTCCTCCTTGGCATTTCCCCCAAAGGATTTAGGCATCAAATTCTCTGCAACATCAGCGGGAGTAATCTGGGTTTCGTTCATCAACCCATGAATCGTCTCGAACAGAGGGTGTGAATCCAGGTCCAAATAATTCTTGGCGAGCACCTTGAATCCTTCGTAGTTGCAGTACGACATCTCGATGTGCTTGTCCATTCGACCCCTTCTTATGAGAGCTGGGTCCAATTTCTCCACATAGTTTGTGGTGAACACGATAAGCCTTTCACCTGCGCAGGCCGACCAGAGCCCGTCAATGAAATTGAGAAGCCCAGATAGAGTAACTTTGCTATCCTTATCTTTACTCTTCTCCAATTCCTTTTTAACGGCTTCTGCTGGCCCCCCTTTGGCTTCCTTTTTCTCATTCTCCTCATTCTTTTTCTTGTTCTCCCTTTGGCCGGTTAGATCAAGGGAGCAATCAATGTCTTCGATCACGATGATCGACTTCCCACTAGTCTCGATCAGAAGCTTCCGCAGCTCCGTGTTGTCCTTCACGGCCGTCAATTCGAGATCGTAGACATCGTACTCCAAGAGATTTGCCATGGCGGCGATCATAGAAGATTTGCCCGTTCCGGGAGGGCCGTACAGCAAGTAACCTCTCTTCCAAGCCTTACCAATCTTCTTGTAGTAATCCTTACTGTTACTGAAGTTAATGAGGTCGTCCATGATATCCTTCTTCTTCTCAGGCTCCATCGCCAGAGTTTGAAACGTGGACGGGTGGTCGAACACCACATGACTCCACAACGATTTCTTGTAGTAGCTGTGCGATCTATCGGTCTTGTTGTTGGTGTGAAGTTTCCGCTGCCGGTTTTTCTTTTGAACGGCTTTGCCTTCTTCCATGATATGGTTGAGGTAAGAGGCGGTAACGAGGTCTCTGTAGCGTTTGTGGAAGGTGAGACTGTAGTAGCGTTTGTCGTCGGAGGGAGGGTAGAAAGAGTATAAAGAAGCCTGGGAGAAGCTTTTGTTGGCAGACCACAAGAGTTTGGCGCCTTGGAAATTGTCGGAGACCTTCTCGTGGTCGTCCATGCTGAGTACGAGGTTGCTGGTGTTCTTACCGGCATCGGCCTTGAGATATCTTGAGTGCTTGGAGGACTTGGTGCTGAGGAAGGCTTCGATGGTGGAGTAGACCTCACTGCGCTTGAAACGGCCGGTGGTAGACTCGTGGAAGGTGATATGGATGTTTGGGTACAAAAAGGGTAAGAATCGACGGAGGTATTTACGAATATAACTTCGGAGTTGGTAGGGACAGTAGCGCTGGAAAATGGCCCAGCCGAACATTATAGCTGCGGCTGTGGAGCTTATGCTTGTCCATAACTCCCCCATCGTCGTCTTCATTTCCTCTTCTTCTTCTTCTTCTTCTTGAAAAAACTGGTAGTGGCCATAAAAGCTGCTTCATTTCATAGAGGTGAACTGGTGAAGGGAGTGAGTGTTTCCTTCCTTCTTCCTCACATCTTCCTTCGCTTGTGTAGTTTCTTGGATGTGGGGTCCAGACTCCTCTAGGTAAGTCAATTCAATTATGGGCCCCTTCAATTTTCCTTTTCTTGCCATAAAGCTTTTAAGTACGATGACTTCAGACTTGCTTTCGCTAAGAAAGCAGGTTATGGTTATTAGGAATGGCCACTCATCCATGGATTTTTCTCCTCTCCGGTTCCCACTGGTAAATATTCCCTAAAATCATGATACGTGGCATTGTTAAATCTAATGGTCACAATTTAAATGCAAGGATTTAATTCTCCTCAACTCCTACCTAAGGGTGTAAATGAATAGTCAAATTCGTTTTGTATCCATGTACTGTATTCGTTTAGGATTATCCGAATCCGTTCGAAAGCTAAGCGGATGCGGATACGGATAAATATAATATCCGAAAAGCTATATTTACATGTAAATGGATAAAATATTCGATCCATATCCGTGTTCGTATCCGTTTAGCACTATCCGAATCCGTCCGATAACTAATCGGATGCGGATGCAGATATAGCACTATCCGAGCCGAATCCAATCCGTTTACAACCCTACTCCTACCTTAATCCTGATTAACCAACTCATACCCCAATTCTAACCTAACCCGTTCTCTCTCCTCTCTCACATAGGCATAACTCTCCGATCACCATAGGCCCGCCCTCCTCTTCGGCAACGGCCATGCGAGAACCAGGATTAGGGAAAAGGGTATGATAAAAGTCAAAAAACAATTGAGGAGAAAAATCCCATTTTTCAATCGTCTTCAAGTGATTTGGTAAATCAGGTTTAGGTAGGGGTAGGAGTTTGGTTAATCAGGGTTAGATAACAACTTAAAAAATGGGTTTTGAATTGTGACCGTTAGATTTAACAATGCCACATGTCATGATTCTAGAAGGTACTTAAAAGAACTTACAGATGTGGGAACCCGAGAGAAGAAAACCGATGCAACATAAGATCGGTAAGGTGCAAAACCGATACGGATCCTCCATACCGATACTTAGAACCATGCACTCATCACCCCTCCTCCTGCACCTTAATTAGAATTGATGAACACAGATTTCTTCTAAATTTCAAAACGAAATGTGGGATAATTGGATCTAGCCTCTATGAGTCTATGTAGGCCATGACTGATGATTACAGACTATGGAAACTCTATGTATCTCTCTCTTCCTCTCCTTCAGTGTATGAGAACTATTAAGCAATAACAAATTGGGCGTGAGAGAGAGAGAGAGAAAAAAGAGGACTATAAACAATCTATTTATTAACCACCAATACAGTCCCTCTCATCAAATAATGCAATTAGACTACCTACAACTATAGGCTGCGTTTTGGTATGCATTCTTGGAATACATTCTAAGTCAATTTCCCATTCTTAGATGATAAAAATAATTATTTTTATCATCAAATAATATAAAATTGGCCTAGAATGCATATCAAACACAGCCAATTTGTAGTTATTGAATGGGTATCACTTAATTAGAATCTAAATTAGCATACAAAATCAAAAGCAAACATTTAATTGGTCATGTGGGGCACACTAATGGGATAAAATACCTACACAAATGACTTACTTTACTATTTCTTACTTGCCGAAATATTATTTTGTTGCCCAATTTTCTTTGGGCTGAACTTGGAATCCATTTTGGGGAGAGGGAAGTGGAGAGTCGTGAAATGGAAGATTTGCCTATAATCACAAGGTCCACATATAATTAGATGAAACGGATGGCAGGAACCTAAGGCAATGTTTGGAAGCCAAGAAAAGAAAAAATACAAAAAATTTGAAGCGAGAGGCACATAAATCAATCAAATGCCATCAGTAGGCTTGTTTTTTTGTTTTGTTTTTGTCTTATACAAAATGGTATATTTTGTAATTTAGCTCTATTCAGTTTTTAATTTGAAATTGTACCAATGAGAAGCTTGTCTGATCCTTTATCACATTGAATAACCCAAATAGCCCCATGTGGCATAGTAACAACAAAACCCTTCCCATTGAAAGAGCAGTCTGTCTCTTTTTTTTCTCACAGCCTCGCAAGCGAACACTAAAAAATTAGGCAACAACTAACAAGTATGCATGAATGGTAATCTAATTTTATTAATTTATATAAACAAAGACTCAAACGTGACCCGTTTGTCAACAATATCACCTTTAAGTGAATTATATAAGATAAAAAATAATTATAAAATCTGATATTATTGTATGATCCAGAAATTTTTGTACTTTCATTTATGCGTGTGCGAAAAGGCCGAGTGTCTGTTAATATAAAATTTGTTATACATGATGATAGATTCAATGTAACTAACAGTGATACAAAGGTAATTAGATGCTTACAAGATGATACATGTCTGTGTCTGGTGCAGGGCAAAGCTATCTTTCTCTACATTGCAGCGCATAGGGATGCAGGCTGCACCTGAACACATAGAAGTGGGCAAAATGGCCGCTCCGTCACCCTGAATGGCTGAAATGACCGCCCCACCTAATATGTTCAGATGCGGAGAACATTTTTCCATTTCATTATCTTATTAGAGCAATCTTTATTTTACTGTTCAATTGCAATGGCTTGCAAGTTGCAAGTGTCAAGCCTAG
This sequence comes from Telopea speciosissima, assembly GCF_018873765.1. NCBI lineage: Eukaryota > Viridiplantae > Streptophyta > Magnoliopsida > Proteales > Proteaceae > Telopea > Telopea speciosissima. The sequence goes on along the minus strand of NC_057918.1, from coordinate 10,045,337 downwards.
CAAACTAACACAACGAAACCACCAAGCAACTCGATCGAGAGACTAGAGCGAGAGTCCATTGACCAGTATGTCAACGTCGAGTCATGCACTAGTCACCAGTCACCACTAGCTCTTTTTTTTTTTTTGACTGGTCCCTACTAGCTTTCATTTTCGGCCAGAGCGTTTGGTTGACCAGGTTTCTGTTTTTGTACGAAGAGTAGCGGTACCAGCAAAACAGAGACTTGTCCTCCTCTTCTCTTGGCCTTTTGCCTGAGGCTAACTCCTCCTCCATACCCTGGCATGGCACAGTTGATGAGTTCGAATTAGGTTTTTCAGGGAAGTCTTGGCATCTCCCTTGATGATCTTAAGCATCAAAGTCTCTCGCAGGGGATTCCTCCAAAAACATACAAGAAAAAAAATCCACAGGGGTCATCTGGGTTTCTTTCTTCCAGTAACCCACAAATCGCGTCTAAAAATGGGTGTGAATCGAGGTCCAAATCATTCTTACCTCTATGAGGATCACATACTTGCCGTTACTTGTTCAACGCATTTTCATCTTGGTCTTAAGTTTTGTGCTTATATGTTAGCCTCTACAACATAGTGTTTCTTATCTTACTGGGTATGACGGTTATGATTATTTATCTCCTCTAGTTTCCTACCCAGTCTAGTTTTCTAGTTCCTCTAACAAGGGAGGGTTGGAATGACTATTCTACACCTAGCCGAACACTCATGCAGGCTCTAGGGGCCTAGGCAACAACAAAATAGTTATATTTATAAAGGGCTAAGGTCAACATTATACAATACATTCTAACTTATTCTATAATGTCATATAACAAATTGTTTCTTGAGTTGCAAAATTGATGTATGGTCATACCATAACATCTGGGTTCAATCTTCATATACTGTTTTATAAAGATGTAAATGAATTTACTTGTCTTGGTATGCCACACAGTGTTCTAACAAATTAGTCTAAGCCCAAATTCTGATCTACCTCTAATGTGGTACGCCCTTTTCTTTTAGTAAGAAAAACAAGTTGTTTTCAAACTTGAACATGTGACCACTTGATCACAATGGAACAACCTTATTGATATGCACCTTTTCATTAAGGAAAAAAAAAAAAAAAAAAAAAAAAAACTTATTGATGCACCCCCTTCAAAAATTGGAGAGAAAACATAAAGATTAACAAAAAGATATTGGAGATAAATGTTCGGATCATGTCCCTTCTTGTACCAGTTCCAAGGCTTTTTAGGATCAATCACATTACATTGAATTGACTGTGGAACCTACAAGACTAATGGATTCCATGTGACTGGCCTTGGAGGGGACATGATTCAGTTTGCAAATGTTCCATCATCAAAGAGAAGACACATGGCAACAATATAATGAGTTTGTAGAGTAACTAATCTCCCCGGGTGATGATGATGTAGACTCGAAACGACTACGTTCCTAATGCTAGTTGGTCCGGTCTGGTTTTCTCCTCAAACCGTGTTCTTGTTTTCCAACTGGGTCGACTCGGACTCCTTATCTTCACTTCTGGTTAACGATTCCTTCTCTTGTGCCTCTTTGGTCGCCGTCGAAGACTCTTCTTCTCTGGATGCCGCTGCTGCTAATGCTTCCTTGGCCTTGACTCTCGCTTCTTCTTTAGCCACTTGGAGAGCGCTGACCAGTGCCTCCAGGCAATCAACCTTGGAATTTTCCCCTAAGGATTTAGGCATCAAATTCTCTGCAACATCGGCAGGTGTAATCTGGGTTTCACCCATTAACCCATGAATCGTCTCGAACAGAGGATGTGAATCCAGGTCCAGATAATTCTTGGCCAGCACCTTGAACCCTTCGTAGTTGCAGTACGACATCTCGATGTGCTTGTCCATCCGACCCCTTCTTATGAGAGCAGGGTCCAATTCCTCCACACGGTTTGTGGTAAACACGATTAGCTTCTCTCCTCCGCAGGACGACCAGAGCCCGTCTATGAAATTGAGAAGCCCAGATAGAGTCACTTTGCTCTCCGTATCATTTTTCTTCTCTTCTTCCTTTTTAACGGCTTCTGGGACTCCTTCCCCTTCCCCTTCCTTTTTCTCTTTCTCCTTCTTCTTCCTTTGGCCAGATAGATCAAGCGAGCAATCGATATCTTCGATTACAATGATCGACTTCCGACTTGTCTCGATCAGTAGTTTCCGCAGTTCCGTGTTGTCCTTCACGGCAGTCAATTCGAGATCATAGATGTCATAATCCAAGAGATTTGCCATGGCGGCAATCATAGAAGACTTACCAGTTCCAGGAGGTCCGTACAGCAAGTAGCCTCGCTTCCAAGCCTTACCAATCTTCTTGTAGTAGTCCTTGCTCTTACTGAAATTAACAAGGTCGTCCATGATATCCTTCTTCTTCCTAGGCTCCATCGCCAGGGTCTGAAACGTGGCCGGGTGTTCGAACACCACATGACTCCACACCGACTTGGCGTTGTTGGTGTAGAGCTTTCGCTGCCGATTTCTTTCTCCGACAGCTCTGCCTTCTTCCATGACATGGTTCAGGTAAGAGGCGGTGACGAGATCCCTGTAGCGCCTGTGGAAGGTGAGTTTGTAGAATCGCTTCTCATCGGAGGTAGGGTAGAAAGAGAAAACAGGGGACTTGGAGACGGTTTTGTTGGAAGACCACCAGAACTTGGTGCCTTGGAACTCGTCGGTGACTTCCTCGTGGTCGTCCATGCTGAGTACAAGGTTGCGGGTGTTCTTGCCGGCATCGGCCTTGAGGCGTTTTGCGCGAGTGGAGGAGTTGAGGCTGAGGTAGGCCTCGATGGTGGAGTAGACCTCACTACGGCTGAAACGGTCGGCGGTGTACTCGTTGAAGGTGATTTGAATGTATGGGTAGAAGAAGGTTACGAATTGATGGCCGTATTTCCCAAGGTATTCTCGAAGGTTGTAAGGAAAGTATTGCTGGAAAATGGCCCAGAAGAACATTATAGCCGCGGCTGTTGAGCTTAAGCTCGTCCATAACTCTCCCGTCATCATCGTCATTTCCTTCGATCTTCTTCTTCTTGAATAAAATGGCTGTGGCAACGAAAGCTGATTCTTTTATAGAGAAGGGAGAGAAGAGAAACTAGAGTCAAGGGCAAAAGGGGTGAATTCGAATTCCATTGGGCGGTGAAGGTAGTGTTTCCTTCTTTCTTCCTTGCATCTTCCTTCGCCTGTGTAGGAGCTTCGTCGGTTTTTAAGATGTGGGGCCAGAGGTACAGAAGTCACTTCCAACAATCCTTTTCTCATTCGCGGAAGAAGAGTTCAGCGTATCCAACAACCACCATTTACAGGGTAGGTTACGTGTTATGGTTTGTAGGTGATTTGGGATTTTGCCGGGGGCAACTCGGCTTGACTTCATGATACTTGACCAAAAAAGCTTGACTTCATGATTGCTTCACCAGCAAGGAAGCAGAAAACACATGGAATCGGTCTGGATCGGCATGAAATCGGTGTGTAGTAGCTCCGTAACCCCAACCAGGATCGGTCTGATTTCTAGGCCTCTACCGATTCCAATCTGGATCTCACACGAATGTCTTCTGCAATACGGAATTAAATGGCTAATTAAGGCCTTTGTGTACACTATGGCAGTAATTAAAAATAGGAATAAAATTTGCTGTCCGAGAGCCTGGCTCCCATGCCAGCACCCATGTGTGTCTCTCTCCTCTTCCCTATAAATTAAATGGCGTCTTTACCTCCCACACCCCCCCCCCCCCCCCATATGGATTGAAACTATTGTTCTTTGTTTACCATATATCTGGGTTTTATGTGGGTTGATCACTAATCTTTAACCCATAAGCCTGTGTTTGGATGTCAAGATAAGAAAAGATAAAATTCATAATTTTGAGTTTGAAGAGAGTATAATGTTATTCTTTCTTTGCCCACAAGTGAACACAAAAGAAATAGGTAAAAATTGACAAGTATGCCATGAATAGTAATCTAATTCTAATAAGGGGAGAGTTTTCATACATGACCATGCATGTGCACGGTGGTGCTTTCAACCATTGGATAACATGATCGTGTACAGTACACAGTTCCTCATGTCAATCCAACGGTTGCAGACATGGTCGTGCATCATACACGATCGTGCATGAAACCTTTTGCCTTCTAATAATTTATAACTAGGGAGGGTTAAAGAATGAATTTTCTTATCGACACCCTAATTTATATCCTTAATCCTTATCTTTTGGCACTTATTATACATATTTTTTTTTTCAATGAGGTTAATAATGACATTTGATATGTATACTTAATAAAAATGTGTTTGATAATCACATAGTGATGGTCTCTTTCAAATATTTTTTAAAAATTTGTTATATCATAATTAAATAATTTTAAATTAAAAGAAGGTATCAAAATTTTAAATACATATATTACATGGTGCCATTCAAACATTCCCATTAAAGAAAATAAACAAACACCCAAATTCAATGGATCCTCCAAGAATGACGTTTGCTTATTCATGACTTTTGGTGAAGTAAAGGCAACGAATAGAATCAGATCCAGATCCTCTACTGTCGAGCTGCCTGGCAAGACCGTGCTGCCCAGACACGGTGTTGCGCACAATGACCGTCTTACCCCCACTCGGACAAGGTGTTTGGGCAGGGGTGAGGCGAACATTGTGCGCAACACCATGTCTGGGCAGCACGATCCTGTCGGGCAGTAGAGGATCCAAATTGCTATAGAATTTGACATCAATGGTACAATTTTTTTTTGAGTCTTGAGAGACCTAATACTCCAATTTCACATTCTTCAGCCACACCTCACAATGAGAGCACTAAACATATTGAGAAGACATGTTCACTAAATAACCATAATACTGTAAATAAATACATGGGAAAAAGCTCTCTGTCCGTACGCCAGCACTCCCATGAGTCTATCTCTCTCCTCCCCATGTGAAAAGACACCTCTACCCCCTTGTTTTAAGGAGGAGAGAGATAGACACATGGGAGTGCTGGCGTAGGCCACATTCCCGTACCGAAAACTGCTTCCCTAATTACATAGTTACATGTTTTTGCATTGCAATGAGCTTTCACCCATGCTCACAGCAATATGATTCCCATAATACAGGAAAATTATAGCACAGCATAATGGGGAAATTGTTTCTCATTAGATGATTAGTTTCAAGATCACTCTAGGATAGTTACAGTATTTTGTGGTCTAGAAATATAGCGCGAAAAATACTACAGTCCTCAAGTAAAGATCTTAAAGAGAGTAATTCAATTCCTAAAATCTATAACAGTACTCAAGTAGCTTGCTTCGTAGAACATAAAGAAAACAGATTGTCATACATTGTAACAAATCTGTCAAACATGATTCATTACAAGGTCAGAACGATAGTAACAAAAATTAGAACTATCAGTGTCATACATGATTCATTGTAGTTCATTCAAAACAAGGTGGAGGAAGCAAAGTAAAGAAAACAAGCTTAAACCAATGTTTGGAAAATGTCATGGCTGGTTAAGTCTGAGAGGGAATGACGATGTCATGGCTGCTTAAGTCGGAGGTCACGTAAAGATAGCGAAACAAGATCCATTTAACCGACCCCATTTAGTCAGAATATGGATTAGTTGAGTTTATACAAAGAACCAAAGTTACTAACAAAATAAACATGTCTTAGAAAGAATAACAAAAGGATACACCTACCAACAGCTGCCTAGTGCAGTTGGTGAGCTGTGGTGCGTTTCATGCTCATGCTCACCATGAGGTCTTGAGTTCGAGTCTCTTGGCTGGTACCTTTCCCCTTCCCTACTCCCCCCATTCCCCCCCCCCCATCCAAAATAAAATAAAATAAAAAACAAAAGGGTACACCAGATTATTACTAAGGCCTGATTTGGTATGATTTCTATTTCAATTTCAGGGGGTGATTTCTATTTCTGAAATTGTTTGGTTTGATTTTTGCACCTTATTTCAATGAAATAGAAATCAAGTTGAATAGACATTCTGAAACAGCTCCTCCATTTGATTTACCACTCTTGCTCTTGAATGAGCACATGGTTAATTTCATGGGCAAAGCAGTAATTTCATGTTAAAAATAAAACACCACCCTTCTTCTCCTAATGGTCGCACCACCACCACCCCACTCCCACCATTGTCACCGCCACCACCACCACTACGACCCTGTTACCACCACCACTACTACCCCGCTACCACCACCACCACCACCTCTACCCTGCCATCACCACCACCACCACCACTGTCGCTGCCACCACTACTGCCACCACCTCCACCGCCACCACCACCACCGCCACTACTTCCACAACCACCACCACCGCCACCGCTACTACCCCGTCTCCACCACCACCATCCTTCCCAAAGAAATATAGAGAATCTATTCTCAGAATTTGAACTATCAAATGGGTTTTTTTTATTCTTGAAATATTTCATATTGATACAACCAAAACAATTTCAATTTTTGACCAAAAATCTATTTGTTGACTATTTCAAGAAATCAATCCAAAATTGAAATAGAAATCATACCAAATCAGGGCTAAATTCGTCTTTGGCTCTGAAGAGGTGGCGAGTGATCTCATCTTTGCAAACAATTCCTAAATAAACATATTGTCATCTTTTACAAACAAAACTACCTATAAAAACCAGAATTCATCAAAAATAAAAAAAAAACTAGCAAAATACGAACAAGAAAAAAGGAAATCAGAGTAGCATAGATCATTTTTCAAACAATCAAAATACAAAAGTGAAGGACACACACACACACACACACACACACACACACACACACACACACACACACACACACCCTGACTAAATAACCAATTAGCTCAACAGCAAAATAACATCAAGCAAACCTTTATATAACCAATTATGTACGTCCGGTGTATCTTTGACATGACAACAGGATATTTAAATTGCCAGTCGGGGGAGGGAAGGAAAAGGAAAAGATGAGGGTAAGAGCTGTTCAATTTCCTATGTTCTTACTTAAAGCAAAATGACAGAATTACAAATTCAACACAAATTATAACCCAATAGTAACCACACACTAATTAAAGATCTCTCAACTAAACGCCTCAACCCAGTGCCTTCACTGATCAACACAAGAACAGTTGGTGCTCCAGGCAAAACCTCATTCAAAGAAGAAGTTCTTAAAATAAGTTTCAGACTATCAGACCACAAGAATGGCATTATTTAATAAGGAGTGGGAGTGAGATGAGGATGGGTACTTTGCCATTATTTAATCCACTTCTTGACCTGTGCTGTGCAGTGATTTGTGGTTATCACAACATAACAGTTCTTAAAAGAATGACATACCCAGGAGGCAAACTCTGAATGCTCTTAGTCTCTAAAAGGAAGCAATACAGAACGAGGGAAAGAAAAACAAAAACTATGTACTGATTAAAACTTCAGAAAACAGTTTAACAAAATTTATTTCTCCACATCAAATCTACTCGGGCACTCTCTTTTTTTCAGCTTTGCTAGCTCTTGCATGTTAGCTCCAACCCTCTGCTCACACACAGACAGAATTAACTTCACAAGAGATCAAACAGACAAGAGTCTGTGCTACAATGATTTAAGAATGATTCCAGTATTTTTTTTACCAGATAACATCCCCAAGAAGAAAGCACGCCTAGGAATACAAGCACACACTTATCATAACTTGGCTTCAATACCTTCAAGAGATTCAACACCTTTCTTAATCTCTTTTGCTAGCTTTGCAACATGCCCATACATGGAATAGCACTTGCACCGGTATTACTATTTACCATTATTCTGAGGAAAAAGAACGATGATCCTATGCATTCAAGTTAAAAGAAAAAAAATTATGGGATTTATTTCTAACAATGAGCAAAGAAAACAAATCCACCAAAAATCAGCACATTTTTTTGCACCTGGCAATGTTGATAGGAATGTGCAGTTTTAAACTGAAATACCAATACCCAAGCTACAATCACCCTCCCACCCAAATAAATAAATAAATAAATTCAGGGTACAAGACCTTGACTATTATCTGAAAATATAATCTACAAAATGAATTTTAAAAAACAGAACAAAGATCTGATTGCAATAAGAAACAGAGTATGAGACTAATGCAAGATTATCTGATTTGCAGTATTTAATGAAGAAGCAAACCTTGTACCATGAAATTTACATCTGACATAATAAAAGAACTCGTTTGTATGTAGTCAACAATCAGTGTCTACCAGAGAGAAGTCAGGCAAAATGACTTCCAAGTATTCCATTTCAAATTTTCAAGTAACTAAGGTCCAGAAAGAAGTCAGGCCACCCTTGGTTTGGTTGTAATGTTTCCAGCCTTTATAGTAAAGACCCAGGATTGAATCCCGCCTCTTTTTTTTTTTTTTTTTGGGAGGAGGGAGGAGGGAGGAGGGGTTGGGGTGGGAATTATCATTGTATCCAAAACAAAAAAAATCAAATAACCAATTCACAATTGTATCCCTGATATTGTCCAATTCTTTCAGAAGGTAAAATCAAATGAGAGTGATAATGGGAATATGGGATAGCATATTTCTCCCCCAATTAAAACAGAAGATAATAAAGCATAATTTGATCCAAGTCCATTGACAAACACAATCAAGAATGGACTTGCACAGCATAGATTTCAGCTGTTCATTGCAGTTTCTGTTTAGCTAGAGAGACTCAAAACCAATTTTGCCAAAGTGCCTGAGCAAGTGATTTTTATTTTAACAAGGAATGGGAAGATCATAAACAAAGATCATAGTAAATTAAGCCAAAGAACGGACAGAGGAACAAACAGGAAACATAAATTTTCCAAATATAAATATCACATCAGATTGTACTAAGTTATCTAACTTCTATCAGAATTATTCCCTAAAATTGGCATCCAGATAACATACTTGGAAATTCGTAGAGTAAGAAGAATCCGAAATGCAACTTTCAGGAACCCTAATCTAAACTGGAGATTAGGGTTCCTGACTTCGCAAAACATACTGGTTGAAGTCTCCATAGCAAGTCCTATACTCCTGTTATCCTTGTTTGTCCGCGAAGAACATGGAAAGGTTTAACGAGAGAAAAGAACAAAAAGAAAGAGGATAAGGGGAGGGGGGGGGAAGGAAAAGGGTTTACTTCAAATCCCTTTGATTAATGGGTAATTTTTTTTTCAAAATAGCTTGAAACTAGTAACAATGAAATTTACAATTCCTTGCAAGTGGCAAGCCCCACTAAATACAACATGGTGGTGTTGCGCACACGCTGCCTCTCTCCTACTTCACGTTGATCATGAATAAATTGAATAATAATACTTCTTCTGTAACCACAAAAAAATATAACTTCTTCTACCAAAACAGAGTCTTCAGAAATAATGTCTCATACAACTCCTCCTCTTCCAGCTTTTTGGCCGAGGTTGCTAATTCCCGCTTCTTATCTTGGGCTACCTTAAGTGCTCGAATTAGGTTTTCCAGGGAAGTATTAGCATCTCCCTTGAAGGTCTTAGGCATCAAATTCTCTGCAACATCGGCAGGGCTCATCTGGGTGTCTTCCAGCAACCCACGAATCGTGTCAAACAAAGGGTGTGAATCGAGGTCGAGGTAATTCTTAGCCAGGACCTCAAACGCTTCGAAGCAACAGTAGGACATCTCAATGTGCATGTCCATGCGACCACTCCTTATGAGAGCTGGATCCAGTTCCTCAACGTGGTTTGTGGTGAAAACGATGATCCGTTCTTCGCCGCAGGCAGACCAGAGACCGTCTATGAAGTTGAGAAGTCCCGACAGAGTGACTTCGCTGCTTCTGCCGCTATTACTCTCTTACTTTCCCTTTTTCCCGATCCGATTCCGGTCCTCCTCGTCGTCGTCGTCGTCGTCGTCTTTATCTTTCTTGTCTTTCCCCTTCTTCTTCCTGTTGCCAGTTAGATCAAGGGAACAATCGATGTCTTCGATGACCATGATGGACTTGGCAGAGGTCTCGATCAAGAGCTGCCGAAGCTCCGTGTTGTCCTTGACGGCAGTGAGTTCCAGGTCGTAGATATCAAAATTCAATAGATTAGCCATTGCAGCGATCATGGTGGTCTTGCCGGTGCCTGGAGGACCGTATAACAAATAACCCCTCTTCCAAGCCTTTCCGATCTTCGCGTAGTAGTCCTTGCTTTTACTGAAATTGATAAGGTCATCCTCGATCTGCTTCTTCTCCTTCGGATCCATGGCCAGATTACGGAATGTGGCTCGGTGTTGAAAAGCGACATAATCCCAGTCTCCTTCAGGATCGTTGGTGTAGAGTCTTCGCTGGCGGTTGCTTACCACCACATCCTTGCCCTCTTCGATAACGTGATGCAGGTATTTGTGGAGGACAAGTTCGCCGTGGTTCTTATGGAAAGAGAGCTTGAAAAAACGCTTCTCCTCCTCGTAGTTGTGGCGGTTGGTGACGGTGGTAACATGGCAGGACCAACGAAGCTTGATGCCCTGAAAGTGGTCCGTTATCTCCTCGTGGTTGTCTAGGTTGAGCACGAGTTTAGCAGAGTCGGTGGTCATGTCGACCTTGAGGCACTGCGCCTGTGTTGAGGAATGGGTAACCCTCTATATCGCTGTGTAGGCCTCGTTACGGCTGAAACGCCCTCCGCTATGTTCGTGGAAGCTGATTTGCATGTATGGGTTTACTATTCTAACCAACCGGAACGCGTATTCCTCTATCATTCTCCTGAGATTTTGAGGGAAGTATTGCTGAAACATGGCCAAGAAGAACATGATTGCGGCCACCATCGACCCCAATCCAGCCCACTTCTCCCCCATCATCTTCGTCTTCTTGTTCTTTCTTTCTCTCTTCTTGTTCTTCTCGTCCTACTCTTCCTCCTCGTTTTATAGTTTATGTTTGACGGAGCTCATTAGATTCCAACTAGAGTTCTGAGTTGGAATACAATTAGGTTTCACCGTTTCAGAGTTGTATTGTGACTATACCCTTCTCTCTCTCTCTCTTATCTTTCTCGATGGAATGGAAATAGAAACCACAGTTTTAGTAGTTGGAGCCTTGGAGAGACCAGTCCTACTTGGTTAGGAAACTGTTGTAGACACGAGGAGGGGAGATCAGACCAGACCCCTTCTAAAATCCACAGCCGGGGCCCACCAAATCGTAGAGCATATGTGGCAAAACTCCAATAGAAGGGGGATAAGTGTAGTAGGGGTAAAAGTGTCAATTTCCTAGACTATGGAGATGGACATTAGATCGGGGGAAGCTTGCTTGAAGAACTTTTTAAATTTTTTTTTTTTTTAATGGTAGAATATATGATCTTTATTGAGAATAATGTGAATTATACATGGATAGAAGTCGAAACATCACTCCTGGATCCATGGATCTGAATTTAGCCAAACTGTTGTGCATGTCACCAACAGTACCTTTCTTGTCAGGGAGTCAGTCACACTGTTTCTGTTATATGCATGGTACTTATACGTAGGTTGTTAATTCATGTGAGTTATGTCATGTGGATAGTAGTAGTAGTGGGTCCATTATTTATGTGTTGAGTTGGTTATTAGTTTGTGGGTGGTTAGTGTAGTTAAGTATGGAGGTGGGGTTAGTGATAGGAAGCAGGTAGCTGTTTGGTAAGTGGCTGGTGTAAATCTTATTTAATTTATCTTTCAATAGAATAAAGGGTCGAACATTATTATCCATGTATCTCTTTGTGAGGTTGAGGCAAGGTTTCCTCTATAGAACCCAAGTAATTCTCTACACTTCTTCCTTACCTTTCATTCAAATCCCTTCTTCCAAGATAGGGAAACAAACTAAGGGGAAGTACATACCAGCTTGGTATCAAAGTCGGAATATGGATGGGAGGGTGGAGAAGCTGGAAGAGGAGGTAAGCACTCTTCATGAAGGACAACAAAAAATTCTTAATCGATTGGAACAACTTTTCGAAAGGTTCACCGCTTCTCAAGCTTCTTCTCTAAACACGGTAGGAGAGAGCTCGAGAGCTCCCATCCCTCCTAATGACCGACTACCACCTCAACAAATGATTCCACACTCAGCCAACACACACCAATCCTTTATGCCTAAGTTGGTCAAATTGGATTTCCCTCGATACAATGGGAATGAAGACACGACTAGTTGGACGTGTAGGGCAGAACAGTTTTTTGAATTTCATCAGACTACAGAGGAAGAAAGAGTGTCATTGGCATCCTTTCATTTGGAAGGGGACGCGCAACTATGGTACCAAATCTTCAAGCAGGACGAAGGGATGATATGTTGGCAAGAATTTTGTGATGGCCTTCACTCCAGATTTGGTCCAACCCCATTCCAGGACTTCTTTGGAGAATTGGCGAAATTACAACAAGTTGGTTCTGTTCGCGATTACCAATCTAAGTTTGAGAAGGTGTTGTCCAAGGTTTGACGACTCCCTCCAAACCGGCAAGTCAGCCTCTTCGTGAGTGGGTTGAAGGAACATATTAGAGCGGATGTATTGGCCGGTACACCAACTACCCTAACTGTAGCTATTGGATTGGTTCGACTGTACGAGGCCCGTGACCAATCACTTGAGAGAAAGAGCATTCCACCTGACATAGAACCTCTTCTCGTTCGTCGACTCACGTCAACGGAGATGCAAGAAAGATGGGCTAAGGGACTTTGTTATAATTGTAATGAACAGTTTGTGCCTGGACATCGATGCAAGAAATTATTCTTGATTGAAGGCTGTTACGAAGAGGAGGACGCCACATGGGAAGACACCGAAGAACTCGGTCTTGAGGACAAGACCTGAAATTAAGAGGGAGGGAATTGTTATATGCATGGTAGTTATACGTACGTTGTTAATTCATGTGAGTTATGTCATGTGGATAGTAGTAGTAGTGGGTCCATTATTTATGTGTTGAGTTGGTTATTAGTTTGTGGGTGGTTAGTGTAGTTAAGTATGGAGGTGGGGTTAGTGATAGGAAGTGGGTAACCATTTGGTAAGTGGCTGGTGTAAATCTTATTTATTTTATCTTTCAATAGAATGAAGGGTCGAACATTATTATCCAAGTATCTCTTTGTGAGGTTGAGGTAGGGTTTCCTCTATAGAACCCAAGTAATTCTCTGCACTTCTTCCTTACCTTTCATTCAAATCTCTTCTTCCAAGATAGGGAAACAAACTAAGGGGAAGTACATACCAGTTTCCCTCCCTTGGAACATATGAAAAAGAACATGAACTATAATAGGATGATAAATGAAGTATGTCATCCAATATAGGTTTTACGTCCATCAGTGAATTACTTGCCCCCCACTGAAGATAAGACACCAAGTCTTTATGATCTGCCTCCACCAACATATGCGCAAACCCTTCAAAAATGCCTTCTTACAGAGTCGAACAAACAGACATGGCCTCACCCACAATAACCGACATGAAAGACCCAGGCATAGAGACAACAAGAAGAGAAGCCCCCATAGAATTTCGAAAAATTCATAACGATACCAATCGAAAGTCTGCGATAATTTTAAACGATCTTTATTTTCTTGGCTAAATATCTAATTGGTGGGTAGAAACTTGAGCACGATCATGAGAGAAAAAAATCAAGCAATTAATCACACAAAAACAAGATAAATTTAACATTGTTTTTTAGATCGAGTTTTTCTAATTAAGTGATGGTGACTGAGAATCCATTCACCGGGGGGCTTTAGATGCACATGAGAGGGTATCAGGAATGTACTTTTGGAAACATACTAAATCTCTATATTGATTTGGGGTGATTGTTCTCTGGCTGGGAGCACAAGTTGCACCCAGACACATGGGCAATCATTGTTATTGGTGAAGCTTGATTTCGGTCCAAAAAATGGTTCAGAGGATCTTCGGAGGGCCGTTTCGGTCTCGAAACAACCTCGCATGGCCAAAAAGGGTGTACTTCACCGTCAGAGGCAATTTTTGGTCTAACCCTATCCGGTTTGGCAATTTTTAAGTCCCGAGGCATTTCCTGTACTTTTTGGGTTAGGGCTTTCCTATATAATGTTCTTTTCTCTGGGAGGACTGTATGAGAGGTTTTGTAACGTTCAAAGATAGTGAAATTCGTTCTGTTGCTCGGCCGTGGATGTAGCTTCCATCTTGGAGGTGAACCACGTAAATCCCTTTGTGTTGTGCGTTGTGTGTTTGCTCATTTTTGTTTTTTTACTTTTCTATAAATCATCACTTTTGGGCGTTGTTTTCCTAACAAGTGGTATCAGAGTCAAGGGTGAAAATTCTCGTTTGGCCGAGGATTCTCGAGTTTGATTTTAGGCTTCACGTCAGCTCCCGCGTGGAGGAGGAGATCGGGATTTCAGGCTCCACGTTTGCTTTCTGCGTGGAGGGGGAGATTGTTGGGATATCCACCCATAAGACAGAAAAATAGTCCCACATTGGATATGAATGGGGATGTGGGTAGATTAATAGGTACTTGGGCACCCTTTTCTTAACGGCTAGCTTTTGAGGATGAGACCCAAGTCCCTAACAATTATTTTGGCCATTCAAGGGGTGGGGCGGTCATTTCACCCACCCCCATGTGTCTGAGTACATCCTGCACCCCCGACACAGAGAACATTTGGCCATTGATTTGTGAAACCTAGGATGATATGGTGAACCTTCGCTACATGGTGAAAAAAAACTTTACATTTGTTTTTTCTATTAACAAGAAAAATTCTATGCTTCTCTTCACCTCATTGTTTAAACCTCTGCTAAAAATTTCCTTGGAGAAACAATAATTAGGTACCCAAGATACCCCAACTCTCTTTATACGCAATAGACTAAGGTTGTGTTTGGTATGCGTTCTTAGAACACATTCTGATTCTAGAACACGTTCTACAACCACAGGAAAGTTGTTTGGTATGCGTTCTCATTCTAAATCACTGGAATGGGTTCGATAACGAGCCACACCCTTGAACATGCCAAAAGCCCCATTCTGTGTTCTCGTTCCCGTAGAAGCTGGCTTGTTTGACCCTCTCACTGTAGAATAATCTTTACTCTAGAAATTAGAAATCCAGCAACTGAGTAAAAGATAATGTGGCTGACAGCTCCCCCATCTGCAACAGAAGTAATGGGTGATTTGATCTTCTGCTGACGAGAACTACGTGCCAATGGTGATTACTCATCTTTTACATATATATGATGAGTGCAATTAGATCACATAGATCAAGATCCAAATAAATTCGGGTTTGGATCATACCTGAATGTGTACGTAAATGCAATGGAAGAATGATCAAAAGCCAAGCTTATGGTTACGAGCACACGAGCGAATTTCTAAGATCACGATAGGATTCTCCACAGAAAACTCCACACCCCAAATCTCAAGGAAGAGATGGAATCCCACAGAAAACACAAAACATTGGAGAGATGGAGAA
Organism: Telopea speciosissima; assembly: GCF_018873765.1. NCBI lineage: Eukaryota > Viridiplantae > Streptophyta > Magnoliopsida > Proteales > Proteaceae > Telopea > Telopea speciosissima. Next base: position 10,030,095 of record NC_057918.1, on the reverse strand, counting down.
TTTGGTTTCTCAGATAATCTGGTCTTAGGGTTATAGGCTTTCTATTTAAAGCCAAAACTCTTAGACCTCTATCCCTAGTTTGACTCTCACTGGGAATCGATCTAAGAAGGGGGGGGGGGGGAGAGGGCAGCCACTTAAGTGGCTGGATCTCCATGCGTTGCGGGTCGGGTTGGATCCAACCTGCCTCTTGTGGGTGGCTTGGACCGGGCCTGGCCCGTTTCGATTTACAATGAGAATGCCCATCAAGCAAACACCGTTAGTTTTGGCCCTCAGCAGCCAACATTCAGCACTGAAGCAACTTCGCAAACAAAGTCCAAACCAGAAGATTGGGTATAATTATAGATCGAGATTTCTCCTTCATGGCGAATTTTCTACAATGACTTTAGTTCTGAGGTACGGATTTTTCTATGGGGTTGTGTTTGTTTCTCTTTGAATTTATTCGATTTCACCTCAATGGCAGAAGTTGTGGGTCTATTCTTCTACTTCTTCTCTCTCTCTCTCTCTTCATTGAAATTTTACATTAAATTCGTTGAAAAGGAGACTCGGGAAAGGGTTGCAGATGATTTTATTTCGGTGGCAGAAAAGAGAGGAAGGGTTGAGGGAGTGGAATTCAGGTGATGAAAGGCTGCAGTGGTGGTGTTCTGATTCGTGAAAGACTTGGGAATTGGGTAATTTTTTTGACTGATGATTAATTGTATTTTTATATAAGGAATCATACACACCCATAAGGTGTTCAATGAAATGTGTTCTAAAATTACTAACGTATTTTCACCAAATACACATTCAAACAGTGTTCTCATTTTTTAGTTAAGAATACATTATAGGATCTGAGAATGGAAATGTGTATTCTTAGAATGAAAAAACACACCAAACACAACCTAAAATTGACCCAACAAAATATATACATCCAACGGTAACTGCTTAGGCCATTGCTTAATCGCAGTTCCCAAAAATGCATGTTGGAGAGTGGATTCTACACGTGTACATGTTTCTCTGTCCTCACTCTGACTCTCACCTGTCCGTCATTGAACATGTGGTCCCCTGCACCACGCCCGCCCTCGGCGTCGAGTCTCCACTATTTTTCATTTCCGGGTAGTGATTGGTTGACTGCTTTGCCTTTCTTTTTGGAAGAAGACCGGCGGTACCACCGAAACACAGATTTGTCCTCCTCTACCTCTTTTAGCTTTTTGGCCGAGGCTGCTAATTCCCCCTTTTTATCTCGGGCTACCTCAAGAGCTCGAATTAGGTTATTCAGGGAAGTATTAGCATCTCCCTTGATGGTCTTAGGCATCAAATTCTCTGCAACATCCGCAGGACTCATCTGGGTTTCTTCCAGCATTCCACGAATCGTGTCGAACAAAGGGTGTGAATCAAGGTCCAAGTAATTCTTGGCCAGAACCTTAAAAGATTCGAAGCAACAGTAGGACATCTCAATGTGCATGTCCATGCGACCACTCCTTATCAGAGCTGGATCCAGTTTCGTTACATGGTTTGTGGTGAAAACGATGATCCGTTCTTCGCCGCAGGAAGACCAGAGCCCGTCTATGAAGTTGAGAAGTCCAGACAGAGTGACTTTGCTGCTACTGCTGCTTGTCTTATTACTCTCTTCCTTACCCTTTTGGCCGCTCCGATCGGTGTCACCGCCGTCGTCGTCTTCATCTTTCTTGTCTTTTCCCTTTTTCTTCCTCTTGCCAGTTAGATCAAGGGAACAATCGATGTCCTCGATGACGATGATGGACTTACCAGAGGTTTCGATCAGAAGCTTCCGAAGCTCCGTGTTGTTCTTGACGGCGGTAAGTTCAAGATCGTAGATATCGAAATTCAATAGATTAGCCATGGCGGCGATCATGGTGGTCTTGCCGGTACCTGGAGGGCCGTATAGCAAGTAACCCCTCTTCCAAGCCTTGCCGATCTTGGCGTAGTAGTCCTTGCTGTTACTGAAGGTGTTCAGGTCGTCTTCGATCTGCTTCTTCTTCCTCGGATCCATGGCCAGATTTCGGAACGTGGCTCTGTGTTGGAAAGCGACATAGGTCCAGGGACCGTCCCAGTCTTGATCGGTGTTGTTAGTGTAGAGCCTGCGCTGGCGGTTGCTCACCACCACAGCCTTGCCTTGCTCGATCACGTGATTCAGGTATTTGTTGATGACGAGTTCACGGTGGTTCTTATGGAAGGAGAGATTGAAAGAGCGCTTCTCTTCGGAGTAATCGTGGCGGTTAGTGACGGTGTTGATATGGCTGGACCAACGGAGCTTGACGCCGTTGAAATGGTCGGTGATTTCCTCATGGTTGTCTAGGTTAAGCACGAGTTTGGAGGAGTTGGTGGTGATGTCGGCCTTGAGGCGTTTTGCCTGTTTTGAGGAATGGGTACTGAGGTATCCTTCAATGGCTGTGTAAGCTTCGTTACGGCTGAAACGCCCTCCACTCTGTTCGTGGAAGCTGATATGCATGTATGGGTTCACCAATTTCATCAACTGGAACGCGTATTCCTGTATCAGATCCCGGAGGTATTGAGGGAAGTACTGCTGAAAAATTGCCGATAAGAACATGATTCCGGCAACCATCGACCCCAATCCAGCCCAGTTCCCTCCCATCATCATTGGCATCATCATCTTCTCCTTCTCCTTCTCCTTCTCCTTCTCCTTCCCCTCCCTATAATTTATCGCTTATCGTTATTCATTTCCATTAAATCCATTATGTGAAGAAGCAAGGCCAGGCCAGAGGCAGAGCACCTTCTGGTAGAGTTCTTTCCTCGCTATCTATCCCCTTTTTTCTTTCTTTTAAAATCAACAACTACCACCATATATAAAAAAAAGTCCATTAATCCATTGATTGGTTGGTACCATTATTTTCCAATTGTAAATTAATTCTGGACGGATGAGAGAAAATTTCACCAATTTGGAAGAATAAAAAAAACAAATAGATACACGTTGAGGTTATCGTCGTTTAGTGATAATACATTACTACAGACTTGATCGCCAAGAAACCGGATCTCGATTGGTACAAAAATATCTTCTTGCTGGTCAGAGTGATTATAAGGTTATCAAATTTGTGGAATGCAGACACACGTCTTGACTTGTCGGCATGGCAGCCGAAGAAGAAGAAAATGAAACAAAGTTATAAAACGAAGAGGTAGGGTAGGGATGACTAGACCAAAGAGTTCCGTGGTGGTTTTGGTCATTGGTGTGGACATGAGTGGTCACTCCAGATTCCAGACATAATTTTAAAATTCAGTTCTGGACCCCACAACAGCAACTTTTTGAGTCATGACCACGCTGGATTATCTCTCTCTATATATGTATTTGTGGTGTGCGAACATGGTCAGTAGACCTCTATCCATCTTGCCCCACACGCCAATGGATGGTGTGAATGAAATGGGTGTTTACCCCAAAAAAACATATATATGAAATGGGTGTTGGAATGGTTACCCACAGGCCCACAGGCCCACAGGCCCACAGGGGAGGAGAATCTGAATTGTCCTACCTTAATGGTAGTTGCTAGCGTTGTCATTATTAGACATGTGTTTTGTGATGTAAGTGACCTGATATCACAACCGTTAGATGCCTCGTTGAGAACTCATTGAGAGATCTACTCATTGGAGACGAATAATTTTCTCCTATATGAGATTGAAGAGGAATGAAAATATTTCATGTGGTTATAAATTGAAATTATGGAGTGTGATACTGATTTTTTTTCCTTTAGTTATGAGTAATTATTATTAATAATAAAAAAAACTTTATTTATGAGAAATTGAAATTATCTAATAATTTTAGGGAAACTATTTTACTAAAATCTTTTGCAACATGGGTAAACATATCATTCAACTCTAAGCTGATAATCATCTCCCTAGACCTATTGCTTTTCTACCAAGGTTCTAAATCTTTGTTTCGAAGTGAGTTTCGATCAAGTCCAAAATTGTCAAATCTCTTTTTGAGATTTTGAGATTTCGAACTAGGGTTGCTATAATATTTATTCCAATAATCTAAATAAACTAGTTTTTTTTTTCTTTTTTTCTCTCTCTCTCTAAGAATCCAAATTAATTAGATTGCGAGCTTCAAAGAGCAGAGTATAGTTAAGGGTGTCAATTTGGGACCAGAACTGGGAATCGTCCCCATACCGTCCCGCTAAAACCCAGTACCGGACCGTCCCATTAGTAAATGGGATGGTACTGGTATCTGATTTTGGTACCAAATGATAAATGGGACGGGACGGTTCTGGGACGGGATTCCCAACGGTACCAATACCGAAATACCAATTAGGTACCGGATGGTACCAAAACTACTAGTACCATTTACAAAGAAAGAGTATATAAGATCTTTTTTTTTTTTTTAAAAAGAAAGGGTATAAGAATTACGACTCATTAGGATTTCACTAATTGCCTTTTGAATACGAAAAGGAACAATAGGTCAACAATCGTAGCTTGAAGTCTCTCCTCACAGAACCTACTACAGTTCTACTCCCTCCTCCCTCCTCCCTCCTCCCTCGTCCCTCGACCAACTACATCTACCAGGTTCTTTCTTTTTGCACTTCGTACTTCATACCATACTACCATGTGACATGTGATAAATAGAGTTTTGTTTCGGAATATCAAAGAGGAAACACAACGGGATTTTTCCATTTTGTAGGACTTCTTTAGATTTAAAAAAGTGAGAAGCTTATTACATGTGATCTTAAGGGGTTTGAAGAAGTAAAACTATGATTTCATATTTTAAGTTGCTTTATAAAAAGCAGTAGAATTTCATGATAGTGAAAAAATTCCACAACACTAATATACCCACATTGTTAGAAACAATTAAACTTCTTCTCCCTTTTTCTACAGTGCCTAGAACCGTTTAAGAACCGGTACCGTCCCATCCCACTAGTAATCGGGACTGGGATCTAAGTTTGGTCCCGTTATCTAAATGGGACGGTACTGGGATTGGCACTTTTGGTACTGGTACCGGTACCGTACCATCCCAAATACCGGAAACCGTCCCAATTGACACCCTTAAGTATAGTTAAGAAGACTAAATCATGTTATGGGACCTATTTATTTGCTAGGTCATAGGCACCGCATCCTGTAAATTTGAAATACGTTGTTGTGGGCCGTAAGCCCATTGATGCAATTGTGCCCCGACCAGATTGGAGTCGTTTCATCCATTCTTTGTGGGCCGAAAGCCCATTGATGCATATGTGGCCGGACCAGAGTGTAGACATTTCTTCCATTCTTTGTGGGCCGAAAACCCATTGATGCATATGTGGCCGGACCAGACTAGAGACGTTTCTTCCATTCTTTCTGGGCCGAAAGCCCATTGATGCATATGTGACCGGACCAGAGTACCAGACTGGAGACGTTTCTTCCATTGTTTATGCAGAAATTTGGTGGACATGCATATAATATATATGGGGGAGGGTTCTCTAAGCAAGTGGCATAGAGAAGTCTACCTATGAGGTGCGGTAAAATGGTATGGTACATTGGAGGGCAGCAAAGACATTTCACAAGAGGAAGAGAAAGAGAGACAGAAATGCTAGTGTACCCTACACTAATGGTCCAAAGAACCTTTCCCCTATGCTGGAAAAAGAATGGTGTCTGGTTGCATGGATCCTTCATCCATACATAGTAGTGCACAAAATTACCACGCTGCTCCTCAAATAAAAAATTTCATCCATGTTGATGTACCCAATGCACGAGGCACTCGCTAGTATAGGGTTTGGAGAGGGTGATAATGCATGCAGCCTTCTCTCTCTATTGGCCCAACATTTCAAACAATTATTAGCATTCGAATTCTTGGTTCCCCTCTCCAAACTTCTTCTCTCTCTTCCCCTTTGCACCCCCACCTCTTCACTCCCCTTCTCTCTCCCAAGTCCCAACTATAGTATTTATAGTGGACCTTGACAAATCACATGATTTCTAGTCCGCAACCCAAAAGAGGAACCTTTATCCCCTTAATTTACCTGCCCCTCAATTTACCTACCCCTCCATCTAATAGGGGGCGGAAATGACCACCCTATCCCCTACTCGAATACACTACCTGAGTGGGGTCAAATTTTTTTCCTCTCCTGTCCGTTGCCCGGATAGGACCATGCTGTCCCCTCACATGGGGGTGTGAAATGACGACTTAACCTTACCCGGGCAGGGGGTTAGGTCATCATTTCGTGCCCCCATGTGAGGAGACAACACGGTCCTGTTCGGGCAGTGGACAGGAGAGGATAACGATTCGAGTGGGGTCCACCTCCCTCTATTAGAGGGAATTGAGAAAATTGACGGGCAGGCAAATTGAGGTGATAATATTCCCAAAAATAGGGGGTGGAATTCTAATGAGTATTAGACGGTCTTGAATTTGCAAAGTTGTGAATCTTCTTGTTGGTGGGGAATGGAATCTGAATTTAGGGTCAGCATTCTCTGTTGGGAAACGAGGCCCCTACATGCACAGGGGGCAATGAAAGCACGTGCGTTGGCATTAATGGGGGCAGGGCGATCATTTCTTTTCCTTTTGTGTCCGAGTGTGGGTGGTGCTCCATAGGACTTGGGTCCTCTATAGCACAACACACTGTGTGGCACACATCCAACGGGCTGCAATGCTTGGGCACGTAGCCCAACACCCCATCAGTGTGTTGGGCTGTGTACCCAAGCATTGCGGGCCATCGGATGATGTGCTACACACTGTGTCACGCTACAAAGGAGCTCTACGCGTACTCCCCCATAGAAAACTTTTCTTCCTAAGCTACTATCTAACCTTTTCCCTCGTTCCTTAACAAACACAATTAGTGTCGAATCAATATGGACCATGACCTATCTGCTCACCATGATTCCCCTTTGGGTTTACCACCATCATGGTTCAGAACCATTCGGAATAAGCTGAACCCTAGAAAAGTTCCCTAGATCATAATTTGAAAACCAGGTTTTAACTTTGCCAAGTCACCATTTGAATCACGAAAAAGTAAAAAACCCGATCAAGAGTCATGAAAACTCACCCAAGTTTGTCCCAGTTGATCCAAGCAAGTTACCTCAACTCTGTTTTTTTCAACTGAACCTCCTGAATTTGGGTTTTTTAGTGCCCTCCCACAGATGGGGGAATTCGAATCTTTTCAAAAAGTATGTCGACCTCTCTAAAACCTGGGCCAGGTTTGTTTCTGGCTTTTCCCAACCAGAACCAGATCGTACTTGCAAACCCCTAAGCCAAAGCTTCCAAGTAAAAGCACAGAAAGCTTAAAGTGGCCATCACCGAAAGTCATTAACCAATCCCAACATGAGAGCACTTGACCTCTCTCTCGGATCAGGGTCCCACTCTCCCTCCCTCAACAAAGGACCTCCTTAATAGACAACAGCAACCCTCAACTCCTAGTATACTTGCAATTACTAGTAATATGAAGCTGAAACACCCTTCTTCTTCCATTAGATTCCTTGTCTACTTCATCTCTCTCCTCTTCCTTCCCTCCTTAGTTTCATCCCAAACCTGCAAGAAATCATGTGGAGACCAAATCCTTAGATACCCATTTGGCAGCAGCCCTGGCTGCGGCGACCCACGTTTCCAAAACTACATAACATGCGACCCAAACCAACACCAACTCACCTTAACCACCCACACCGGCTGCTACTCCATCGACACCATCGACTACCAAAATCAAATTTTATACGTCACTGACCCAACCATGTCCACCTGCTCCTCTACTCAACCCAGTAAAGGCTTTGGCCATGACTGGAACGCCCCCTTCACCTTCCACGACGACAACATTGTTGCTCTCCTCGACTGCTCCACCACTTCATCCCCTCTCTACAGCTCCAACGCCACTACTGTGGCTCTTTGTGATAACCAAGGCGCATCTGTGTGTAGTATCCTCTGTTCCTGCCCTGATATTAGCTCCCTCAATCTACCCATTTTCACTTGTTGTGTTTACACTCCTACGGATCTTGGCCCTGCATTTGAAATGGACCTGCAAAAGCTGCAATGCACTTCATACACAGCTATTTATAGCTTCAATGGCCAGGAATCCAATCCTGAGAGATGGAAGTATGGGGTAGCCCTTAAGTACCGATTTAATGTTAAAAATGAGTACCCAAGTGATTGTAACAATTGCGAGAAGAGTAATGGTGTGTGTGGCTATACTGGGGCATATAATTCATTCATCTGTAGCTGCATTAGTGGGATTAATACCACCACAGATTGCTACTTCGCTGCATCCTTGAGTGACGATTTGAGACTAATACCGCGGTTAATGGGTAAGTTTTAATCTTAATTGCTCTACTACTTATGCTGTTTCTAATTAAATCATGGGTTAGTGGTAATTGGTATCTGTTGCAGGGACTTGGGTGATCTTCTCTTTATTTGCTAGCTGGGTTTTCTTGTGAAAGCATTTAGAGTTGCAAAAAATTTCAGATCTGGATACTGTTCCTATGTTTAATTTTCTTAACAAATGTTGTACTTACATGGATTTATGTGTTTATATAGCTTGATGTGGAGTAGAGATTGGGATTTGCAACAAACATATGATGAACATTGCTATAAGCTCTCCCAGTCCTTTTGGCTGTTCCAGGGATTTAAAGATAAGAAAGATATTATAGACCCAACTTTTCAAGGAATTGGATTCCTTCTCCTTTGGGTATTATATATCCTTTGGGTATTATTCCTTACCTCCACTAAGAAAAGAATCCCCCCAAATAAGTTTCTCAAGCAGCGAATGTACCCTACATGAACTCGCAATCACTAGATCATAATAGAGCAATCTTATCATTGTGCCGAGATCCGCTCTTTATGGGTATAAGATCATATCGGAATACTTATTAAGGTACTAAAAAGGTCCAACTCCTCAACATCAAAACAATAGCTCTCTCATTGTAACATCTATATTTGTAATTTTACTTTTTCTTTTTGTAAGGGTGTTTCCCTTAGGTTACATGAGTACATGCGAGTTTTGCTAATGTGATTAAAACTTGACCAGCGTGGCTCTACGCCCCTCACTATTCTAATATAAAGTATCTTTGGGCATCGCTAATCCTATTCAATTGGATATGAAGATTAAAATTATTTCTCCAATGGTTGATTAGCGTCATACGATTGACTAATGATCGATGTATGGTACGAAATATTGGGCAGTTAAGAAATATCATATATACAAACTCAATGTAATTGAGATGAAGATGCTGAAATAGATGTATGGTCAGACGAAGGATAAAATAAGAAATGAACAATGGTTGCAAGTAAAAGGAAAGGGAAGCAAAATTAATTTTGAAAGAAAAGGAAAGTTTTTTAATCATATGCTTGTGTAATCATCTAAACTTTTACGACATTCGGGAATTAGATTTTGCAAATGTAATATTTATTTTTATTCTACCTTCCAAATAGAAATAAAGTGAAAGAAAATAAAAAATTTGAAGCCCAAAAAATAAACTTGTGATCATTACCTAACATTTAACGTGGTACTAACTCCAAATCATTCTCAAATTGGTTATTAAATTTTACTTTACTTTGTATTAAAATCTCGTAGATTTGAAAAGTAAATAAAAATTAGAACGTACTGAACAGTATAATTCCTAAATATAATAAGAGATTTTAATGTGGCATTAACTCCAGATCATTCTCAATTTAGTTATTCAATTTTACATTACTTTGCATTAAAATCTCTTAGATTTGAAAAGTAAATAAAAATTACAACTGAAAAGTATAATTACTAAATATAATAAGAAATTTAAGAAGATTATACAATCATGTTAGATAATGACTAAATAAAATTCCTTTTACATTTTAAAACCATTTTCAATTTCCTTTCCTTCCCTTCCATTTTACATGCATTCATACAACTACACAGAGCGTAATAGAAAATTTTCCAAAATATATTAGGCTTTTAATAATTAAACATTTGAAAAATAAAGAAAATAAAACATTGTAGAATTCATATCGTGTGCTCTGTGGATGGGATAGGATTTGAGTTTAAAATTTGTTTTAAGGCTAAACAAATAGGACCGAAATTCTCTTAACTCATGATGAAAAAAGAATCTCTACATTTATGGGATCTATCCCTCTTATTTGACTAGCGAAAGGTGTCCCAAACCTTCAACAACAGGGGATGTGAGTTAACGATGACATTCAAGAATTTCTCCCTTAAAATTTTCTAAGTGTTTCCCACGAGTTTAAGTAAGGCTTCAATAATGGGCCTCCATTGTCACGTGGTGTAATTATGTTGAATTGATATCTGTGTGATTTGATGTTATGATTGGACTCATAAATTGGACCTTTCTTGATTTGTATTTATTAAATGGCGTTAACCCTAAAAGGCCAAACGGTCGTCAAACTTGCATGATCATACGGTGATTCCACAGCTTAAAAAAGGGAGCGGTAAATGAAAAGGTTTCTAAATCCGAAGCCGGACACAAGATTAACCTCCATAGATTCCACATGGCATTGGCTGGAATCGACAAAGTCCCTAAGATAGTGTTTATAAAATTGGAATTGGATCTGCTGGTTTGAATCAAGAATCAATAGTACTCAATTCAGATTCCTCCTATTTGGAACGGAATCAAATAATGTATTAAAACCTTATCCTAGAAAATAAAATCGGGAAGAAACAAAGATTGTCATAGATCTTTGGGTTTTTTAGAGTTTTTTTTATTCAGAATCTTTTAGATCTACCTATAAGAGATGAGTTCTTCATTGATTTTTAATTTATATTTTGCTATTATACTGAATTAAAAAATAATAATAAAGATCAAAGAACATTCATTGATTGATTCCAAAATAAATTGTAAGAATGGACATTAATTGATACGGAGTTTGACCAATTCCATCAACTCGAATTCACTTTTTTAAACCTTTGAGTATGATTGGACACTGCAGTGGTAAAACCTGGTGGAGAGGGCGTACTCCTTAGTGATTGATATCAAAGAGAGTCCCAGTTTAGTCAGTCAACTAATCCTAATTAACTCTCGAGTGGTAGTTGAGATCCAGGATTTAGTAATCGATATTGATTTCTGGAATTTAGCTCGTCTCCAGGGAACCCAACACATCCTGAATGCTATCGATCGTTGGGGTGTGCCGCACACATCCCTAAGCGTGCACCGAGATATGTGCGACATAGCTCGACTACTGGATGCCCCCTAGTAGCACCCTGGGCACTGGACTCCCTGGAGATGATCCTGATCCCAATTTCTACTGATATCGATCCAATACCAATACACTTACTAACAGGGTCAAGGCAATGGTTTTGCGCTAGCGCACTACCTCATGGAAAAAGATTAATCGTTATCCTCTCCTGTTATAGCACGGTGCTATAATGCATTGTGCAGTGCTGCAGAGGCCATGTGGCACAACGGGCACCACAAAGTACACATGACCTCTGAAGCCACCGCACGATACGTTACAGCACCGTGCTGTAACAGAAGAAGATAAAAATTGGGAAAAAGATTTGCATCCTACTTTTTTCTTTTTCTTTTTCATGGCACCAAAAATAAAAGGTTGCCACAGCAAAGTTGTTTCAAGCTAGGCTTCTATGCCACTGTAAAACTCTAGGCTTTACGACAAAAACTTTTACACTTAACAAAGACTTGATTGCAACTTAAAACAAAAGTTATTCTACTCTACTCTGAGCAAGCAAAGAGTTTTCTTTCCATACTCAAAAAGAGCAAGAAAAAGAAAAATAGCACCGATCGATGCATCTTTGTTTACATTGCCTTTCTCATCAAACTTTTTATACTCCCAAAACCTAAGAATAACCGCCATGAAACAAGTGGTTTTCTTCTTTTGGTGAGTGTGGTCCAGCCAGTGAAACAAATGGCATATAGTGAAGAATCCCTCCATCATATGGGACCAGAAGTGTTATGCTTCACTAGACGCTTACCCTTCTAAGTTTTAACACCTCCCCTAACCCCCTCTCTCCCAGTGATCCCATTCCTCCTGGGACTCTTGCTACCTTACCTTCAGAGTTCAGATACAGCTATTCCCTCATCTTTGTAGGTAAAACACATCAGGGAAGAAAAAGAAAAGTAAAGAAAACAGAGAGAAGAGGAAAAATAAGAGAAAAAATAATGAATGAATTAGAAAGGGAACGTGAGCAAGTTCCCAAAACATCCAAGAGAAATATACACAAGATGATGCTTTTTAACTTCAAAACTTTGCTCTGCGAGCCCATCATTTCCATATCCACATTACCATTGATCATCATCGTCATTGCTTCTGAGAGAATCATCATCATCATCTCATATTGCAGCACTGAGGTCTTCCCTGTTGTTGCAATTTGTCCCACAGACAGATCATCTGCCTAGGAGACTGGTAGTGTGCTGTGAGGTACTCATCAATACACCCGAATTGGCAGAACCCAAAGCTGTGAATATACTCCACGGGCCTTGAGCTGTTGAACTGCTCTACCCACATTCCCATACTCACATCCTCCATCTTGAACAGCTGCATTGTGTCCATTCTAGCTATAATTAAAACCCAGATACACACGCACACACAGAACGAACATTGTCTACTTACTCTTAGATGTTCAAAAAGAATTATAACTTACTCTTAGCTTGCGACTCTCAAACTCGGATACAACAAAATGTGCAATATCAGATGACACAATGTAGCCAGGTCCATTCGCATAAGGTGGATAATCTTCTTCTGGCCATTCCTGAAATAATTCAAAGATGAATAAAAGGGTCAGGACCTCGCCAATTTTTGGAAAACTCCTCTCAAGTAACACAGCCAGAAATTGGGGAACTTCACAGAATAACATAGAGAATGTCAACAGTAAATATTATGACAATGAGAAAAAAATTCATGTCTCATTGAAATGTGATTGCTGCAGAACCACCAGGGTAAAACAAAAACTTCAGAAAAAACCTTCGCTCTCTTTTAGCTTAAATGCCATAATTTGTTTGTGGCCTACTACTATCTCTAGCCTCAGCAGAGGAAACATAATAAAGATCCTACCAGATAAATCCGAGCAAGTTGAAGTGACAATCTTAATAGTCTGGATATAGCTAGAAGGAAAGAAATTCCTTTACACTATATTACAATTTACAAGTATGTATGCATATCAAAAAAAAAATTACTAGTACCACCCCAAAACCCCCCCGCCCCCCGGGCGCCAAAAAAAAGAAACCAAGAGAATAACTGAACCGAAAGAACACGAATTTTCATAGTTACATATAATCCATGTCAATGAAACTTTTCAACATTGTGTTTCAGTTGAAAGGAAACCTACTTTTGGCCACACGTGCGTTGATGATATTAATGCAGGAAAATTAATCAATACATGTATTTCAAACCACAAAATTATTAAAGATAAAAAAAAAGGATAGTAAAAGAATATGGTTTTCCAACACTTAAGGCTCCGTTTGGTTGCAAAGGAAATTGCAGGGAAGGGAAGGGAAGGGAAATGAAAATTCTCAAACCTAAAAGAGAAACTTTTGTAATCAATACCTAACATATCATATTTAGTAATGATACTTTTAAATGTAATTTTATTTTCCTTTTCAAATCCAAGGGATTTAAATGCAAAGCAAAGTGACTTTTAATAACCGAATATGGAATGATTTGGGGTTGGTGACTAAAAGCCGAGAGACTACATGCAAAGGCACTACAAGGAGGAAATGCAGAGAGCGAGTAATGGATCATGACATCAGTCTAAAATTAGATAATTGGATATCAAGATAGCATGATTGAGAAATAATTTAAGGTTATACAAGTCAATAAAAATCTATACAAGACAAGCAGAAAACATAGGATAAAAATATACCTCATATGTCACTGCCCATTTACCCTCACGCAAGGGCTTATGATAGTAATTTATATTCCCTACATATAGGCTCCTATTGCTGGGTATTTTCTTTGCTTGCTTCACCACCGCATCTATCCTTACAAATGTGTCATCATCACATTTCATGATATAATTTGCAGATACCGTGCGAACCTGTGATGCAACAAAGTTGTCAGATTAGGGTACTGTCTACCAAAACCCATATGCCATGTAAGTTTCAAATTCAATAGTTTATTTCTAAGCTCACCCCATATTCACAGATAGCGACTGTCTTAAGAACTACAAGATCATAGCTATCCATAAACGGAACTATAACAATATCACCAAAGAACTCCGCTTCTTTCTTTAGCTCTGCATTTATCTCTCTTCTACCATTCTGTGCAAGGAATCAAGCCCAGTGAGCATAGGGACCCCAAGATAGAAACTTTGGCTAAAAAGATTTTCAATTTTCCTTTTTTTTTTTTTATCAAAACCAAAGTGGCATATGCCATACAACGCTGCCCTTACCAGTGCCACAAAGAACCGGGCAACCACTTTTGATGACCTGATCAGTTTTGACTGCATCCAGGATTTCCTAACAGCCATACGCTCAGCAAAATGGTTGCCAGCAGAGAGGATACCAATGAAAAACTCTACAGGCCCTTCAGGAAGAGGTGGGGCTTGCCATTTACTAGACATCTCAAGTAACCTCTTTGGATCAAAACTTGGATGCGATGTTGGCATGGAAGCAGCAAATATGGAACGGATATCAATGTCCCCATTCAGCGATAGTCCAGTTGCATCCTCAAGAACAAATCCCTGTGAACATTACCCAGTCAAATTATATGAATAACAAATTTTATTTGTTTGGGGAGGTGATAAATGAACGAGGAGGCCTCATGAAGGTACGTACAGTGCGATAGGGGAAAGAGGTAATATGTCTTCCATCAACACTGACATGATAACCTTCCAATCCTGCAATAAGCGTGAGTACAAACAGCTTGTCCTCAGCAAATGGGTATGGCCAATCAACAGTAACCTTCTTCGTTCGGCCAATCAACCGGTTTAACCACCATATTGCCTTTGACTCCTCGGAGTGATTGTCGTCATCACGAATCCATTTTTCACACTTGACCTGTCCATCAACTACACACAGTACAAGAAATTATTCATGGTGGACATGGGCCATTGTACTAGAATGGATGTCATGTGGTTTTTTTGGTTTTTTTTTCTTCTATTTATTGGGAGGCGGTGAGGAGAAGAAAAATTAGATCTTCATCAGCTTTTCATAAAAAAATTTAACATAAAAGGCACAATTCATGTTCTGAAGAAGGGAACAAAAGACTTGTAAACAAACAACAGGCAGGTTCAACCCCTATTGAGGAGAGCTTTAGTACAGCCCTCGGGAGACTACAGTTTCAAATAGAGGTCGCCTTTTTCCCCCTTTCAATAACAGGTTCATATCTTCAACATGAAAGATGAAAGAACTTCCCTGTATTCGCTAAAGAATGGGTAGTAGCTGAATAAGTTTATTGAAAAGCTATTGCTAGTACGATAATTTTGTTTAAATTAACTCAAATTGCTTTTCGTTTTAGCTGAATAAGTTTATTGAAAAGCTATTGCTAGTACGATAATTTTGTTTAAATTAACTCAAATTGCTTTTCGTTTTCAATCAACAACAAAATAAAGTGGAGGCATGATAGTTAAAACGCACAGCCTTTTTTTTTTTTAAAAAAAGGAGATGCGTTGAAGTAGTTAAAATCCAAACAACTTATCTGAAACAGCATTGAAAAGTCTCAACAGAAGGTAAGTACAGATAAACAGAGAAGTTCATTGAATCCACATACCAGTTTCTTCATCAGCCTTAGATTTCCAACCGTCGCACCGATGCGCCGATCCCCACTGCATCCTATAGCAAGTATTCTGTTCTATGACCGGCCTCCCACTAAAGTCACCCTTCAACCTAGGATTGAAGTGCAGAATCCTTGGAGGTTCCTCCCCATCAACAATCTTCAGTCCCTGCAACTCCATCATGAACTGCGATACCATAACTGACTGATCCTCTCCATTAGTGAGAGAAATCTTCGGGTCGTACTCAGCGTGAGCCGGAAGTGGTCTCCCCACCACCGTAATGTGTGATCCCAGAGTTAGCCCGCAAGGGAGTTCAATAATTCTACCGCGGCTCTGAAATTCCGGCCCAGTAAGCGAAATTGAATGTGGGCAAGACTCGGATTGATTCTCCCTCTTCTTCATCTCATCGAACTGCACATTCCCCGACTCCAGCTCTTCCCAGAGCTTCTTCCCTACTTCCCAAGCATCCCTAGCAGACTTCTGAAGCCCCGATAACCCATCTTTGTGAGTGTTTAAAGTACCATCCTCGAAGATTAAGCCCGAAATGGTCTTGTATTCTCGCATCCGTCTCTGGGGGTTCCTCGTCTGCGATGGCTGAAAAGTACTCTGCGAAACCCTAAAAGGAATCTTAGAAGGTCGAATCGGCGCTTCTTTGACCTGCGTCTCCTCTTCACTATCAAGCCGGAATGGCCGATGCAAAGCATCGTTGAGAAAACCATTGGAACCGTCAGCCGAAATGGAGTCGACACCACCTTGAAACACAACCGGAATTTCTACACTCACCAAGAGCATATACGAAATCCCCAAACCGATCAGTAACTGTACTGACCTCTGCCGACTGAGAGAGACGAAAGCAACTAACTTTCCTCTCTTCATCTTCACTTCACTTCCCCTTCCTCAATCCTGAGTCCTGAAATTCCACCTCTTCCCACTAAAAATCGGTGAAACCAACCCAAAAAAAAAAAAAACTCGTTTCGTTTCGATTGGAGAAGAACCAAATAAAAGCTCGTTTAAATCATAGACTAAAAACACAGACTCAAAATCGATTTTTCTCTGCAAATCCCTCGAACTGGATCTCAATTCTAAAGGTAAAGAGAGAACTAATATAAAAGAGTTAGGTCAGCAGCTCAAGAAAAGAAGAGGTTCTTAAAAAAGAAAAAAAAAAATTTCTAGAAAGAGAGGAGGAAAAGTGAAAGAAACTGAAGAATAAAAAATTAGAAGGCCGTTTCAGCCTTCATCTTTTTCGGAGAACAAACTAAGAAATTATTTATGGAGGTGGGCGGAAAATTTCAAGTAATTAATTAATTATAATGAAAAATAATTTAAAAGAAAAAAAAAACAAATTAGCCGACTTTCTATTGCGCTTTATTGGCTTAGAACGCGACGTAGAAGAGCTTCTCTTATTTTTTTTCATTTTATTGTTTAAATTTAAAATTTTGAAGTATAATTGAAAATTTGAAAATTTCCTCAAGTTTACACGTTAATGAGTTATTCTGATACGTGGAAGTCTTTTCAGTAACGGAAAAGAATTGTAGACACGAAGCCTTTATCGCTGGATCATAACCTTTTCTTATACGTCGACGGTCTGGATTTTGACACGTAGAAGAATCCTCAACATAGTGGGGTCTAATGTCCCACATATGGATGATACTATTTTTCAATACCTCATTGGTTGTTTTATAAGCGGACCGTTGGAAGTAGCTGTCATTCAAAAAAGGGAGGCCCGGATAATGAGTCATGAGTCATGACCCACATTTTACTTAACTAATTTAAATTCCTAAGACACGGTTTTCTTAATGTTTGTGACATCTGTGGTTAAATGATTTCGTCCTGGAAAGGAATAAGAGGCTCTTAACAAGGTTGTCAATCCTTGTTTATTATTTCATTACCAAAAAAGAATTACTTCTTTATTTATTTGTGATTTATTTATAGAATTTTGACGAAATTTTACTCTATTCAATGCCTGGGAATCATCTCTCTGTGTGGAGTTATTGGATGAAAGCCTTCTTTAATGGCTCTCCTGCTGGGAGAGGCTATGTGGATTTTGGAGCTTTTTGTGTTTTTTAAAGAGATGGGACCCATGAAGTTAAAATTCAAAACCCACCTCAACGGCACTATTGTTGGTGGAAAATAGACCACATTCTAGGAATAAATGCAACTTGGGCTCAACTGGGCTAATATAGAAAGCCCATTCTATAATGTTTAAAGTATTTGGACCTGGGCTCACATTTATATTTAACCCTCCTTTAAGTAATTTACACTTCAATCACATAATTTTCCTCATTTATGTAAATTATATTACATATACATCCCTACCCAGGCCTCCCCAGCTGATTTTTAATCAAAAAGTAGTTACGGTATCGGATGTAGTATCAGTCACGGCTGATACCGACATAATACTGATACATATAAAAAAGTATCAGTCCCCCGTCTTACTAGCCTCGAATTAGTGAGATTTTCTCTCTTATGGTTCTTGAATCCATTCTCAAATTCTAGGAAACTTAATTTTATAATAACTTTAGGGGAGGGTTCTCTTAGCAAAGAGGGTACAATCCACCAACTCACATAAATAGTGTTTATTCATTTAATAAAAGAAAGAGAAAAAACAATAAATAGTAGGATGTGAGGTAGCCCTTTTCCCTAACTTTAATTGATCTAGACCCTTATTTATTATTATTCTTGAGCAATTTAAAGGATGTAATTATTAAAAAAAAAAAAAAGTCAATACAGATGGAGGAATGCTTAAACAAGTTATTAGAAGTGATGATGTCTTCCCAAATAATGAATGTCAATACAACATGTGCTTGATAATTAAAAAACTTACAAGTGATAAATGCTTCCCAAATAATGACAATTTGGTAAGAAAACATATGGGGAAAAGAATATTGCTTGGCTGCATGGATCATGCGTGTGTCCAGACATAAGAGCATATGAAATTACTATCCTACCCCGCATGAGATCGATAATCCTATTTATGTTGATGACCCTGTGCATACTCTCATTGGCCCTTCTACTAGTGTAGGGGCTACGCGACCAGGAGTAAACGATCTATGTGCCTTCAATGTAGGGATGTTTTCGCATGTAACTTGCTTCGAGCATATATTTATATTCATATAAATGTTTTTACGATGCTACATCATATATATGTTTATATTTATCAATACAGATTGTCTACGGCCCAGCTGCCTGTAGTAGACTGTGCGGCACAGATTGGGCTGCGCGTGCAATGACCGCCTTACCCCCTGACCAACTCCTTGCTCCAGCGGGGGTAAGGCGATCATTGCACGCATGGTCATGTCACATCGCACAGGCTACTATGGGCAGCTGGGCCGTAGGAGATCTGGATCCTTATATTTATACACATGCAATTTTCAATAAAAACACTAATTACCACATGAAAATTGTCAATCTTAAATGAACCAAACTCTTATCGACTATTTGTTGATTTTTTCAACCAAATCTTTCAAAAGTGTTGTATGACGAGAATGAGCAAAAAAAGTTTGACCAGTTCTCTAATATGCGAACATGAGCAGGTGGATTTCAACATCAAATGAAGTACTTAAAAATTCTATTATGGCTAGAAATAAAAAAGAAAAATCAAATTTGATTATTTCAACTATTTGACCTAATTACTATTGATAATATAATGACAAATATATGTTTGGTAAAACACTCTTTCAAGTGGTACAAGAGAAGGGGTTCAAAATTTGTGGATAGATTGATCAAATGAAGTAAAAGAAAGAAAAATCAAATTTGATGACTTCAACTATTTTAGCTTATTAATATCGATAATGTCATGACTAATATTTATTGGGCGAAGCGCATCTTGTTGGCCTAATTAGATAAGCTTGGTTAGTCAACCCAAGACTCCGTCAAGTGGTAATCAGAAGGGATCCAAAATTTGTGGATAGGTAGACTCTAAGGGTTTCTCCTCAAATAAGAATTTCAGTCTTAGGCCCGAAACAGAGTTTTCCAATTAGCAAAATAAGGCTTTGAAAGTTTAAGACTTTGAGAGAGTATACAATAGCGTTTAGAGTATCATAGATATACACAGACATACATGCAGATGCATGTCAATACACAATATATGTGGTTTAATTTTAGTCTACAATTTGACAAGTAGCTTATCCACACCGTCCATTATATATCCCATAGTCGGAGTTGCCCCATCATTCTACCTCATGATTCTGAGACAAATTTCCTATAATCAAATTAAGGGTACTGGCTTCCCACGCAGCCCACTTGAGGCCCACTTGGATGGATGGAGATCATATTTTTTGAGGAGGTAAAGCCC
The DNA here is from genome assembly GCF_018873765.1 of Telopea speciosissima. Taxonomy (NCBI): domain Eukaryota; kingdom Viridiplantae; phylum Streptophyta; class Magnoliopsida; order Proteales; family Proteaceae; genus Telopea; species Telopea speciosissima. The sequence continues at coordinate 10,010,256 of NC_057918.1, read as the reverse complement.
AAGATCTGTACTCACATGTCAAGTTTCTAACCAAATAGATTTGCACACATGGAAAAATAAAAAACCTTTAATATCATTTATAAATATTGCAATTTGAAAACTGTTTGAAGGACATAATATAATACAAGGCCAAATGCTAATACATAGAGGGCCAAACCATACTAGCCATATCTATCTAACAATCAGATTTACCACCACATCAGTCTTCTACATGATTCAATTAGATGGGCTGTGTATGAAAGCCTTTCAATGCGAGCCTTGCAAAAAATATTAGAGAAAGTTTTCTTTCACCCATGGTGAAGGGCTCGGTTCACTCATGAATCTAAGATCATTCATTACTCTTCCTTATACAGTAAAGGTCCAAAACGTCCTTCATTATCCCCTAACATCCATCGAAGCATATTGATGGCCATCAGTGAAAAAGTTTCCTTTTTTACTGTGGTTTAAGATAAATTAGATCGAAAAACTTTTTGCCTTCAATAAAATCTTCCCAACTAGAAGAGAGAGAGATAGAGAGAACCTTCCTTGAGTTGAAGAAATTACTCTAACTACTCTCCACCTTTCACATAATGAGAGAAATCGTTGGGAATGGGGGATTTCGGTTTTGTATAATTGCACTCTTCACCCTTTGGTCGTCTACTTGCAACCATAAATTGATTGAACATGCACGCCAAGTTCCTTTTTCTTGCAATGAGCTTCCTCTCGAGGGTATTCTCCACAAACTTGAGTGTTTCCCAGAGACTAATTTTGTCCTTTGTTCTAGAAACCCAGGTGGTGATTTATTTGATTCAATGTTTCAATCATTCCCATCCACTCATCTGAGAAAGAAATGTTTCTCCTATTTTTTAATTTTATATTTTCTTTTATTCGTCCAAAGGTTTTCTCTCCATAATTGTTTAGCTCCTAGCAATTGCCTGACACTCCTACCATGACACCTAATTGGCACTTTGTGAGTGCCAAGTGGGTGCGGCAAAATTAGAGGCGTTGTTGAAGAAATCGTTGAATATTGTATACCTGGACTGTTTCAGAGGAGCAAAATTTGACTCGATTCATCATTCATGCCTTCTTGTTGCATTTTCCTTCATTATACACCTGTAATAATCAGTATATATTTTCTAGAGAGAACTACTTCTTTAACTCACAAATGTATAACTCTCCAGAAATTTTAATTACGTTTATATTCATCACTGTAGGAATTGGGTTCAAGCTTTCCCAGCCCCAATCTTCGAACTTCATTCTCGTTGTCCATTACTCCATTGATCTGTTCTGAAACAAAGAAATATTTGATCCCATCATTTAACTTTAATTGTTGAATTATAAGAACCAATGAAAAGGTTCTGATCGATCTCTTTTTCGTTCTGAAAAATTAAAAATAAAAACAAAAACAGAAATGTGCTTTGTCTCCATGGAGGCATAGAGGCAGCAAAGTTGTCTTTTACATATGTTTTATTTCATTGGTGGAAATGTATAAAAGCAAAGTTGTCGCAGATTCGCAGTCTCATGAACTTTATTAACATTCAGCAACGAAAGGTAGTATTCCTTGGTCCTTCCTCCCCCTTCCATCTCATACCCTGAAAGGAACGGTTCATAACAAGGAGGTAGCACCCTGATCTGTGTCTTCAATTAAAGGTGAAAAGGGACACATCAGCACATACAAAGAGACTTTTTTTTTCTTTGTTTCTTTTATCCAAAAATAAAAAAATTGGGAGAAAGTTATTTGTTCGGGAGTGTGGCTTGAGTCTATCTCTCTCCTTCCCATATGAAAAGACACCTCTGCACACTTGTTTTGAGGAAGAGAAAGATAGACACATGGAAGTGCTGGCCTAGGCCACACTCTCGGATATAAAACTACTTCCCAATTATGTTAATCACATAATTCACCATGCATCAGAATTTTTCTCTTGTTTGTCACTTTATTAAAGGGCTTAGTTTTCCTTCAGCCACGATAAAATGAAAAACTTTTGCTCACCTAAGTGGGTTCAGATGCAAATAAAAATATCCGGAAGGTATTTTGGGGAACATATTAAAACCTAATAGGGGCTTGCAAATAAACCCTAGGATGATAGGATTAGAATCGTCTCCAGGGAGCCCAATGCCCAGGGGGTATCCAGCGGTTGAGTTGTATCGCACACATTTCAGCGCAAGCCTAGGGATGTGTGTGGCACAGCCCAATGGTTGGCAGCACCCTGGACGTGCAGGGCTCCCTGGAGACGAGCTAAATTTAAAATGATAACTGAATTTTCCCTGGGAAAACTTTGTCCAAAACAATGTATCCTCCAAAAACTCAAAGAAAGAAAGAAAGATAAGAAATGAAAAACCGAATTAAGAAAAGATAATAAAGAGGATCATATAGAGCCAATAAAGCTGGTGGTTTTTTAATGGTTTATTGAGACACTACAATACAAACCAAAAATTTTGGACAGAAAATAGGAATAGAGACTTTTTTTTTTTTCATGTAAAATTGTAGATGTTAATCTTTCTTTTGGAAAACTTTATATGAAAAAGAGTAAAATCTTTTGGGAAAAGTTTTCATACACGATCATGTAAACCGTGTATGTGAGAGGGTGGGAGTTTCAAAGCATTAATTAATGGGTGGGGTGTTATGATTCTTCTAACTCTTTGTAAAAGACCCTCTCACAGCCGTATATGAAAACTTTCTCCAAATCTTTTTCTTTCTACCTATGGTGATCCCATTCACCATGGGACGGGAGAGGGTAGAAAAGGATATCGTGTGGGTATTTTAAAACATACTAAAACCCATGGTGGATGAATCATCCTCAATGGATGGAGGGAAACTTAATCCTAATTTTTTTTTCAATATTTATTTATAAAAAGTAAGATATATATGATGTAGAATATAATTATATGATCTTCGATATTTCTATGCCATTTAAGGACCAACTTTTCCTTCATCCATGTTATCTTTCATCATGAGAATCAGTGGTGTTAAATTATCAAAGGAGGGTAGGCTCGAGGACACCAGTTATATAAGGGATGGGAGTATATTTATGAGAATAGTCCAATCACTTGGTCATCACTTCACCTGTGGAGAAATGAGCGAAGGAAAACTTTTGCCCTTATTTAACATGGTAAAATTATAATAATTACATAAAATTTCATTATGACTAAAAATTTGAATTGTGCAATCCCTACCATACCATTGTGATAAAAAACAAAAAACATTTAAGGATATAGACACATGGGATCCTTAGATGCATAATAAAGTATTTGTAATCTATCTAAGGCCACAAAAGGGAGTCGTCAAGAGGTTTCCAATTTTATGAGGAAGATTTTACTGTCTAACTTCAAATAAAAATTTTCAGAACAAAATTCAAAAACAACCAGTGAATGACCCTCCCTAATGGCCTAATAGTGGACCCAGTTTCGTTCACCACCATGGGTAAGTGAATCTCTTCACCCATGAAACAAAAAATAAAATATGACCTTATATATTTTGGACCTCATATAATGTGGTGGAAGGTAATGATCAGAGTCTTTTACCAGAAGAGAAAAAAATCCAGAGTCCAATCACATCATCAATGATGAAGAAAGAACGCGAAAGAAAGATAGATAATCCAAAATGTTTTTGTCCCTGAGAGGTCAACAGGAGCATCAACTCTCTCTCTATGACTAATGTACTACGGAATCGAGAGAATATTCCATTTTTTTTTTGCTTTTAATCGATGGAAAAAATCTGATTTACCAAACAGTTACAACTTACAATCTTGGGACCAGCCATTCAATGCAAAGATGTGGCCCACCAATTCATTAAACTCAGAGATCCAATGGATTCTCCATAAATTAGATGCGGGACATAGTAGGATTGGAACCGTTGGATGCATTTTGTTTAATTCTGCTTTCATGTGTTTTGGAATTTAGTTTAGAACCTCTGGTCTATATCAGTCTCTCTGTGGGTTAACGGAGATTAAAGAAGCTTTTAAAGTTTTGTCGTGGTTCGTAACTCCCGATTCCCGAGACGCTGTCGCTCTCTGAAGGTGTTTGTTTGTCTTCAAGCTGCCACACTTCTAGGACAGCGTTTAGAGATAGATATGACCGGAAGTCCGGCTCAAACATTGGGTCTCTCACCTCGCCTATCTCTCTCCGTCTCTCTCCCTCTCTTTTGAAATTTGAAATTAACCCTTTTCACCTCTTCTTTTGGATTTTGAGTTAATCTTCCCCTGTTCCCTATGCCCAGTCAAGTTTGCGCCCGCGCCTCTCTCGCTGTCTTTGACCGCCTCGACCACACCCCCTTTCCCACTTGACCACTCTCTCTCTCTTTTCTCTTATTATCCGTCCCTTTTAACCAAGCTTTTTGTCCTAAACTTTTTACCTAACACTTGGTGTGCGTGGGTGGTGGGACTCTAATCTCCCTTTGAGAAAGGAGACATGGTCGATAATAATCGTGTCGTTGTTGCCGGTGATGGTGATGCCGATGCCGAGTCTGTTAGTGTTCCGACGAGCATCAGTATCAATTTAAAGGAGCTTAGCTTGGACAATAGTAGTAGTACCACTAGTAGCACTGTTACTGGTTCGAGTAACAGTTCTATAAATACTAGTAAGATCAGTGATGGTTGTCTTGACGGGAAACGAAGCGAGTGCAGTGCTTCCGATTCCAATAAAAATGGGGAGTTCTTGGAATGTGTAGAAACTGAGAACAGCAGCAGCTTGAGCTCTGCGAGCTACTGTAGTAGCATTGATGGTAACGAGGCTAGTTGCAGAACCTTTTGCCCTAGCAAACCCCATAAGGGTAATGATCTACGATGGGATGCAATTCAGTGTCTGAAGGTCAAAGATGGTACTTTGGGTTTGGGTCATTTTAGGCTTTTGAAGAAGCTTGGTTGTGGAGACATTGGGAGTGTGTATTTGGCGGAGCTTAGAGGGATGGGCTGTTTGTTTGCGATGAAGGTGATGGATAAAGCATTGTTAGCCGGAAGGAAGAAATTGTTGAGGGCTCAAACCGAAAGGGATATTTTGGGTTTGTTAGATCACCCTTTTCTTCCAACTCTTTACTCCCATTTTGAGACGGAGAAATTCTCTTGCTTGCTTATGGAGTTCTGCAGTGGAGGGGATCTTCATACACTACGGCAACGGCAGCCGGGAAAGCACTTCTCAGAGCAAGCAGCGCGGTTAGTATTGTACTATAAAAATCTCATATCCTCTGTTATTTTGGGTTTATGTTAACTTACTTCCCATCTCCTGCAACTGAAATGATGTGTTAATTCATAGATTTTTATTGACTTACTTCTCCTGCAACTTAAATAATGTGTTAGTTCATAAATATTTTTAGGGTTTTAATGAGTGGAATTACAGCATAATGTGGCATTGTAGCTTTAATTTATGGAGAGGATGTAAACAGGATGGACATAAGAAAATTTGGGAGCCAAACAACTCCGGTACAGAGGCTCCAGCCCAACCGAAAAGAGGAAGATTATAGAATAATTGCATGGTATATTTGTATTCCATATGAGAAAAGGGTTGCAGGTTGGTGATTGGATGAAGTCGATATTATAACTAATTAATTGATCGTTTACAAATTAATAAAAACAATCTAAACAAATTCGGGATTCCCTTCCTGGTTGATATCTTAAAGAGTTACCATTGTTGTTCAGCAAAATTCTCCTGATTCAGAATTTGTCACATTGATTCAATAATTAGATAGATTTATAAACTACAGTGCGGGTATTCAACGACCTTTTTAATTATGTTATAATTAAAGCAATTAAGCAATAAGAATCTTCATGTTGCCAGCAATAGGTCTTCTTGATGTTTTCCTGACACCTTTTTTTCGGTAATTTTTAACTGGGTATATGGTTCCATGACCACTTTCTTGTTGTTTTCAGGTTTTATGCTTCAGAAGTTCTCCTTGCCCTAGAGTATCTACACATGTTGGGGGTGGTTTACAGGGACTTAAAGCCTGAAAATGTCTTAGTCAGGGAAGATGGCCATATCATGCTTTCAGATTTTGATTTATCATTGAAGTGTTATGTGAGTCCTACCCTAATCAAGTCCGGTACAGAATCATCCCGTAGGATCTCATCCTATTGTATTCAGCCAGTATGCAATGATCCAGCATGCAAATTATCAGCTTGTGTGGAGCCTGCTTGTTTGCAGCAGTCATGTTTTAGACCTCGTCTTTTCACTTCAAAGGCAAGGAAGGCCATGTCTGACAGTTTAAGTCTGGCTCGTACAAATTCTCTTCCGGTCCTCATTGCAGAGCCAACTGCTGCCCACTCAATGTCTTTTGTAGGAACCCATGAATACTTAGCTCCTGAAATAATCAAGGGAAATGGCCATGGAAGTGCTGTGGATTGGTGGACGTTTGGCATCTTCCTGTATGAACTGCTTCATGGGAGGACACCATTCAGGGGAAATGGTAACCGTGAGACGTTATTCAACGTAGTTGGGCAGTCACTGAAGTTTCCAGATGGATCAAATGTGAGTTTTGCTGCTAAGGATTTGATCAAGAGTTTGCTTGTAAAGGATCCACAACAGAGATTAGGATACAAAAGGGGTGCCACAGAGATAAAGAAACACCCCTTCTTTGAAAATGTCAACTGGGCTCTCATTCGTAGCACTCACCCTCCAGATATTCCTAAGCCAGTTGATCTGTCTTTTGTTAATCAAACAATTAGGTCATCCAAGCCCCAAAATGACAATGGAGCTACAGATTCTGATAGCTCTTCAGGGCCATATCTAGATTTTGAATTTTTCTAGAGAATTTTGGCGGGAGTAAGTTTTGTAATTTTTTTTTTAGTTGACTTTAGGCCCAATTACAAAACATAAGGAACAACAATCTACAGGCACTAAGGACAGTCTGCTGCTGTGTGTGTGTACCGGCCACAAGCAGAACCAAGTGCATATTTGGAAGCCCCAGGAGATCTTAACAATCCTTTATAAAATCAGTCCACAGAGTATCAAACCTTCCGGTGTCACATCCTTAAAACTCTTTCCTCACCATCTCCCTACTATAGAGAGTAGAACTCAATTCCAGTATACACTCTTGAAAAAAAAAATCACTATTATGGGGGTACTTGCTTGCTAGAAAAAACCTCTATATTCCATGTTTTTTTGTCTGAAAATTATACTGTGAGGAAGAAGATTATTACTGTACTGTGGAAACTAATTGGATCATTTTGGGTAAGCTTGCCTTCAAGTGTTTACAAAGGAAATATGAATCTTCATGCTCCTGTGGGTCTTGCTAGATCCACTCTTTTAAGTTTATTGTGGACAACAGCTCGATTTTGCTTTTTACTCCAAAAAAATTGGGTTTTGGAATTGAGTCAATGATCCAGCTATAGAAATAGATGCAGTGAAGATTGATTATAAACCTGTGAGTTGGGTAGTTGTAATGGGATTTTCTTATTCACATCCCATGAGGTCTCAATAAACTTGTTGCCTTTTACTTTGTTACCCCTTATTTTATTCTTAAAAACTATTTAATGATCTTTGAGAGCGAAATAATCTGATACAACTGATATGGATCACGGTATCGGTTACGATATTGATACTGTTGATACCACACTGATACTGATACCGATATATAAAACCATGCCTAATACGGGTCTGATCTAATAACAGTCAACGTCAAATCCTAAGTGAAACCAAGGATTTATAGTTCACAGTATTGACACCGGTATTAATCAATAGTCACCAATAATATTGATACCGACCGATATGTATCGATTGTATGAAGCAGATTCAGGAACAAAACAACATTTTTTCCTGAATGTTGTATTATATCAGCCAATCCGTATCGGTTACGTAACACCATCGGTCATGGCCATGTTGATACTAATCAGCCGATAGTGATACAGACGATTCGATACCAATACCTAAAATCGTGAGTGAAACATAAATAAATATATATATTTTGGGAAAGAGATCACTGCCTGGGCCTCTAAAGCCTGCACACGCTTTGGCCAATGGGAGTGAGCGCACATTGCCTTGGGTAGGACTTTGGCCTTTCAATGGGGACAATGCGATACTTTCATGTGCTTCTGTGTCTAGGCGTAGAACCATGTGGGCTACTTAATCAGGTTGCGTTTTTTTCTAATTGGTATCATAATAGGAGTCTTTGGGTCATTAACTCGTTCCTAAGAGGTATCGATTTAGAACTAGTACTTGATACCAGGAAAATTATCTCCTCTAATTCTCTATGGGGCCCAATTCCTCCAATGCTTACAATAAGGGGGGATGGACCCCACTCAAGCAGAATTTTTGGGTAGGGGTAGGGTGATCATTGTGCACCCCCACTCCCCCCTTATTACAGGCACTGGGGAACTGGAGGCGACAACCAGGAAAATTATCTCCTGATTTTTTAAGGCTGTTTTGGTATAAGTTTTATTTCAATTTCATAGCATCATAAATTGAAATAATGATATTTGATATGATTTCTATTTCAATTTTGGTATAATTTTAAATTTAGATAAACTGGTTCCTCTGCACGTACGTACAGGTGCACATACATGTGAGACGCAACAGCCTATCCCATTTTTGCCATTAACAAAGGAAAGAGGGGTATTTATGGAAACAAAAGGAACATGTGCTTGCCTCTCAGATATACATACGTTCACCTGCACGTACGTGCAGTTGTCCATAGTTGATACCATGCTTTACCATTTTATCAGTGCCGTCTCATTTTTCACACCCCTTGCCGTGTACTCTACTTCTGGAGTATGATGGAAGGACCGTCTTCTTCGTCTCTTCACTGCTTTCATTTCACCTCTTCTCGAAGGCTGGCAACCGCCAAGCTTTCAGCAGCGATACTTTCTTTCCCCTAACTGGTATTTCAGTTTTTCTTTTCTGTTCTGTTTTTGGGATTCGCCTGATCGACTATCCTGCTTCACCGAAGAGGGATTTGGGGATTAAAAATATATCTTTTCTGGGGAAGAAATTTTGTGGGCTTATAGTCTTTTATCTTTTTCTCGCAGAGACCAATCTTAATGGCCTTTCGGGTTTTCCTTTTTTTGTCTCTTTTCTTTCTCTTCTCATTCCCCAGCATCTCTCGTGCATCCCTTCGAGTTCCAACGTGGTCGGGCGAAAATAAAACGTAACCCTTCCTTTCTCTCTTATCTCCTCGTCTCTCTTCATCTCTTTCCAATTTGATTTTCTTGTTATTTTTCAGTGATGGATCGGTTCTTCAATTGAAGAAAGCTGCTACTTTTGCTGGTTTTAATCCCAGACGAGTTACCCAACTGTCTTGGAATCCCAGGTCTTCTTCTTCTCTTTCTTGTACCCTCTTTCTCTCTACTTATTTACATATGCTTCTTTTCTTCTATTTAGTCTGGATTGAACCTGGTTATTTATCTCGTTACTTTGCTAATTTTTTTTTGGAGCTCTGCAGGGCTTTCTTATCTGAGGGATTTCTGTCAGAGGAGGAGTGTGACCACCTCATTAATCTGGTATGAGACGATTTCCTGTTCTTTTCACCTCACCATGTATACCTTCTACTGTGGGCAGGAAGTATCATTTGATTCATGACACCTTTGACGCGAATTTGTTGTTTGATCGTTTACTTCTGGGATATAGGCGAGATATAAGCTGGAGAAATCGATGGTGGCGGATAATGAGTCGGGTAAGAGTATTATGAACGAAGTTCGGACGAGCTCCGGCATGTTTCTTCGTAAAGAACAGGTCTGTGGCTTTTCCCTCTAATCTTTGATGCCTCGGTTTTGCCACCTTCTTTGATTTGGAGATGAAATCGGGCTTTCTTTTAATTTAAATTTGAATCACAAAGTCATGGTGGGAAAGAATGCTAATGCTATGGCCAAATTTTGCTACAAGATAATAGGCAAAGCTCCATAACTTGAACGAGAGAGATGTTACAGAAAAGATGATTGATTTTATCATTGGCATGTTGGCCTGGTTTGGAGAGAAGAGGAGTGGGGGGGGGGGGAGAATGGTGGTGAAGCGAGGTTGCTATTATCTCCTTCTATAGCTTCAGCTAAATCATCTAGGCAATCAGTTTTAATTATTCAACCAACGTACCTTACTCTAAGTGGTAGTAAATTGATGAAAGAATTGTTAACTAAAAAAATTGATGAAAGAATTGTCCTGTTATAGGTCATGGGATATCTGGGTAGTTAAACAAGAAGAGAAGCCTTTGACACATTATAAGAGATGTGTTACAATACCAGGATCCTGCAACCAGATCAAGGCAAAAACAAAGAGAAAGAGAGATGAGAGGAAGAAAGATAGAGCAAAGAGAGAGAGAAGCAGCCAAATCGTGGGAGGCCTCCTCTCCCTCTATTTATATTACTTATGCATAAAAAAAAATACATGGAGACAAAAATACCCCTATACCCTGCACAAATAACAGAAAAATAACAAAAAAACAATAAGACTAAAATACCCCTAGAAACTCAACAATATACATGATGTGACTGGCTATACTTCCCTCCTTCCCTCCCCGCTCGGGGTGTCGGTTGGAGAGGGGGGAGGGATGGTTCTATACTTCGTACTCCATTTTATGCACTCATACAGGGAGAGAAGTACTCGACATCAATATCATAAGCTTTCTCAAGTTCTATTTCTCCAGACTAAGACTAGATTCAGCTAACAATTTCGATCACCAGTACACTGAAAATAACAAGGAACTTTTGTGAGACCTTAATCGCTTAAGATTTTCCAGAATATGCATGATGTGACTGGCTATACTTCCCTCCTTCCCTCCCCCCTCGGGGTGTCGGTTGGAGAAGCCGGGGGGGGGGGGATGGTTCAGTACTTTGTACTCCATTTTATTCACTCATACAGGGAGAGAAGTACTCGACATCAATATCATAAGCTGTCTCAAGTTCTATCTCTCCAGACTAGGACTAGATTCAGCTAACAATGTTGATCACCAGTACACTGAAAATAACAAGGAACATTTGTGAGACCTTAATCGCTTAAGATTTTCCAGTTTCTCATTAACTTATTGAACACACAATGTGTCCACCACATCTCTAATTTTGGATGACTGTTGTAACTTTGAGCATCTCCCTTCAGAATGAGACACTTGGAGTAAATTCACTTATTAGGGCTTCCTCCCACAAATAACACAACACACTGGCTGCAAATTGGGAATGAGTGATGACCCTAGCATAATTTCTGACCAGGTCTCAATCATTCCGACATCTTTATCATTTTGTAGCATTTTTATGGCATTTGGCCTCATATTTTGGGCTCTCATGAAAAGAATTCAAATGGAGGGCTAGGATTGAAGGAATTCCCTTCTCTCCGATTTTCTCTATTTCTTTAAAATTTCATTTTTCATGACTTAAATATCAATATCTTCTTGTCTTTCTGAAGGAGAAATTCCCTATTTGGGCTTCATTTTTCTCAAATGCTCTAGCTGGCTGATGAAAGAATGAACCACTTGTTGCATAATATTTTGTATTTCGGTTCCCTCTGTTCATAAGAAAACCAATGCCATTAGGCTAGGAGACGGTATCCACTTAGAGGCTAGAGTCAGCATTAAATTGCTGTTTCTCTATGGCCTTATTCTAGTCATTTCCAATGACATTTAATCCGACCACTGTGAGGCCTCTATCAAGTGTTATTGTCAATTAAGTTTTTACCTCTTTTGATACACAAATCATGGATGTAAGATTGATTACTGGGGATAAGAGAAAAGACTCCTCTTTCTTTGTCATAAATTCAAACAAGCGCATTAAATTTGATTTGTACCATGAGGTTGTGAAGAGCTGCATCTCCATTTTCAGTTCTTGTACAAGGTTCTTGAGATTATTTTAAAAAAAAAATGTGTTTTGTCTTTAAAGCCATCCTGAGTAAATTTTGATCTGTGTTTCAACCATGAGACTTCAGTTCAGTTTTGACTGACTGAAGCATTAAAAGAGAAAAACTGTTTTGTCATTGAGATGATTGCATTATTTATCCATGTCTTGGATTATGGACAGAGTATTTATTTTTTATGTTAAATGAGTCATTTCACATGAGTATGTTATGCCCCGATCTATTAGATAGGTGGGGAACTGGACAATGAGCCTTCAATTGCAAAGGGTATGGTTTTCTCAGAACTCCTGATGCTTCAGTAGAAAAATGATCTGAGATGAGAGGCTGTATTTGTCATATGAAAAGATTTTGGACATGCTATGGACAATAAGCTGGATAGTTATAGTTTTGAATTTTTGCCAGGTGCTCCCCTGCCTATTCCTTTGACTTCTCTGTCTCTTGTAGACAATGTTATGTCTAAGAGTATATTTTTGCTATTACCAATGACGATGATTTGATCATGAGAATTATTTGATTATGAGCCAGCAAAAGACTTGATTACAGCCAACAAAAAATGGTTAATTTTTTTTTGGCCAATTGCAGGAGAAAGCAGTATCAGTGTAAAAGCTTTGTTGAGTGATGTTTTGGAAAAGCATCCCGTTAATTTTATTTGAGGAATTAGAATTTGAGTAGAGCAGTCGAGCTGGAAACTAGAATTAACAGTTTCACTTTATAGTTGACATCAATAGGTAAAGATGAATTGCTGACAAATCTTTACTGCAAATTTACTCTCATGAAGAAGGAACTTCATGTTCTCAGATCTTGATTTTTCTTCTTCTTTTGCCTAGCTATCTCAACATCCTGTCGTAGGGGGACACACCTCCTTTTTGGTAATTAGAAAGGTAATTAGAAAGCCACTAGTGTCTGTGGCTTTGTGCTGCATGGTAGAAATCAAGAGGAACAATTTAAAAATGGTAAATCAAATCTTTTAACTTCTCTATATTATATATCTAGTGCCATGAGCATCCAATAAGCACTTCCAAGGGAAAATTTGAAGGGATGTAAAGGAGGTCATTAGATCACAGAGTGAGTGCACGATCTTCAGCTGTTTTTCAAATTGATCATTAGCTGTTTTAGGGCTTGTACATCTTGGTGCAATTTCTTCATGCCTCGGACATTTTTCGTAGAAGGTTACCTGGGAATCTAATTTTACAGCGGACCTCCTACTACAAAATAGCAGTTTAGGGGCAGGGGGATTTATCAATGTCGTATATTAGGAAACGTGGCAAGTGAAGGAACTCTTCGCACCATCTGATAGACAATTGATGTTGTATTCCAGAAATGCTTTTCTTTGATCTTTTTTAGAATGGTGCTGCGCATCCATGATGAAGCTAATGTGTAACACTAACCCTGTATGTCTGCCCTCACCCCTCCGCTTTTAATCTAATAAATTACTGACTGGAATGATATCATTGCCTCTACGAGCTTTCTATTGGAGTATGTGCTCAGGCTATCAATTCTTCTTGTTCTAATTGTTTGTGGATAGTTGACTTGGCTCTAAACTTTTGAAAGCTTGAAAAGTTTATTCGTTGTCTTTTGCATTTGTAGGATGAAATTGTGAAGAGCATTGAGGCAAGGATTGCTGCTTGGAGCTTCCTTCCTCCAGGTAATTCTATACCATGTTTCTTCTTCTTCTTCCAAACACCCTCCCCCCTAAAAGGGGGAAATAGTATACAATCTTACCCTGAGGCTGTGGTGAACAGAAAATGGGGAGTCAATGCAGATACTGCATTATGAAAATGGCGAAAAGTATGAAGCACATTTTGATTATTTTCATGACAAGGCCAATCAGGAACTCGGAGGCCACCGAGTTGCGACAGTACTTATGTACTTGTCTAATGTTGAGAAGGGTGGGGAGACTATATTCCCCAACTCAGAGGTAGGGCATGTCCTTGTAGCTTTCTGATACCCACCTCCTTTTTTGGGGTGGTTTGCCTTTCTTTTTGTGTTTTGCTTGATCTAATTAAACAACAATTTCTATTTGCAGGCTAAAAGGGCTCAACCAAAGGATGATTCCTGGTCTGACTGTGCCAAAAATGGCTATGCAGGTATTGTTATGCAGCCTTGATGTTCAAACAATTTCTTGTGGATGTGTGTATTGCCCATCTAATCTTGAAGAGCTCTTTTTTGAAAATGAGAATCTCTTTAAATTATCCTACAGTTGATTAAGATGTACATAGGAGGGCAGTCAGGTCATTTCATGTGAGGAGAGAGATAGACTACCTTAACAGCCTTAACCTGCCCCGGAGGCTCAGAGAACCTTTTCCCATTAAAAAATTAAAGCAATCTACCCCCCCCCCCCAAAAAAAAAACCCTAAACTGAGGCTACTGTAATGGCGTACAAGTTTTAAATCATCCCAAAAGAGAATATGATGAAGAGGCTTAAGCTAATCCAGCTGGGGATATAAAGTTGATGACATCTAACCAGGGGATTATTGAAGAACATATATCATGATGCTTAGTGGAACAATACTCAGCAATGTCGAGCATGGGTGACTAGGGATGTGCCTGAAAATGTCCGGCTTGGTAACTGAGACAATATGCCAGAAGTCTTTATTTTTCTTGAGATGCAGGCCCTTTAGTTTTATGCATTAGTTTCAATGTCAATCAATGTTGAAGATGCTCTCTTTCAAGTTGACTGTCAGTCTATGTTAGCATTGAGGACATAAATTCACAGGAGCAAGGATATCTAAATCAACTATTATTTATAGAACATACCCATTTGTTTTTGCAGCTTACTTTTATAATACCATCTCAGTTCGTCATAGCGTAAATGATTGGTGAGGAGACATGAGGGTTCAAAATAAATATCTGCTAACTCCTGCATGGGTTCATTTGCCAGTGAAACCCAAGAAGGGCGACGCATTGCTGTTCTTCAACCTTCATACTGATGCAACAACTGATCAAAGCAGCTTGCATGGGAGCTGCCCTGTCATTAAAGGGGAGAAGTGGTCTGCGACAAAGTGGATTCATGTGAGGTCCTTTGATAGACCAAAGCACTCAAGAAGTGGAGAATGTGTTGATGAGAATGAGAATTGCTCCCAATGGGCTGCAACTGGGGAGTGTGAAAAGAACCCTCATTATATGGTGGGCTCTGAAAAGTCCTATGGATTTTGTAGGAGGAGTTGCAAGGTTTGCTAAGTCGCAGGTCTAAATTCACCCAAGAGTTCTGTATGATAAGTAGGGATTACTTGGATTTTGTAGGAGAGTTGCAAGGTTTGTTAAGCCACTGGTATTAACTCACCAAGAGTTCTGTATGATTGAGTAGGGATTACTTCCTTAGTTGTATATAACATTGATCGTGAGGACCTGACAGATTAAACTTTTGAATCACGAGAGCTCTCTGTGCCTTTGAGAACGTAGTCCATGAAAGAAGTGCTTACTGGAATAAAAATACAAAGAGGTTCTGATGAATATGGATCTAGCTGAGCTGAAACTAAACCTGCATTTCCAAATAGATTTTGACCTGTTTTGAGACAGGGATTTGGGCAAGGACCCTAGTCCCATGCATATGCCGCCATATAGACACTGGTGTAGTTCCCCCTCCCCCCCTCTTTTTTTTCTTCCATTTTCATGGTTTCTATTTTGCGCTTTTATTTTTTTCCTTTTTTGGAAATAATTTCGTGTTTTTCGTTGCTGCACTGTACTCTCCATATCTTTTATTTTATGGCATAGATTGAATTAATCCATTGTTTATAGATTCGGTTGTTTCTATTTTCAGTGGACCGAGTTTTCTTTCACCCGTGGTGAAGAGAAAATCTCGTCAGCCATGGGATCTGACCCTCTTATTCCACCTAAGAAGGGTATTTCACACCTTTGTCAACAGGGGGAGGAGTTTTTCTTTGAGTTTACAAAATTTTGCAACGTGACAATGATGAAGGTAACTCCAACCGTTAGATAGATAGTGGAGGGCCTGGATGGGCTATTTGCTGAGTGTCAGACTCAAATTTAATCATATACTTCTCCCATGCATTTGCATTTATCCCACCCCATTTATATTTATTGTACTCCGACCACTCCCATGAATTATAATCCTGAAATTTTGAAGCTCTATTTTGCCATTTGGCAAACTCTATTTAAGGTGAAACCTGACATATGAACAGGAGATCTAGGGGTTTACCTGTCCACCAAAACATGCCATTTGATACACTTTTGGATGTGGTTATAGATTTTTTTTCCCATTTCACAACTTCAAATTCTTAATGGGTCAATATGGGATTTGAAAAGCCCATAAGATTTTTTTCCCATTTCACAACTTCAAAGTCTCTCATTGTTAACTTCAAATTTCCAACAAAAAAGAGAACTTCAAAATGAGAGTATAAGCATTGCTCACACTAGAGAATGCGTCAACCTGGATTAAAATTCTCTACATAGTCAAAATGTTTAAGATTGGCTACTGGAATGTATTTTAGGATTCTAAGAAAGGACCAAACACAGCCTTATTTTTTTCACCCATGGATCTTAAACATTTAGACAAACTATTTATTTAAGGTATATTTGTTAATTCATCTTCTCAAACCTCAACATTTTGTTGTCTCTAGCACCCATATCCCTGAAGATTAAATAAAAGGTGTACCTATTGCAGGAGTGTTTATCCACTGTGAGGGTCTGGGGAGGGTCATAACGTATAAAACCTTACCCCCTGCTTTGTCGAGAGACTGTATTCCGAAGATCTTAACTCTAAATTGTTGCTAAAAAAGAATAAATTAAACTGATATACTTCGAAAGCGATTAAAATTGTATAGTGGATTGTTTGATATTAAGGCTATGTTTGGTATGATTTCTTGGATGCATTATCAACTCGGTATGCATTCTTGAAAACATTGGAAATACAGCCCCAGTAACCTATCAACATGGATGCTTCAAAATCATCTTCCAATGGCTCTCGGAAATGGAGCACTAGAAACCAAAAAGATCAATTGACTAATTGAGGCTCCGAAAACTTCTCTCTCTTGGATTCGAGCTAATAAGTTAGGCTTTTTGAATTACCAGAATCTCTAAGCCAATGTAAGTTCATTGCAGAAGCTGAAGCTGCAGAGGAATAGGTGAGATGACAAATGGGTTTTTGAAGCTGAACGGTGCTTAGAGAATTAGATTTGTTGATTAGATAAACTTCTGGTGGGAAGATTCGGAAGAATACCAGAGGGCAGACCTTTGAGTGATTTTCCGAGGAGCTGTGTGTGTGGGAAAGGTTGTGTAGAAAACCTCTGCCAAGGACCACAGCACTCAGAAATCAGAATCAGAGCAACCCTTTTAAAGCCCTGATCCAGTACTCAGGAACAAGTCTAATAATCTTACTTGGCTGAGCTCATAGTTCCATCAACTAACAAATCAGTGGAGTTAAGAATTTGGTTGTTGCTTGCAAAGTATATGAGAATCTTCTACATATTGTCTGGTTTTTTATAACAGATCAAAATGCAAAGTGGATAATTTGGATTTAGTGATAAAAGTGAATGAGTATTTACAAATTATTATGATACCAGTATAAAGAGCATTATAATACTTCTCAAAATCTGAAATAAGCTGATATATGAGCTTACAGAAACTGTTATAACAATTAATGGCCTTTTATCACTGTGGTGACAGCACCAAAGGGTTGGCCAATGTAAACTACATGCTCTACTACTATTCATGCAAACTAGGTGTCAATAACTGCAACAGAATTCGCAGTATTATTTGTTTAATTAATGAATGTTCTTGTTATTCTGATTACTCCCTGAGTTAGGAAGAGCTTCCACCATTCACACACCACACACCAATTGATATAAACAATCCCATTATTGGTTTGGTTAGATCAATGCTTAACCGAATAATTCACCCATCTTGAACCTGACTCAGTGCTCTAGGGAACCAAGCATACGAAGTGTGAGGATTGGGAGGAGAAGCATTACTATTTGATATTCCATCTCAAACCGTTTTTGAGAGGATGACACTAATCATGCAAATATAGTTAAATGGGAATGAACCCCACACTTTTCATGCCTCCATACTTGTACAAAAGAGTTCTGAAATTGCATCAGCACTACATTTGTTTCCTTCTCTCCTTAAACTTTAGGTTTCCTGACATAAACTTACACCATTTTGGATGAGATGGGGAAACCATCATGTTGCGATAAGTCGAATGTGAAAAGGGGTCTTTGGACTGCAGAGGAGGATGCAAAGATACTCGCTTATGTATCGATGTATGGTACAGGTAACTGGACATTGGTACCAAAAAAAGCAGGTTAGAAGGTCTTTAATTCTTGATGATAAGGGTTTACATGAAATATATATAGTTTTTGGAACATCCAGATTAACCAATTTAGTCTTATCTTGCAAAAGTGGATTCATGCTTGTATGATCTTAAATCTATAGGACTTAAACGATGCGGGAAGAGTTGTAGGCTTAGGTGGACTAATTACCTGAGGCCAGATCTCAAGCATGATACCTTCACACCTCAAGAAGAAAAATTGATTGTCAGACTTCATAAAGCCATAGGAAGCAGGTGGATTACTTCTAATTGTCCATTACTTTCTGGAATTATTTGTTTTCTTTTTCTTTTTCCCCCTTTCTTCCACACAGTACTGCATTTTATTTTATTTTCCTTCCCTGTTGCTAATGTTGGTCATTTTCTGTTCTTTGAATTTGGTTGAGAGTTTGTAGTTGTCATCTGAGAAAAGGAGAATGTCAAGCAACACCTATTGTAGTTTTTGGGTCAAGGGTAGGTTCAGGTTTCTGATGTGTTTTCTGTGTCTTTTCTTCCAAGTTCCATAAGAAGTGTTCTTGGTAAACATCTGGTAGCATGGCTTCTTTGTTATTCAGCTAATGTCCCTACAAACATACTTCTGCTCAGGATAACTGAAAGAGATCCTTTTCTTGATGGTTGGTTTACTGTATCACCTTTCATCCAAATCTCCTCCTGTTTAGGTAGTTAATGAGGCTGTATTAGTAATGGTTATCGATAAAGAACCACCCCCAGCCATGAGCTGCATCAAATGAAGGGTCTGATGGATTAGTAGGTGAACTATATGTATGGTCCTGATATTGAGCACCATTAACCACATATTTCCTCCTTAAGCATGTCATTCAGAAGCAGCAAAAACTTGTCACACATGTCTGAGCAGATCGTAACAAACTTAACAGAAAATGATGCATAGCATACTGTTTGTTACTGAAGGAAGGATAAATGGCTCTCTCTCTCTCTCTCTAAACTCCCGTACTTCTTTGGTGCAGGTGGTCTCTAATAGCAGCCCAGTTGCCAGGAAGAACAGACAATGACATTAAAAACTTCTGGAACACAAAGCTGAGAAAGAAGCTCCAACAGATGGGAATCGATCCTGTCACTCACAAGCCTTTTTCAGAAATCCTAACTGACTATGGTAAAATTGGTTGTTTCCCGAAAGCTGGAAACCATATTGGATCCCTCAATAGAGACTTGAGGAATGCATTCACGCCCAAACCAGAAGCATCTTCAGTTAATGGCATTTCAAACATCACAAGCCACTTGATGACAGCTATGAGAGCTCCAAAGATGGAACCAATGGAAGATGGCCTGTCAGACTACACTAGCAATAGCAACTACTCTTGGGACCTTCTGGGTGAGCTTCAGGCCATAAAACTAGTTAAAGAAGCAACAAAGTGCAGCAACCAAGACATAATTGAACCCATTTTCTTTAGTGAAGGATCATCATCATCATCATCTTCCTTTTCCACTACCGTAAGAGTGAGTTCACCAACACCCTTTCCTTGCCAACAATCTCTTCCACTTCAGACAACACCATTCCCACCCTTCAATTGGAGTGAATTCCTTCTAGAAGATGTGTCTCTTCCTCCTGATCAGCCACAGCAATGCTTTCAAGGGTCTTCAAGCCTAACACAAGTACATAATGAGATGCAGCAAAGCCAATTAATTGTTGAAAGTAACGATAATTTCAGTGTTGTTGCAGACATGGATTATGATGCACTGGTTAACATAGGCCAGAGTAATCCAGGAAGAGTTGGAGAGGAAGCTAGCAACATCTTTGATGACTCTTTGTCATCTGATAATTCATTCCTGACAACGATATTGGATCAAGACAACCAGATGTTGTGGGAATTCCCTGATATGTTTGGGGAACCATTTTTCTGAGTATTGGTAGATCAACAAATTGCTGAACCAAACCTCACTAGAGCATATCAGTGTTTTCATACCAATAGGGATACAGGATCGTAGATAAAAAGAGGATGGAGAAGGGAAGTCAAGGTTTTATGTGAAGATAGAATGTTTCTACAAGTTTGAACTAGTGCAATTAGCAGATATATGAACTCTAAAATTTTCTTTTCTTTTACTTGATATATGTTTTGGGCAATGGAGTTGAGAAATGGTCCAGTCAATTAATGATTCAGAATTCAATGGGAATAGAGAGGATTGGAGGTACTGAAGGGCTTTAGGAATCCAGTTCCTTGACATATCTTTCTGAATCAGTTGACATGTAATGGAAGCCTGCACCTTTAGTGTTGACTATACCACCTTATTATTTCTAGTGAAAAACCAATCTGATGCAGGGGAGGTAGAGAACAACAAAGAAAAAACTGATTAATGGATAATAATATAAACTGGAAACACTGGTAAAATCTGCAAAATATTTAATCGCTTTTCTTCATCTTCGATGGACTCGTAACAGTTCAAATGCTTTTGTAGTATTCCCTTTGAAATGACCCAAATCCATATAAGAGTAATAGGTCGCACCCTAGCGGGCTATGATCTAAATGATCAGAATGACTATTTAATATTTATATGAAAATCCTTTTTACAATCTCTAATTCTTTCTATGAGTCTTCTAAGTAAACATTTTTTTTTATCATAGATCTTCCCAGTATAAAATCAAATCGGTTATCCGCAATAGTAGTTTCTTGTCTAAAGCAAGTTTTAAGAACTCTTTCCCATAATTTCGTAGTATGACTCATTAGCTTCATGTCTCCTAGTTATTGCAACTTTGAATATCATCTTTCTTTTTTCTAAATCGAAATCGTAATGCTTCTCCTCTATTCACCTAGTATTTTTCTTATGCTCATAATCTTATTAAACAACTTGGTTAGCCAAGATAAATCATGGATCCCCTAAGCTCTTCCACAATTCTATTAGGGACCCATCTAAACTCGATGTCTTGCCTACTTTCTTCCTCCTTAAATCTTCTTTTACTTCAGGCACCCTAATCTTTCATAAAGATTGATAAATGAATACACCTGAGGGTTTAATCTCTAGCAACATCCATAGGATTTTAAGGTTGGGCATAGGAACTCCTACACAGGGAGTCTTGGAAAGAATAAATAGACGTGCACCTTGTCCTACCACATGACAGGTCAGATGATGATAAATTTTATGAACAGAGGTAGACCCTAAGGTCCTCCTAATCAAGTGTCAAGTTTCAGCCCAAGCCAAGTTAGCCAAATAACAAAACAAAGCATTAGACGAATTCAGAAGGATGTTAGGGACTACGAGTATTGCATGAACATACACACGGAAGGGTATGCCTTAAGATGGGATGAAATTATGATTGAATTCAAGAACGAAATTTGACGAATACCCTATTCACATCATTACTTAATGTTCAATGGTGAGGATTGTTATATCATTTCTCCATATGGAAAATAAAGGGTACACATATAGAACGTCTCTAGATATGCCCATTTAATTAGGAAACTTTTGCCTTAATAGTTCAAGGATTTCTCATAGGTTTAACAAAGCATTTAAAGAGGATGAAGAAACAAGAATTTCTACAAGAGGTATTTTAGTGGAAGAGAAGTGATTAAAGAGAGCAAGTTGAGGAGACTCCGGCCGTGTTATTCAAACAAGGAAAGTCAATTGCAATTCTCGGCTTTTTGGATTCTTAAATACAAACTGAGTGAGCAACTTAGGCTACCATTCCTTTTTATTAGGTTGCTGACTAACTAAAAGGTTAAAGGAATGGCTCTTCGAAAAACAAAGAGAGTAAACATTTCCTTTTGTATTCAAAAAAAAAAAATACTCGAACTCTCGTTTAACCTCCTTTTTTTTCTTCCCCCTTTGCTCTTCCATTTTCTGAATTTCCAATTGTTTCAATAATCTCCACATGGATGAGTCAAAAAAGCAGAGATGCCAGGAATAGATCGCTGTGCCACTATGAGAAATCCTTTTGCTCAACTTATCTCTTTTTCCAAACTTCCCAGGTGAATAATAAATACACAAGAAATGCAGAAAAAGAATATGCTTCTTAGGGCTTCTTCTGTAGAAAACAGCTTGACCAGCATTTTTATGAAGTGAAAATTGTTACATCAACTCAGCAGTTATTTTGGTGAAAGGGGTTCTTAACTCAACCCCAGTTGCTGGTAATTTGTGTAGTCAATACCATTCAACCTGACACAACACAAGATCTGCTCTGGCAACTCTTCAGCCTTGTTTCCCTGTGCCAGTACAAAAATGTAACACGAAGCATTGATGAATAACAGATTATAAATTCAGAACCAATTTAACCTTGTTTTGAATCTGAATGGAAAACCTTACCTGAATTGTAAGGCCAAAATCCAATATACACAGTTTCAGTCTGTCTAGGAATGCTTCAAAACCTTTCCTAGAGATGTAACTGAATCTGTGCATATCCAAATCAATCTCCAAGTAGTTTTCTCCCTGTAAAAGATTTCAGGGAGTCATGGCTGTGAGGAATACGTGATAACAGCAAGTAGTATTTTCTAGAGTCCTTCTATGTTCAGTACTTCTTTTGAAGAAATGTGTTTTTTTTTTTTTTTTTTTTTTTTTTTAAGGGGCGGGGGGGGTTGGGGTGAGATGAGAAGAAGGGAAAATGTTGGATGCAAATATATTCAATTTTATTCAAAAATTGCTCCATGATTCACAATCAGATCCCTATTTGAAGTTGAGATGGATAAATAGAAAGCAAGCACATGCCAAGGTAGCTATCAGATAATTGAGTTCTGCATCAAAAATGGAGGTGGGATCCAAACTGTAGGTTGGCTACATTAGCCACTTTTTTTGGGGGGTAGAAACATTAGCCAGAATGTCTCTAATGAATGAGGTTTTTTTTGGCTAATACTGATAGGTGATCAATTCAGTGCAAAATAGAATAAAAGGTACCACAATTTAAGCAAATGTGAATGACAACACAATTTCCACTCCAATATTCCTGAACAGGTCCAGAACAGAATAAATCAACAAATAATTCAAATAAGGCAGTCCAATAACCACAGGATTCAAATCAGATAACAATTTTACATGCTAATAACCACAGTTTTTCCCAGTAACTTCAGGTTTTCTCAACTGTGCCAAGCACTTAGATTTAGAAAATTTTATTTTATTCCCATGGAACAGGAAGTCTAGTCCATCCTGAGTCACTATGAATTTCATCAATGTCACTATATGGGCTGTTTAGAACAACAATCAGAAGTAGCTTCGACAATGACAAGATAACCCTGTGCGGAGGGGGGTGGGGGAGGTGTTAACCCAAGGACAAGGGGCAGGTCAATTGATCTTGTCATGGTATGAATGTAAGAAGAATCTGTTCATACCAATCTGGATGTAATAAACAAAAAACTTGTTCTAGAATTCCTTACATCCCTGAACTGCCTCTTCATTATAAAACAAAGGTTTAGAGGATATATTCATCCTGAGGCAAAAAGATATACAAAATTATTTTGAATATTCACCATTGATAACTTGAGTGGAATTATAGTCCTAAAGGCATTAATATAGGGGGGGGGGGGGGGAACATTTCAGTCCATGTTTTAGACCAATTGTGTTTGTCATCTCACACTGTCAATCTATCTTTTGCAAGGGTCAAGAATAGCAACAATCCAAGTTAGCAATTATAAGTTACTCTTACAAGGGAAAGGACAAGGAAGAGAGATTCAACTCAACATAATTAAACCATGTCCAACAAAGGGGAAAAGAGGAGGTGATGACATACTTTAGGATCAGAGTAGTCATAAATAACAAAAATGCAACTCTGCAAATCACAGTAAACCAATCTGACCAAGAAAACACAAGCTTACCAAGTAAAATTCATGTTGAGGACGTGTAAGAACAGGTTTTTCATTGTAAGCATGCATGAGTTTCCTCTCAGCTGCACTTAAATGAAGATCCTCCACGTTTACCAAACGACCCAAGATCTTTAACCTTTCCCTGAAGGGAACAATGGTATCTACAGGGAAACCTTTGACCTTTTCTACTTCCTTCTCAATTATCCTCTGCTCCAAAAAGAAACATTGACATAAACCAATAAATGAATTGCAAATAAGAGAAAGATTAATAAAACGAAATATAGAATACCCTTTTCCGATGTAATAAACAAATAAATATCAAACATCTTGCACAAACAACAACAGGGAATACTTGCAAATAACATTCCAAACAAATGTACTTTAAAAACTAGGTAATATTTGTTCATTAAAACCAACATGATAAAATGAGAAGTATCTTGCCATACATAAAATTGAATTCTAATTTTTTTGCCTTACTCTGATATTTTCTTGGAACTGAGGAGGAAGTTCTTTAGCATAGCTATCAGAAAGCCTGAAGTACAAAACAAAGCTCATCCCTTCGCCATCAGTCTCACCTTGAAAGATTGTAGCAGGATATAATGGAATCTACAGAAACCACAATAGCGTGTTAGCATTAGAAATATTCAGAGATAGTCTCTTTGTGGATAATGCAATTTTTGTTTAACAATGCCAAATGACAATATTTCCCAAGAATATAAAAGGTTAATGTGTTCAAGTGAAACAAACATAGATAACTGATGAAGAGTAAAAAAGCACTGGAAGTTGATGACAAGAATACCTGAATATTTACCACAAGAATTGGTGGTAATTTTCCAGATGAATTTATAGTAGGGAGTTCCACAAACCGAGCGATATGATCAACTTTCCTCGGCGACAAGAATACATCAACACCAAACGGATAATAGGCAGCATAATTTGGAGCCAATTCCTTCTTTTTATCCCTGCCACAGGTATTGTATTGATGATAAAATAAGAAAAGAGTTGACAGGAGTTCAGACACTAAAAGAAAAGCTACATGTAGAAAATGCAAGTATGTTTCTTCATAACACAACTCCATGCTACAAATTTGTTTGATAACAGGGATAGAAAACATAACCAACAGAAAACTGTTCCCTTACTTAAAGTAGTTCTCTCCTCGGACTTTGAAAGTACAAGGGTCCACATGTGACCAACAATCCAACATTTTCTTCCCTACTGGGCAGAATGGAACCTGGGAACCTGCTATAGGTCTTTGCAAAAGCATCTTTGAGGAAACTGAAAAAGAAACAGAGAAGAACATATTTGAGTCACCTCCAATAAAAGTTTGTATGTTAATCCAGCCTGCTACAAGGCCTACCAACATATCACAACTACTAAAAATCAAGGCCCACAAATTATCGGAATGATTCAGGTGAAATCTTATATGCATAACCTAAAAGATGGATAATAACAACACATGGTTATTATCCATAACCTTTTATACATAACAAACGATAATTTAGCAGTCAAAACAAGATGAATGCTCATATCCTGAATTTCAGTAGCAAGCAGTGTTAACAGCCATATCAAATAATCTGAGTGCAACAGGACAGATTTATGTTTGACTGAACAACCAAATTTCAAAATGACAATGAACACTTACGTAATGCAGGATTGGGATGTCCGTCCTTCCATTTGAAGGAAAGTTTCAAAGAGGCCTTTTTTCTTGTACTAGGTGGACCAGGGCTCAAGGATCTTCTCTTTTCAATTGAGGGGACAGTAGAAGCAAGACAAGGCAAGCAAGTGTTTGGAAGAATTCCACAATAGTCCAGTACTCCTCCCTCCCTGCCAGCAGAATCATCCCCAGAGAAGCTAGAGATTTCATCATGGGAAACAGGAGGCTGCCCTCCATGTAAAGGGCCATCAGATTTCATTTGAGAGTCAGCATCATCGGAATGCATGACCCGAGGACTTGCATTTTTTGCAACTTCACCGACAGAATTGCATGCTGAATTTCCGATTGATGATTCAGCTGGCTTCTGCTTCTGGACAGTTGAAGAAACACTTGGATGACTGCCATTACAGTCTTCGTGAGCTGTATCTCTCAGAGATGGAATACTAGAGATGGATGCACTCTCAGAACCATTTAAAGACGAAGCATCTGCATAAGGTAAACAAATCATTCACAATTCAACAAAAAGTAATGAACAAAAGTTAAGGCTAAACGGTCAGAGTAAGGGAAAGTAAGAGTGTTGAAGACAAGAAGGAAAGGGATAGAATAAAAGTAAGCATTTTCCATCACTTTCCATCTACCATCAAAAGGGCAATGTGAAGTAAAAGAAAATTGGAACTTTTGCCTTTCATTTTCCATGTTCCGGTTGAATTGGGCTTTTCAACAGATAATTTTAGAGAGTTCAACGAATAGATGAAAAACATTTTAAGATCTTTCACAACCGAAAATGTGTGAAGTTACTATTCAAAAGAAGCAGTACAACATTCCCTCACTTCAACTAAACAGAATGTAAAAGGGATTCTTATGCTTAGTGAGCTTCACAGGCATACCATCAGGAACACTTTGGAAATCGTCATCGCAGTCCGACTCGAATATTGCAACAGAATCAAACCACGCCTCCTCAATGTTCCCAGCTGATGTCATCACATTGCAACAGAAACCAGGTCAGCAGCAAAAATCAACAAAAAGAGATGATATTGTTCAAAATTTTAGTTTTTTTAGGCCATTCTGCCCCCTGCCGAAACCGAAATATTCCGGCGGAATTTCAAACATTGCCTTATATTTTGGCAAAAGTTTGACAGCAATTTCAATTATGTTTGTTGCAAAATCAAAATATTTCGGTAATTTCGACAAACTTTTGCTGAGATTTCAAACATTGATTGGAACTAAAAAGAAGTTGAACAAGAAACAAATTACTATATCAATTTCTTCTTTTTTCTTTTTTGGTTGGGTTAAGTGGGACAAAAGCATCTTGTTATTGATATCAACAGATGATATAATATGGAGTAAAACATTAATCACAAACAGCAATGTTAACAATGGATTCAAAGAACAATCATTTTCCCCCATGACTTGCACAATTGTAAAATTATAAGTGGGAGTATAAAAGTAAGAATATTTAAACAAATAAAAAGAAAATCATTAACATTTCAAGATTGAGCAAAACTAGACTGCAAGTGAAATCATATCCCTCAAGCACTGCAGTTTACTTGTTAGGTTTATATACATAAAGGCTGAAACTTCATTTCGAGAGATCTTACGTGATGCACTTTCAACTCCCTGATTGCTTAACAATTTCATTAATAATGATCTTCAGTGGAAAAAGTTTGGGGCTACATACACAGATCTTGGAGCCTAGTTGCGTCTAGCCAGCTAACCTACAATCATGGTTCAAAATTTCGTGATATATTGCCGATATATTGGCATATTTCAGAAATCTCGACACTACCAAGACGAGATGGGCTTCCAAAATGAAAAATGTTCAAATTTCATGAAATTTCGGTATATTTCGTGAAATTTCGTAAATTTGTTTCATTACTTTGTTTAAATTTCTTATTTTGTCTTTTAGTACTTAAACAATGTATATTTAACTATTTATACATAAGGGTCCAACCGTATACTGTCAATCAAGGGTGCAAACCCAAAACACCACTTTGAGTTCATTTTTTTGCAATATGAAGGTTTAAATGTGTTTATTTAGCTTAAATAAGGGAGTACATGAAGTATCGGGCCTTAATATGGCAAAAAAACCACCGAGATGGGAGTGCCGAAATATAGCAGAACAAATACCATATTTCGCAAAAATTTCGGAAATTTCAACCAGCCCGAAATGGCGAGACGAGACGAAATTTCGAACTATGCCTACAATATGTCCTAACCACAAAACATGCAATTAAAAGAAAAAGAATCTCCAACTCCTCTTCATAAAAAACTTCAAACCAACAGATCAGCAAACAGAAATACTGTTTGACCATAACATATAGGGACTCCCAAAATGATCACATAGAGTGCACCCCCCCCCCCCCCCACTCCCAAAAAAAAAAAAAACCCAAAAAATAGAGAGTAAACTCAGGCACTGCAAGGAGAGGAATACAGAAAGGTAAATGGACACCCCATATCTTTTGTAAAATGGAATAATTTTTTATTTTCTTCTCAATCCAAAGACCTCCTCAGCAAAGAAAATTGACATCTAAAAACCCAGGAAAGAACAATATCAGGCTTCCCGGTGTGCCCCAAGGTCCACAACCTTGGATGGAAGAGGGAAAAAGGAACACATTCCCTATTGATGTAACTTGAGGCAGATCTGTATCAGAAGCCTTCTTCTCTCTGAAGAGTTGTTGCCCCTCTTCATCATCAGTGTTCCATGACAAATCATTTGTATCTTCAGCTCTGGAGGACATTAAGGTCCAAAACAGCATTACAAAATAAAAAAGTTCCACTTGAGGCCAAATTTACTACCCAACAAAGGTTCCTCCAAGATACCTCCATCCACCCTTTCAACCTTGATAAAAATAGAAAGGTCAATAATGGCAACCCGAAGTAGATCACATCCCTTGGGAAAAGAATTTTCAGATTTTGGTTTGGTTCAGTTATTTTGGGTCAAGTTGAACCCACAGTTCAATAACTTAGGCCCAATTTTAAGTCCCCATTGGGTTATATGGGTCATGGGCTAAGTAATGTTGAGTTTTCTATTGCAACGGGCCCATTCTATAAGCCCAAATATTAGGGATTTAACTCAGGGGTGTAAACGAATAGCCGAAATCCGTTTCCGTATTCGTGTCCGTATCCGTTTAGTACTATCCGAATCCGTCCGAAAGCTAAACGGATGCGGATACGGATAGGCTATAGCTATCCGAAAAGCTATATTTACATGTAAACGGATAAAATATCCGATCCGTATCCGTGTCTGTATCTGTTTAGCACTATCCGAATCCGTCCGATAGCTAATCGGATGCGGATGCGGATGCGGATATAGCACTATCCGAGCCGAATCCGATCCGTTTACAGCCCTAGATTTAAGGCCTATATGGGATTATGTAGTCGGTTTCTATTTTCCTAGTTTCTAATCCCATGTAATGAGTTATCTAGAGGTTAAGATAGATATTAAGTAGAAGTTTCTAATTTTGTTACTTTCTATTTTGCATGTAATAGCAATGAATTGTCTAAAAGGATTCCTATTTAGTGTTGGCTTCGCAGCCAACTAGTAATCAGTTCATTAGTTATTATAAATAAAGAACAAAAGGCATACTAGCCCACAGATTTGATGTTTTAAAAAACCAGCTCTATGTGAGTGTGCATTGTGGTGAATCGGTCACAGCCCTTGTGGTGAAGCAAGTGGCAACTCAAGGTGGCAAATCCTTGGTCTGGGACTAGTGGTGAAGCCTTTCCCACAGGCCATGGGTGCATAATCCTTTGGACATATCCCCTTCTTCTCTTCCTCATCTTTTACTGTTCTGCAGAATTTTCAGCAGATATTCTCTCTCTACTGTGGCCTTCTCTTGGGAGATTTCTAACTTATTTTGTGTTTTATCTAATCCTCTATTGTTATTCTTATAGTTTCTCTCATCTTCAATTGATTAACATACTGTTACAGGTCTTGCAATAGTTGTTTTTTTCCTTTTCTAAGTCTGGAACTTCAGCCTGTGTTTTCAGAGAACTTAACCATCAAATTAAGCTGGATTTGGATATGATTCCCTTCCCCTTCTAGTCCATACTACTCAAACTTGAACACCATTGCACTGATGGATTGAGAGTTAGTTTTCCTTACTATTTCCCGTTTTCATTTACTTTCTATTTTCTGTCCACGTGTATTTCTCCTAATCTAGCCATCATGTTGCTTTGGTAGTTTTACCACATACTCAACCCATTAGGATCTCTAACATATGTTAGTTTCAGCCTCATCAGATTTGTGGTTTGCAAGTTCTAATTACGTTTAGTTTCTGTCATATTTATAGTTTTCTGGTACATAGTGATTGTGATTTTTATGGGTTTGTTATTGTTTGTTTTCAGCCTAGCATACCTAATCAATTGGTATCAAAACTATAGCCAATGGTGAATTAAGTCCCTGTGAGATGGCCTACACAAAAATGTTCTTAATCAACTTCTTAGGGAGTTGAGGCAACCGGATAAACGATTGGCTCGAATTCAGCAAAGTTGGGGCATTCCAGAATTAGCCTCTACTTTACCTACTGATCTCAACTATATACCACCACAAAAAGACAGGAGAACACCAATCAAAGCACAGGAATCTGAAGTCGAGGGTAAAGTTAAAGAGATTTCAACAACTGGTGATGAAAAGGAGTAGACAGTGCTTGCTGTTCCTACTGTAGAGGCCTACATTGAAGAAAATGAAGCAAACAAGGCTGAGACAGTGGACGATGAGGTCATGATTAAGGAACTCGGTAATATAGTTGAAGTGGAGGTTGATGAAACAGTTCCAATGACTCATACGGATGCACCCTTCACAGCTGAGATTGATCCAGAAGTAAAGAACATTGAATTCATGATGCCACCGAATTTTTTGAGGATAGGAAGCCACATCCCAAGGAACACATTCCTAACTACCGTGAACGGCCAGAATACTTTTATGGACTGAAGTTGGACGTGCACCACCATGCAAATGATCCCTCGACTTACCAAAACTCCAGGGAGAGTTGAGATCACATCCCTTGGAAGAAGATTTTTCGGATTTGGGTTTCGTTCTGTTTTTTGGGTCAAGTTGAACCTGTGGTTCAATAAGTTAGGCCTAAATTTAAGTCCTCAATGGGCTATATGGGTCATGGGCCAAGTAATTTTGAATTTTCTATTGTAATGGGCCCATTCTATAAGCCCAAATATTAAGGATTTAAGGCCTATACGGGATCAAGTAGTTAGTCTCTGTTTTCTTAATTTCTAATTCCATGCCACGAGTTATTTAGTGGCTAAGATAGATATTAAGTAGAAGTTTCTAATTTAGTTACTTTTTATTTTGCATGTAGCAGGAAATGGATCCTCTAGAAGGATTCCATGTTAGTTTCTACTTTATTTGCTTTCTATTTTTCTTGCAATGGCTAAGGATCCTTTCTAGAAGGATTCCTTTTTAGTGTTTGCTAGGCAGTCAAGTACTAAGATGAGTTTCTATTCGTGTAATCAATTCATTGGTTATTATAAATAAAGAGCAAAAGGCACACTAGCCCACAGATTTGATGTTTTGAAAAACCAGCTCTATGTGAGTGTGTGCACTGTGGTGAATCAGTCACAGCCCTTGTGGAGAAACAAGTGGCAACCCAAGGTGGTGAATCCTTGGTTTGAGACTGGTGGTGAAGCCTTTCCCGCAAGCCATAAGTGGTGAAGACTTTGGTCATATCCCCTTCTTCTCTTCTTCTTTTTTCCCATTTCTTTTCTTCCTCTTCTTTTACTGTTCTGCAGACGTGGCCTTCTCTTGGCATTTCTAACTTCTTTTGTGTTTTATCTAATCCTCTAATGTTGTTCTTATAGTTTTTCTCATCTCCCATTGATTAACATACTGTTACAGATCTTGCGATAGGAATTGTTTTCCTTTTCTAAGTCTCAAACTTCAGTGTGATTTCAGAGAATTTAACCATCAAATTAGGCTGGATTTTGGATATGTGATTCCCTACCCTTCTACTTCATATGACCCAAACTTGAGCACCATCGCACTGATGGATTGGGAGTTATGTTAGTTTTCCTAACTATTTTCTGTCCATGTGTGTTTCTCCTAATCCAACCATCCCCTTGCTTTGATATTTTTACCACATACTCACCCCATTAGGACCTCTAACATATGTTAGTTTCAGCCCCGATCAGATTTGTGATTTGCAAGTTCTAATCACGTTTATTTTTTTCCATATTAATTGCTTCCTGGTTCAATGAGATTCTGGTTTTCATGGGTTTGCTAGTGTTTATTATTTCAGCCTAGCGTACCTCATCACAAGCATCACAGTAAGAATGATTTTCCTGTATTTTCTAGGCAGCTAGATCACATAAGCACCCTTCAAAGTTGCATTGGAGATCCATAACAATAATACCCTTATCATAATTAATAATTAAATCACAGAATAGTTGCAGCAAACAGTCACTGTTCTGGCTAGACTAGATAAACAACATCGATCATCAGAACGAAAGCATTTCTGTACCCCTCCCAACTCCTGCCAGAGATGAACTTCAAATTGTCAACAAAAATTGCAACTATTAAACATAAGCTGC
This sequence comes from Telopea speciosissima, assembly GCF_018873765.1. Classification (NCBI taxonomy): domain Eukaryota; kingdom Viridiplantae; phylum Streptophyta; class Magnoliopsida; order Proteales; family Proteaceae; genus Telopea; species Telopea speciosissima. Next base: position 9,978,299 of record NC_057918.1, on the reverse strand, counting down.
ATTTCAAATGCATTGCATGCAAGCCAAGGATGAAACCAATTTGAGCATATTTTTGTGCCAAATGATGAGAATGAGAACCATCTTCTGGTGCACTGCTCATTCTTGATGAAACAGAGTTCATATCTTTGTTTGGTGTTTCCTAGGTACTCTGAGAAAGGTGACGGATTTCTTACAAGGCAGAAAGTAGCTCATTTTGAGCCATGAGACGATATTGCATGGAGATGCCAACTACTCAGTTCTGCATTTGTAGCATCATTTGGAGAGCATAGTGCAAAGAAATTTGGTGATGGCCCCTTCTCATCTATGAAAATGATAGAGATGGTTTTTTATTCATTGAATGCTTTGTCTTCTTGGAGAAGTGAAATTGAGGAAATCCCTTCTAGTGATTTTAGGTTTTGGTGGGATTTAAATTTTCTTCTTAAGTGATTATCTGGGTGGGATTGAGGTGCTACAATTATTTCTTTCGATTGTTGTAGAAGAAAGCATTACCAAACAAAACCCCAGAGAATAATTTTTAACAACAAGAAACTGCTGTTGTTACAAGCTATAACAATAATAACTATTTTATTATGAGCTAGAAAATCATTAAAAGATGGTAAGTTAAAACAGTGCTTTCTTTCCCCAAGTCCCATATAGTAACCTTAAAAGGAAAGCCTTGGCTCCCAGGATGGATTTGATGAAGTACCTCCATTTAACACTTCAACTGACCATGTATCAACTTATTAGCCATGAAATGACAAAAAAAAAAATTAAAAATTTTAAAAGAAAAAGGCTGTATTAAACTTTATCACGACTGCCCATTGAAAACATTAAATCATATAACAGCCAGTTTGAATTTAACTATAATCTTTCATACAATGATAATCCCTCCGAATAAATTTTTCTAAGTTTTAACAGTATATACTGCTTTAGAACATCTTTGCAATGTCTTGGAAGCTTAAAACAGTAAGAATAATAGTAACCAATAAGATGTGACTGCCAAACAATTAAGCTAGAAAAACATGCAAATTATTACTCTAATTTTGAAGATACAAATACTTATGAGATGATCATAACGTCAGCTTGAGAGATTAAACATTTTTTATTTTTTGGCATTGAAAACAGGAACAATTGTAAGTTTAAAAAAGTTATATATTATGCTTCTCTAAGTTTTTTATTTAGAGGACAGGCCAGTCAATGTCTTCAAGCTTTTAAAAGTAGTTAGCTCATCGTTTCATAATGTTGTTCTACGACTTCCAAAGAAACTCAACATGATCAAGGTAATCCCTCTAGCTACCGTTATCAAATAGTGTGTCAAGCTGTCAAACATCACTAGTTCTCTTAATTCCTCTTTAGAATTTAACATATGCCAATAATTATTTGTGAACAACAACATCAAGACATTCCACAGAAACACATAATCCCCGCAAAAAAATAATAATACCAATACTAAAATCATCACCACCAACCAATCCACTGACATATTTAGTGTTGATTTGAGTATCCACAACCCTTCTAATCAAAGTCTCCCTTAATAACATTCTAGAAAAGGTGAATTCAAACTCTCTGATGGATCCACATTCAAATCGTATTTGATAACCTAAAGCCAGATTTACGAGGTGACATTTTTGGGATAACATGTACAATATAACCTATACAAAGACTTAAGGAAGAAAAAACTGACCCCCACTTCTCTGCCATCTCTGCAATAATTCTAGTCATCGAAGTGAAATTCATGATAAGACTCCCCACATACAATATTCAAGGGGAAAAGAAATGACCACTTCTAATGAAGAATTACACAAAAGCTAACTTTGGACTTGCACAGACGACCTTCACTGACACATGCACACTGCACAAGCTAAAAATTAACTGTTTGGGAGACAATGCAGCAGCTAAACCCATAATCCTATTTTCTTTCTCTAATTATCAAAACCGCAAATAAAAAGCCAACTATGCAAGAACCAGATCTTATCACAAAGTCATTCCAATCCACATTAAAATAAATTAGAGAATGAAAAAAGAAACAAAAAGGAGAAGAAATCAAGCAATCGTATTGAGCGGTAAGACAAAGAAAAGAACCTTGAAAAGTAGGATTACTGTAAGCACAATCGAGCGGGGCGGGTTTAGCGATGTTATCTAGAGAATCGTTGGATTTCCGGGACGAGACTCGCTTCGATTTCGCCCTTCTTCTTCGCTTTTGAGACTTCTTTGGTATTCCCACACATCCCTCCGGTCTTGAAACACAAGTTCCCATCCCTCTCTCTCGCTCTGTCTGTCTGTCTGTCTCTCTCTCTCTCTCTCTCTCTCACCAAAGCAGAACTATGAAAGTGAAAATGAGTCGATCTTATAGATAATCACTCCAGTGGCTCACCCTGAAATCGCCATGATCTCCGAATGGGATGAAAGGGGAGAGGAAAAGGGAGGAGTAAAGAACCGCAAGCAACAGTGGATTACAAGCTTCAAAAGAAGCAAAAGGGAAAGAAATGACTGTTCACAATTATCAAATTTCTTTTCACAAAAGTCGCAACAACAACTTCTTCAAGTAAAAAATATTGATGGATTCCTGTTTGCTCTGTTTTCCACTGCTCCTCCTCTACCTTCTCTCTCTCTCTCTCTCTCTCTCTCTCTCTCTCCAATCCTTCTCGAGCTCGTGCTGTTTGTATGGATTGATTTTCAGACCTGAAGAATAGCAAATCTCCAGAGAAAGTCAATAAAAGCACCCATTAAGTCATTGACGGCAGTTGCCCGCGTACGCCATCTTTGATCTCGCCAACCTTTTCTGGTGTTTAGAGTGTGGACCCCACATTTCTCTCTCTTTCTATCTATCTCTTCTCCCACGTCTTTACTAATTATGAGAACCCACGTAGGGCTACACGCTTACACGTGTGTTTACTGCTTCCATTAGATTAGATTGAGAGAGAAAGAGAGAAAGAGAGGTATCCCAAACTGTGTTGCAGTTGCAGGCTTTCATCCTCTACGAAGTTGATTCTTTCTTTCTCTCTCCTTCTTAACTCTTTTTCAAGAAATTTTGTTAACTCTTGTGTACAGCTTAAGAACCTGGTCGGCCTTTCTGTTGTCCAGCTCCTCTTGTTCTGCTCTTTGTCAGATTCCATGGTGGTTACGGGCCGGGTCAAATGGATGACCCAATCCATCCGGCTTAACATGTGTAAGCTTTAACAATGGAAGCAGGTTTTAGACTTCAGAGTTCAAATATGCAAATATGGGAGAGGGTTATTCACACATGCTAGTCTGGGAGTAATCTCACACCAATGGCTGTTCTGAAAAAGGGAAAAGGAGTGTGAATCGGTGTTATGCCTTGACGTGTATTTATATATAAACACAGTCAAAATGATCGATATATCCCTGATTTTTTTGCTTTTCAAGAGATGCATCGATCATTTCACACACCATTATGTTTAGAGTAAATATATGCTGAGATACAATACCGGTTAGTGTTCTTTCTCAGTAAAATAACAAAAAAAATATATAATACTTACGACCTTAGTGGGAGGCATCATATGTGAACTTTTTGGGTTAGTCAAGAAATATATAAGCATTTTTCTACACAAAAAAAAAAATAAAATATATATATATATATGAAGGGGAGGCAATCCATTGGGTATATATATATATATAAGCATTTATGGCAATACTAAATTAATCATATTAGATATTCCCAATGGATTGCCTCCCCTTCGGAGCTCAGATTATGCACCTTTTTAATTCGCAATGATCTCTCTCTCTCTCTCTCTGAGGATTTTCTATCTGATGGAATTTTGGAGCTGATTTTGGACCACAAAGACCAACAGTGAATCACAACCCTATGAGAGAGAGAGAGAGAGAAGTTGAGTGGGACTGCAGTTCCCAATGTAAGAAATAGCCTTTCCTTGGAGTGCAGTTCCCAATGTAAGAAATTAACCTCTCACATGTCTCTCCTCTTGAAAATGACTAGTACTAGTGATGGTAGTATCCAAAAAAAAAAAACTAGTACTAACGATGGTCACTAGTCACAACTCTCAAATTATTTAGGATTTTTATCCCCTCAATTTGTCTGCTCTTTAATTTCCTCAATTTCATTTTATAGGGGATAGAAATAACCACCTTATCCCCTGCCCAAACACACTGCCCGAGGTGGGATCCACCTCCCTCTATTAGAGGGAATTGAGAAAATTGACGGACAGACAAATTGAGGTGATATTTTTCCTAATATCTATGGGAGGAGATTCTTTATCACCTCTTGTTACTGGCTTACTGCACAATGCAGTACTGCATCGTGCCATGCTACAAAGGCCATTTGGTACAACGGGCCCCACATGGTGCACATGGCATTTATAGTCGTCGCACGATGCATTACTGCACCATGCAATAACTAGAGAGGATAAAAATTCATCTACGGGAGAGCGTTCTTTATGGGGAGAATAGGGACCACGCGTATGCAGCAACCAATGAGATCACGTAATGGTATTTCAGGGAGTGGGGAGGTTATTTTGGCCCCCTGTCTGGGCGTATGGGAGGAAAAACTTTATCTAATCGTGTGTGGTGTGCAATCGTGTACCCAGACACAAGACCGCATGAAATGACCCTCATGTCTGGAAAGGTGGAAATCTCTTAAGACATGGCAGTCATTTCGTGTGACCCTGTATTTAGGTGAAGGGGTTGTGTGCCGCACATGACTAGGTAGCATTCTCTTTCCCTTTATTTATTTATTTATGATAGAGAGTTGGGTAAGCCGCCATCTCTAGGTAAACTATAGCGGTTGTGCCTAATGGGGAGGTGGGATGAGAAGGGCAAAGGGGTCATTTTAATAGGGGATGAGAGAGAGAGAGAGAGAGAGAGAGAAACCTTTTCCCTTTATTTATTTATGGGAAAAAGGTTGGATACGTCGTCAGAGTGCCCAACATATGTCTTCCTCTCTCCTCCTCTTTGGAAAAGATCCCCTTGCCTTCCTGTGTCCAACCTCTCTGATTGATATACCGTTAACTTACCAAAAACTGACGGCATGACCAACCTTCTCCCTTCATTTATTTTTGAGCAAAAAATATATAATTCCCACCCAACCCAACACCTTCTCAACAAAACAAACACACCAAACCCAATAACCCATGCGTATTATTCATTCATATGGAGAGTAGTGATATGGTTTTTTCTTCTCCATTATTGTCTTGTATATGGAAGAGTACGATTGTTGCATTTGATTCTCTAGAAACATATAAGAGTTGTTAATTGAAATAACTTTCTTAATAGTCACCTACCGGGTGTCTTTTCTAGAAAATCATTTAAGACCATGTTTGTTATACAGCCAACAAAACGTACCTTGATCAGGCTTGGTACCAAACGTGTCCTAACATTAGATATGCCTGAAAGGGACTACTGCGTCCTAGTGACTGGAGGGTCCAGTGACAAAGAGATAAGCATTGGATGAGGTCTACTACTGTTGGAGGACTTCGTCGGTTTCTCAATTTAATCTTTTATGGGATGTCTCCAGTCAGGGGGCCAAAATGACCATCCTAACCCCTGAATGACAGCCCATGTGTCTAGGTGTAGACTGCATAGTGGCACGGAGAACATCAACCCAAAAATGTATTGGAAATAAATCAGCAAGACAGCAACCCGCCTGATGTGCCAATTTTTTGTTGTATGTTTGACACGGCTAAACTTTAAACTTTGATAAATGAGGCAAAAACAAGAAGTAATTTAGCACTTAATAATGTGCCACATAGCAGGCCAATCGTCCATGAACTCCAAACTCACATTGTTGGTCAAAGTTTCAGCTCTATCCAATCTACTAATAAGTCGCAGATATTTGTGTTAGTTTATAGAAACCTTACAATTTTGATATTGATTTTTTTCTTGTGCGGCAATTCATAATTATAAAACCTTAGGTAGAAGATCGTTGCCAAATTGCGTGGTTCTTGTACAAACACGAGCTCAATGAGAGCATGCACAGGGGTATCTATGGGTTGGGATTTTTTTCATTTCAAGGGGTTAGAGTAGTCATTTCGCACGATCCTGTATCTGAGCACAGATTGTACTCAGCCTAGTGGGAATCTTTTTCCCAAAACTTTATATGGAAAAAGAACGATTGTCGGCTGCATGCATATGCTAGTGCTTCCGTGTCTATCTCTCTCCTCCCACAATATGGGGTAGATATGTCATTTCATAAGAGGGAGGAGAGAGATAGACATTGGGAGGCACTAGCCTACACTACGCAGCCAGGCAGCATTCTTTCTCCATATTAGAATTTTAACTTGTTCCTAATTGGCTAATCATTACTCACTGTGGATTGAGTACCTGTGAGATGAGTTTGTGATCCTCTATACCATGAATTGAGGTATTGACATTGGATCAGCCTGGTTGGATTAGTATCGGTTCTGGCCAATACTGATCCTCAGCCAATCCTGGATAGGGTATCGGTAACAAGTCAAGGGTAAAATCATCAAAAAATACTTGAATTTTAATGAAAGGTAAAGGTAAAATTGACTAATCTGAGCCGATACTGATATCTCAATCCTGGCTCTGTACACACCACTTGAATTTTTTTTCCCGGGGAGTGGGGGTTGAAATACCCACCCTTGGATTAGAGGAACCATTAGCCACTAGCACTAAAGATGTTTGCATATGAGGTTGTAAAAATAGATAGATTGAGCTCGTTTCCTGCGGCTACTTGCTAAGCCTAGTGACTTAAACTGAAGTCTATTCCATATTGAGACAATGTCGATGCTAAGTTGCTAATTCATTTAAAAGGTGGTTAGCTCTCTATTTTAGAATTTGCACGGTTGAAGAAGTTGAAACAACTGCTTTCAAGATCAGGTTCAAAAGCCCGGAATCGGGATCTGGATCAGTTCCTATTGATTTCGATCTACTCATCGGAATGGGGCTGAATCGATTAGTAATTGGCTAGAATCAGGCTGAATCGGTTAGTGATTGTCTTCGATCTTCTTCTGGAATTTAATCAATGTATGCATATCGAATAGCAATGTCCAACAACCGCAAACATTTTAGCTCACTTGCTTCCTTGTTCGCAATAACAACTTATTATCTCTACTACTTTTGAGACTCATTGATCACATACTTAATCTAATTTATCTGAATATTCTTAACTCTTTCAAGAAAAAAAAAAAAAATTTCAAATACCCCCTTACCACTCATGATTTAGACCTTTTGATTGGATTCTTATACCATTATAAACTTCCATCTCCTATTATATAAAATTGAAAATACCCGTTCAATCAGACAGACCGATGGGCATGATGAGGGAATTTCTTTCACCCACAAACTTGGTCCCAACTGGAAAGTGCCTCTTGGTGTGGTGATGGTTGCAATACTACGTTGATTAAGTCCAAGAGAAACGTTGCTTGTTTGACTCTCTCTTCTCGGTCGACACTTGACGTTCTATTATTCCCTCCCCCTCATACTCCCTACCCTTGGCCACCCTTCCTTGTTTTGGGACTCCATCCCTTGCCGCTCTTAGTGCCCCCAATAGGATTAATAAAAAGGAATTAGTCCCAAGTAACTCAGATTTATTTTCTTTCACTGGTGGAGAATAGAGATTCTATTTCATAAAAAAATAAAAAAAAAGAGAATAGAGATTCTATTCATCCATCTTATCAGAAGAGTATTTCAGACCGTTAAGAATACTGTGAAACCTCTCACATCTTGATGAAGGAAAACTTAAACCATAAGGATGAAAAGGTAAAGGACAAGTGATTGATTAGGCTCCTATAATTTGAGTGGGGTGTTCTAGAATCCATCATATCACCCACCGACTAGAAGTAAAATAGAATGAGACATGGAAAACGTGAGAATTTGCTTTCAAGAGTATTATTATTGATCGTGAACTGGGTAATGGGTATACACGGTTGAGTGGTTTCTCAAGCGTCAGCCCTGAAACCATCGCGTGGTGGGAAATTAGGGATATGAGACCAAATCATCATAAGGCCACTTTTGAAGATAAAGAAGAGAATAAATACGTAGGAGACAGTGTAGTTCAATGCAAACTTCTTTTTAATTGATGCCACTTTGTCTATAGTAACTCAGAGTTAACCCCAAGATGACTAGGTGCCACTCTTTCTATAGTGGCCCAGAATTAACAACCCAGATGATTTCTTTTCTATTTTTTTAGGTAGAACAACCCAGATGACTAATAAGTTTCCATGATTTTGTATTTCTGGAGAAATACAGATTAAAAAAATATATATATATATCTTATGGGCTACTTGGTCGTATGGTCTACAAAAGCGTCTGGGTCAATGGATGAAGGGGCAAAGGCGTCATCTCACAGTGCCCTGTAAGAGGGCATAGAAAACACCACCAAGTAGAGATATTTTTTTCCCTTATCTTAATACCTAAGGATAGAAAATCTGCCATTAGTGTTTTTTTTTTTTTAAGATTTTGAAATTATATATTTTCTTATTTTCTTTTTTATGTCAATGCAATTTCCAACTCGACTGTCACTCCTTCCTCTGTTTTCTGAAATTAAGAAAACAAGGGGTGAAGCTAAACTTTTCATTTATCAAATTGTTGCATTACATAGCATATCAAACCACTAATTTATAGAATAACTAACCCCTTAACTTTCTATTCTTAACCCAACTTACAAATTATAAACTTTCCCAGATACCTAAACTTGAGAACCAAGGAATCTGAAATAGAAGCATTCTACAGCTCTTCTAGAGTTTCTAAAACCAGATTCAACAGTTTTTTAATAAAACATAGACAATCCAAATTAGTAACTCAATATGGACCCAATCTAACCTAAATCTTATAGAAATTTGAATCTAACACCCAATTTTGTATAGAACTTAATTCTCTCATACTTGAGCGTATAGATATTGGCCCTTTATAATAGAAAATCCAAAAATAATTATAGTCCGTGGCCCATATAACAACCCATATAGCTAAGCCGACATCATTTGCTTCCCTTCTGTTCCTGTTGTTGTCCCTTAAGGATACTCAACTTGCACCCTTTTTTTTTTTTTGGATTGGGGTGGGGGAGGCTGGTGGGGGCAGAACTTGCACATACATGTATTCAATATTTCAATTGTAATTAAAGTTTTTTTCCACTTGCATAATATCTTAAAAAGTGTGAGCAGATTCTTATCACTTGTTTCTTAACAGTTTATGTTTTTGTTGTTTCTTGTGTATAGATTTAATGAGAAAACACATATTCTTCCTCTGCAATTTAGGTTCCGTTGCACAACAAACTCAATCTTATCCCAACTTAATGAGGTTGGCTACATGCATCCAAACAAAACAAAGTAGGGAAAACTGAGGTCTACACAAAAAAGGGGAATGAAGAGATAGAGAAAAGAAAGATGGGAATCGACATGAGAAATGAAAAATAGAAAATGACAAATGAAAGTAAGAGGAAAGAAGCACAACCCTCCAATAGGCTCTATCCGAGGTTATACTTGGTACAAGACCTAGACTATGCATGTCCTTTATAAAAATTTAGGTTCCATTACACAATTATTAAAACTTCTTCTCATATTAAACTCTGTTGTGGACATATGCATTGTGCAGATTAATTTGGAGATGTTCACTCATATATGGTGTTTATAAACTCTGATAAAGAAGATGAAATAAGAAGTTAGTACATAAATTAATGCTAGATATTCCTTTGTAATATTTTGGTTGTGCACATGTCCATAAATTAATGCTAGAAGTTAGTACATAAATTAATCCTCTCCCTTTTTATTTTTTGATAAGTTGCAGTCTTTCGATTCTTATTTACACATGTCTTACTTTCATATTTGACTCTAAGTCTGCAGTTGTACATATTCAAACTCTTTTCTCTGTTTTAAGTATTTTTTTAAACAAATACCCCTGCTCTTCTATGCATCTGTAAATGAATGAAACCCGACATAACTGGGTTTTTTCTCTTTGCAAAGAGTTCAGTAATATCCAGTTTACTGGCTAGGTTGACAAAAGATCCAATTTTTAGGGGGTTCTCTTATGTATGGTCTAGCTTTCTATGGTAGAGAGTGTTTGGGGCACTCAGACTACGTGGTTTGTTTGGGAAGCTTTTCCTACACAACCCTAAAAATCTGCATGTGGAAAATTACATAGGATCCAAATTTTGTGAACAAGTAGACCCCTAGGCCCCTTGCTCGCATATTGAGTTTCAACCCCAAATGGAGTTTGCCAAGTGGAAAAATAGAGATTTGAAAAATCCAGGACAATTGTAGAGTGTCTAGGAATGGTCATAGTATTTTACATGTATGTGGATATACATGGAGATGCAGGGACATACATTGGAAGGTATTTGATTAAATTTGACTATGAAATTTAACACATGGTTAACCCAAACCATATCCTCTCTCTCCAATGGATGGAATGGCCACTACATTTGTCAACATGGCCCAAAATGATGGACCATTTATAAAGGACTTCTAAATGGTGGTGCAAAACAGTTTTTCCTATTTGTTCACCAGATTTTTATTGGGGGGTCGGGGAACTGACCAGACTAACTGATTCATTGTTCATAAATACCTAATCCAATAGTGAAATAAGTGATAATTGTGCTCTTCAAAGATTTCAGTTTTCATTTCATAAAGTTGTTCTCCATGGATAATTCCTATATGATTTCTGTATCACTTTTTTTACAGATTATCATCCTAAAAAAGTGAAAATTCTCATACTATGTCCTTTGGGTGGGGGGGGGGGGACATAAGGCAGAATGAAAAAACTAAACTCACCTTCAATTTTTTCATCTTAGACAAAGGATGAAGATTTCAGTTTTCATTTCATAAAATTGTTCTCCATGGATCATTCCTATATGATTTTCGAATTACTTTTATAACAGATTATCATCCTAAAAAAAGTGAAAATTCTCACACTATGTCCTTTGGGGGGGGGGGGGGGGGAGAGACATAAGGTAGAATGAAAAAACCAAACGCACCTTCAATTTTTTATCTTAGACAAAGTATGAAGATCAGAACCATTATTGCTTCAAGGCATATGTGGGGTTTTGATTATTAGACTTGTGGCAGAGACAGATCTGGTATTTCATCAAGGTTTCCATGATAAAGTCTCAAAGGAACAGTACAAAAAACGAATAAGATCCCCCTTTCAAAAGCATTTAATTGATAAGTCTTTTAAGACATTTACAAAAATGATTAAACAAGTCACCCACCTGTATCCCATCCGAATATTCTGATCTACTCAGGCTGAGTTATCAAGTTAGCACTTTTTTCAGAGACAAGCTAAAGGGCCCATATAAGTAGATGAATTGATTCACTCAAGTCCAAGTCACAGGGTTTTTGAACAGTTCAAGTAGCCTATCCATTTCTCCAAAATGTTGTAAAATGAAAGACATAGAAATGATGATGACATGCATGGCATATAGCTGGGAAAATCTAAATTCTTATCGACTGATGCAGAGAACTAGTCCAAAAGGAAAGTCATTCTTGAAGAATTGTAAAAGTTGTCGAACCTACCTTTGTCAGCTTCTCTCTTTTCTATTTTGATGGATCTCCCAGCTTCTCTTTTTCACTGCAAGATTTACATCCCAACATGCCCATGATTGATCTGGTCCTGAGCCTGGATATCCAAAACTCACAGATTCAGATCCTATTGGGAGCTTTCAACAGCAAACTTGCATGCTGGAAGTCCAATTATAGATTCTGAAATACGCTTCCGAATGGTCTCTTGGTATCCCATTGTATTCATGCCACTGGAAATCCAAGGAGAATTTTCTAGTTATTTTTCAGCAAACTCCAGCATCCATAGATGGCATTTCTGATATTAAATAATAACTTCGCGCTGGAGAAGTAATAATGATAATAACAGCAACAACTTAGCGCTGGTTTTCTGATGTGTCTGCTTCAGTTGTTGAGTTCTCAGAATCTAACTGGTGCACCGATGAATCCCAATTAACCTGTAAGATGAAGCGGAAAATTAATTTTAGATTCCTTACTGATACTTAAAAGAAAAAAAAAATGTCTACTTCCCAAATGATGCTGATTTCATTACATTTGGATTTTAAATTGGAAGATTCATTAAAGGCAAAATAACCAAATTACTCTGAAGTCTGAACCCTTACCAAAGAATTATAAATGGCAACAATAATCAAAGGATGGCGGACCAGAAAAGAAGTTCAATTACAATGCACCAGGAACTACAAAAAGCTCACATCCTGGTACCTTCTTTTCATTTAGTTGCACAATGATTACATTAGCAGCTGATTGAGGATCCAAGCAAACTGACTGAGGTGGAGAACAAGCGAACTGTTGATGCAGCAAAACAAAATCCTAATATTCCATACATTTCCCAAAAATCACAAAAGAGTCTAACCACTAACAGATGCATAAAAATCTACTTACCTCTGACACACAGGACTCAAAGTTACAGTTCTCCTGCAAGAGGTTAGTTTCTGAGTTGCACTCACGAACCATAGGTAAAGCTGTATGGTGGGTGGAATAACAATTAGAATTCATCCTGGAGTGGGAAAATAAAAGAAAAGAAAAACCTGTCTGCCTAGATATCTATCCATGAAGTCAACAAGAGAAGATAGTACGGCATATGGTAAACATGGACCTACTATTATTTGGTGGTTCTCAGGGCAAAAGTCTCATTGACATCCTCACTATGTACTAAGTGAAATAGATCTTGGCGGCTTCCATGATACAACATCACAGTTGGATATGATGTTTTTGTTGGCATGAACATAATGGTTCTCTAAGGATGTGGTGCATCAATTAAATGAATACCATGCAGAGGGAAGGGGATATCTTTTTACTAATTAGAACAATGGAAAATTGAAGTTTTTGGAAGGTAACATCACCAATGAAGAATCTCATTTGATTCAAAACAAAAACCCTTTGAAGGGATAAACTTTGGGAAATTTTGTATGGTGAATGTGATCTCCCGCAAAACACTTAAAATGTTCAGTGATCCTAGCCCTAATTCCTTGAGCTGATGGATGGAAGCAGAGACTTCTTTAGCTAGATTTAAAACCTTGCAGCTCTAGAAATAAATTATGAAAAGGCAGGGAGATATAATGTGGGACCATAACCTGAGCTTGCTACTACTAATAATGTTAAAGCAAACTACACAATGCACAGTTATACCAAACAAACTCTGACAATGCACACCTTCATATAAATGTTGGATCAAGAATCAAGAAACTGATTCCCAGAAAGCAAAAATAATGGTAGAAAGATGATGACGCAATCCACAACCTGAAGATCAATAGGAAAGTATATGATGTAGAACATAAGAAACTCTTGTTTTGGGGGTCAATTCATCTACAGGGCCTACAAGGGACCACTAATGGATACAGCCACCTACAGTAATTCAAAGAGATCAACTAATGGGTGCAGCTGCTTTAGAAGGATCATTCAGTCATTTGTTTTGTTTATTTTTAACTTCTCTTGTTTGTAGTCATGAGGATCATTTTTATTGGGTTGGTCAGGGACCTGGTTTTAGTTTTGATCTTTCTGCTCTTGTTTGAGCCATGGTTAGATAAACAAGTACCTAAACACATAACTGATCCTAGAGGTATATAAGTATATTGGGTATTTGATGCTTACTTTGAGAGTTAGAGTCAAATCAGGTGGTAAGGCTCCAAATTATGGGAGATCTTACGTAAAGCCTTGTATCTTTTATTTAAGAAGTCTATGGTAGGACATGTTTAGATACTGAACTTGTTCTACGTGGTCTGTGATATTCCATGAAAGCCTTGAAAATTTCAAATGGATGAAATTTTAAGGCTCCATTTGGTTAGAAATGGAATAACGTGAACGTGAAGTGATGTGAAAAATGAAATATATATCAGAAATTGTCAAAGAGGTACCAAGTTAGCAGTAAACTTAACCTAAAGTAGTATGAAAATATGTGCAGACCACCACATAGACAATGTAGGTAAACAAATTTCAGTTTTATTTCTGTAGAAAATGGGGGAAAAATATTACCCAACAGAGGAAACACCTCTCTGCAAAATCAGGGGTAAGACTGCGTACATTATGATCCTCCCCAGACCCTGCAGTGGCGGGAGCCTTGTGCACTGGGCACACCCTTTTTTTTTAATTACCAAACAAGAAAAAAAAATGCCAGGTGTACAAAATTTTGAATTACAACCAAATAAATGGTTATTGATCTTCAATGTAAAATGTATTTGCTTCAACACCAGTTCTGGTTATCTTCACTCACTTTTATTCACTTCAAATCTCTGCACTTTACCGATGAAACTTTTATTTCACTCCAATGACCCTTAATGAAATACTCCACGTAAGATGACATGAACTATACTCTATCAGTAGTTGATTACTTTGTTGACGGACTTCAACAGAAAACCAACTCATCCGCACAATGAAGTTTCAATATGGAGTAGCAGAAAGCATAAGAATAAACCTGTATTTTCAGCAGCTCTTTGCCCAGGATCCTTATAGGGAGAATCTTCTACAATCTCTTGGAGCATATACCCAGTTCTGGCTCACAAACACAAATTTAATAAAAAAAACATATGTAATGTGTTGGTAAAATTTAATAAAAAAACATATGTCTGTGAACAAAAGTGCCTAGCGCACTTGGTAGCAACTAGCAAGTGGTGTGTGGAAGCCCAATGCTATCAGGAGGTCTTGGGTTCAAGCCTCCTGGTCCACACCTCCCCTCCCCCCCCCCCCCCCAATAGAATAGGAAAAAGTAGGACCTACCCAAAAAACAAAAAATTTTAAAAGAGAAGTTTCAAAATACCTCTTTACCCTTTTCTAAAATTTGTATTGGTTATTTTGTCTGCCACAAGGTTTGAGCCCATGACCTCTTCGAAGTTGCCTTTTAGCAAAGCATTTGAGTGTGGGAACTTTAGTTCCACAATCCTCCTCTTGTCTCCGGGGCCTTGGTGTGTGTGAAATCTCTTTTTACTCCGAACTGGAGTTATATCCGGATTTCTTTTTGCCACCGTTGGATAATTTTTTTCCGACATTGGTGGTTTCTGTTCCTGTGCCGGTTACAGTTTTCCCGATGTCGGATGTTGGTCATTAAATGCCAGAAAAAAATGCATTAAATGTCAGGATCTGTCAGGGACCCTAAAGCACTCTCTGTCCAGCATTAAGCAAGATCTTGTCGGCGTCAGATGAGCGTCATCCGACGCGATACCGAAGTCAGCGATACTGCATTGCATGGCGTCTAGTATGTATTGGGTGCATGTAACAACTACTTTTATGTATCTTCTCTCCTTGAGAGACACATCTCTTGGGCTTTCTTGGACAGGTGTTTCCAAGGAGCACCTCTCCTCTATATACATAGGAAGTCCTTGGCACTTAAAGTATGATTCTAAGAACTATTCCTCCTCTCTTACTCTCTCATTTTGTGTGTTTGCTATTCTAAAATACACACCTCTGTTTTCTCTATTTTTGTCGATCATCTCTTGAAAGTGTTTCTTTGAGTTTGAGCACAATTTTGTAGGACTCAAAGGGGCACAGTACTATTACTTGCGAAAGCCAAGGGCTGTTTTATCTTGGAGACCAATTTGCATATCTCCCAGTTGCACCATTGGGGGCACCTATAATCTTTAGGACAACGCCAAGAGACGTGACCCAGCCCACATCCACCATTGACTGAGAACCGTTTACAGCATCATTCAGTTCGTGATTACAATACTACAGCAGAAAGCTTTGGAGTAGTCATTCACTTGGATATGTATCAAATAAGTAGTTGGTTCTCTCATTAGTCATTATCATTATTTTTATACAACAATTCTAAAGATCATAGAATTAATTTTTGAGAGACTGAAATTCCTCGATGGCTAGCACTCTTTTGCTGGCCATGGAGAACCTGAAGATTGTCACTGACTTTGACAAAATTGAGCCATTTGATACTTCATATTACAAGAGATGGAAGCAGAGAATTGTGTTTTCTTTGGACAAATTATCCATCTCATTTCCCTTGACCTCTCCTATTCCCGCTGAAAGGGATGATCCTTTTTCAAAGCCCATAGAGACTCTTGGGTTAAAGTAGACTATCAATGCAAGAACTGCATTTTGAATTTCTTGTCAAAGGAGCTCTATACTGTATATGCATCATTGGATATGGAGAGCATTAAGCAAAAGTATGAACTAGAGGATGCGGGAAGCAAAGAGTATTTTGTTGCAAATTTCCTTGAATTCATAATGAAGGATGACAAGAGCATTTCTGCCCAAATTGACCAATTCCAAGTCTTTGTGGGAAATTGGCCAAGGAATGGTCCTACCAGAAGAGTTTGTGGCTGGATCTCTTATTGAGAAGTTGCCAATAACTTGGGGTGGCTTCAAATTAAACATGAAGCACAAGCATAAGGACTGGACCTTGGACCAGATTATTTTCCGGATCAAAATTCAAGAGAAGAACCAAGAGAAAGACAAACTGAAAAGGCCAAAGAGTTTAAATCTAAGGCCAATTTGGTTGAATATTATAATATAGAGCCAAAAGAACAACTTTCAAGAAGAAAAAAAAAAAAAAGCAATTGTTTCGCATGTGGCAAGCCGGGGCACTACAAGAGAGCTTGCCGAAATCGAAAGAAGAAAGATATCAGCAAAGCTGATGTCAACTTGACTGAAGTGGACTTCTTTGCAGCCATGGTGACTAAGGTGAACTTGATTGAAAAACCAAAAGATTGGATCCTAGATACGGGTGATACCAAGCACATGTGTGAGGATCGAAATGCCTTTTCCAATTATTCAATGGTTGGTTCAATACTTTAATGGAAAGGGAGTAGTTACTTGGATACATATTAGATAAGTCACTAGTTCTCTCATTAGTCATTATCATTATTGTTATACAACATAATGATATTTGCCCATCCCTACATGTGCCCTACACAATTTGGGTGCATCACGTAGATCAACTAATGGATCATATTTTGGCAATCCAAAGAAATTTATAATAGATAGACTGATTACTGAATGATTAAGACAACCTGTTAAACATAATATTCAGCCTAGAAAATCTCCTAAATAGCACCCACGGGCCAGGATGGTACCTGCCACCCTCAAGTATTGTGTGTGTGTACAATGTGTATGAAGCTGCATGGAGTTTGATGTGGGCCTAATGGCATGAAACTCAGTTAAAAGAGTGTCTACTGTACCTATCATTTTCCTTTTTGCTCATTTCTGCAAATTCTTCTTTGCCTTCGAGAACCAAGGAAAAGAACCTTTTATCCTGACCATAACCAATCATGTTTTTACACCGAAAAAGCAATGTCCATCATTGTACTTAGCATGGTTTCCGAGGAAGAAAGATCATAAACAGACTATGAATGGCATAAAAAGTGTGGTATACACAAGCAAAGAGATGGGACCTATTACCAAACAAGTTCCACTTAGGAGGCATTCTATAAAAAAGACAATTGATATGGATAATTACAACCCTTAATTACCTATGCTTGTTTCTTTTTCCATGCATAGCTAGGGAGAATAATTTAATGGTAGTGTTACAACAAACTCATTGATCTGACTTCTTCATAGAAGTTCCTTGATGGGTGGGACCTATCAAATTCTGGATTCCTCCTGTCATGTGCATGCTCAATGCCTCAGCCAAGTAATTATCTTCTTTTTCTTCTTTTTTGTTTTTTAGAACGAGGAAACCCTTGAACCTGCCCAAGTTTACGGTTCAGGCCCTAGGCCAAGTAATTATCAAACATCCTTACAGATTATTTGCCAGATATCTATATTTAATCAAATATTCTTTTAGATTTTTTTCATCAAATATTTCAAGGATGAACCTTCCCATAAGGATCTTGAATTTAACTATTTTTCTGATTGTCAGAAAACAAAAATTAAATTCCATTTCTCTAACCTCAGTATTCATATTCATGATACATTGCTGGATCTTCTTTAAGATAATCTCTGAGCTCCGTGCTTCAAAATGCAATGCCTATCCATTCAATAATCACTTAGTTCTCAATTAAATTAAATCACAGAGAAATGAAAGAACAAAAAAATCTTAAAACCATACCTTTTTCTCTGCCATTAAGTTCTGTATAACATCTTCCTTCAAGGATAGAGCTTTCTGAAGGTAAGACCAGTCAAGATTAAACAATTGGTAAGGAATAAACCTAACTGCATTGTGCAATTAGACGCATTTCAGATCACTATCTGATATATATCCCCAATCCCCATAAATGGTTGAACAGATATTTCTTCAATTTGTGCCTGGAAGTTGTTACTCAGCTTTGCCGCCTCAAGCTGCCCTTCTAATTCTGAAATTACTCTATCCTTTCTCTGAAGCTCATCCTGATTAATCCTCAGCTTATTTTCCATGAAGCTAATCTTTTCTGCATGGAATAGAAAAATTGGTGCAAAATGAGTTTAGCAAATTTGTTTTACTATATTGATCAATGAGTTATTAAAATTCTTGTAAGATTTCAACATAGTAGTCATGGCATCTAGGCGATCCTAGACGTTGGAGGAGGGAAAAAATCAAGGAGAGACCAACAAAGCACCCTTCCAGCAAAGGGTGCCTGGACACCTAGGGCCTAGGTGACGCCTTGACAATTGTGGTTTCAAATATTGACATTCTCAACTAATGAAACACAATTACAAGATTTATTAACATGGGACAAAGATTAGGAAAGTATCTGGAGGTACCGGATTGAGCACTGAACCAAAAGAACAATTATGACAAATGTAATTAGAATTTTCACATACCAACAAAATCTCTGTAAACTGCTGAAACTTTGCTCAATTTTGTCTTTAGTCCATCCACTGGATATGGTATCAAAGTTAAGGAGCTCAATTATTATAAATTTTGAGATAAATGAAGGAAAATATACATGAAAATGTCATTGCTATTTCCTCAAAATCTGAAATGGGGGTTGAAAAAAAATTAGTTCAGCAAAGCACGTGCCTACTTCCTCTTTTTCATTCACAACTTGTTGCACGTTATCTACTGCTTGCTTGACAGAAGCAGCTTCCTTTTCTATTGATTCAAATAACAAGTGAGCACGAAGCTTTTCTGAAAGAAGGGCAATCTTTCTATCTCTTGTTTCAATTGTTCGTCTCATTTCACAAGTAGAATCCTGGAAACCATGTGTCATCAGTGAATTCGTAATCATTTACTCTGGACTCGAGAGCCAAATTCTTAGTAAAGCAAAACTCCTTTATAATACATTCTTTTGTTAGCATTGAATTTATTGAATTGATGAATCATGTTCACATTCTGGCTTGAGGGAGAAACTGGCACAGCAAGAGAACTGTCTAGCAGAATGTGAAACGATTGCAGCTCAGCCTATATGTCAGCATATCAACATGCAACATCATGCCTGAGAAACATCCCTTTCCTGGATGTACAGGTTACAAATAATTTAACAAGCTTGAAATTAAAGAAACACCATTAGAAATCAATATCTACTGGAATACGAGTGCATAAGTCTCCAAGATTTCTTGTCAAAAATCAAAATATGTTTGATGGAAGTAGAAGAGATTGATGGAGCTTTGGAGCATAAAAATTTTCCACATAGTTTCCGGAGAGGATTTAAAAAGAAATCGGGCCCACAAGGGAGCTTCATTAACACATATCAATTGGTATAGATTAGAAATCAGTATCAGATTTGTGAAACTGAAATCTATTTCATACATACAGATTATCATTCACACACACACATACACTCTCCCCCCCACCCCAACAAAGAAATAAGATACCTTTAGGCATTAAATAGAGCAGTCAGTCAAAGGCCCTTTAGAATAACTCAAGAAAAGATGTTGGACTTGGACCTTAAAAGGACTGGACTGCTACAGTCGATGAAGTTAATTTTCTGTACAGGAGAACTCTTGGCCTACAACGGTAGGTAGGGTTTTCCTGCGTGCATCATATGTCTTTGTCCTTTTATGCTGTTCCAATCTACAATGCTTGTAGATAGACCACTGCATCATATTTTGATGAACCTGTTTATTGTTTTGCACCGTATTTATCCGTCAAACTGTTCTATGCCACTCTCGTGATCGTACACTGATATTCTGAATTTTTGTGTATGAGTCCAATCGGATGAGATGATTAAACTTTAATTGGGGTTTCTCAAAGGTCAAGAAAAGATTAATTACTTAAATAACCGCCATACACAAAAGAAATGAACCGATATGGACCTCATACAGGCTAATGAAACCCTCCCTTGATTGAAGCAAGCCATCAATGGTTCCTTTCAAATCCATTTGCTTGTTTTCCAGTAACGCATTGTCGTCCTGAAGGTGTTTGACCTGTAATAAGTGACTCCTTGGGGTGTCCGTGCTCCTTTAAATACCTTGCAATCCTTTCTTGGACGGTAGTTTCCCTGTCGCGCAACGCTTGCAGATCGCGTGGATTAACAATAATAAACAACAGGACTGGAATTCATTATGGATAAGAGGTTAAGCTTGCAAATATAATTAGAAATCAAGGTAGGTCTAATTGTGAGAACCAGAATCGAGCTCTGATAAATTTTTACCAACAAATGCAAATCATGTTCATGAGGGGGAGTTTCACTGATCTTCCTCTAAAGTTTGTGCCGCAACTTCTCAGAAGATGCTAACTCTGCCTGCAATGCCTGTAACTTTCTACTGTATTCCTCCTCCGTTTGCTTTTGTTTCTGAATTCAATCGTCAAGACTTAAAGATCGATGAATAATAGAATAAATCAAGTTGCAGAAATGGCAGCAATGTGAAAGGATAAGAAGAAAACCTGGATCAAACGGTTTAGTTGGTCTCTGCTACAATTGTCCCTCTCCTGGAAATTTTCATGGAGAGAGAGATGAGCAAGGAGAATCGGAAATGAAAGCGGACGGAGAGAAGAAGATTAGAGAGGCTTACTCTGAGCTCTCGGAGTTCAGTGATTAGAACGCGAAGCTGAAGCTTGCATTTAGAAAGTCTAAGCAACTCCATTTCCCTCCAAATTCTCCTGTAAAACCACAATTTGAGCTTCCAAAGTCGCTTGTATGGTTTATAAACTTGTCCCCAACGGCCATAGGCGTAGTGGCGGAAATGCCAAACAAGGCACGACGCAAGGTTGCACCGATGAGTGTATTACTCGGGAAAAACTGAAAAAGAAGCACAAGAAGCTCTATAACATAAAATGAGTTGTGGGATCCACACTCATACGTCTCTCTCCCTCTCATGTAGGTCACACTCATGGAGTCATGGTTCGTAATACCCGAACAGATCGGATCGGTATCAGCCGTCACCCTATCCTATCTAGTTTTGGTGGAGCGGTGTTTGGATCAGTTAACCCGCTTGGATCTGGATCAATTAACCCGTTTGGATCGGGCGATCCGATTTGATACATTTGAAAACGCGCAAAAGGGTTTTAAAACCCAGATTTCCGTTCTTCTTATTCTCTGAGGGTTTTCAGACGCGTTTTCGGCCCCCAAGAACCTCAGATCCGTAAGAAAATTAGGCTTTCTTACCATTTATGACTGGGGAATCCATCAAAGGTAAGATTTAACATTTTGTTGGTTGGATGTAATGTTCAAGAGGCTTCATCACCAAATTCTAATTCAGTTTTTTCAAGGTTTTTCACATATTTTTGTTGATTTTTTTCTCCCATAATAACTCCCACGTAAAAAAAAAAAAAATCTCTCAGTATCTTCTCTTTCCCTAATTCAATGCTTTGATCTAAATTGATAAAAAGCATTTGATCATGTCAAAAGACTAAAAGAGATTATGGGATTAATGGGGAGAAGGAGAGGTAAAAGTCAACATTTTTTGGAGAATTGAAACTTTTATAGGAGAGTTTGAGTAAATAGGGGTAAGTTGGAATAGAAATTTCTATCTTGTTTCTTGCTGGTTGTTGGATTTTGGGACACCACAAAACTAGAGATTGTGTGAGTAATGGGTTCGAATATAAAACAAGGGAAAAATTGAGCCCGATTCTTTTGCAAGAAGTACATGTGAGAGGCAATCACCTGTCTTATTTTTGCCATTAACAAGGGGAGGAGGAATATTTATGGAAACAAAATAAACATATGATTGGCTCATAGGTGTATGTTCACCTGCAGATGATCCATTTTCAAAAAATCCTCTCCAATTCCCTAGAAGTGCAATTCGGGGTGGAGAGGTCGACACCCGATAGGTGCGACATCCAACATTGTCAAGCTCGAGAAGAAAGAATAAAAACTGTATCAATGAATGTCGCGCCTACCCGATGTCGACCTCTCCACCTCGAACTACACCGCTCTGCATCATTGAAAAATTAGAGGGGATTTAAATCCAACAGAGTCCGATTGATGGATCAAACTGTAATTACAAAGCTAGATGGAGTGATGGTGACAGATTACTAAATGGTGTCTTAATTTCTGCTGGCTTTGGGTGGTTCAAGATGGATTAGAAATGGATTTTAAGATTAGTCTTGAAGATGTTTGACATGAGACTTGACAATTGGGCAATTGGAAGTTACTTAACTTGTTTAGGTCTTTCACTTATTCAGCATTTCCTGGGAGTTTTGCCTCACAAACCCACAAATATTGTTGCTATCTCAGCCGATCGGACGATCGGATTTGGGGTCAAAACTTTTCGATCAAGGTATTGGTATTGGTATTGTTATCGGTATCGGCTAATATGCAAATGGATCATGGTTTTAGTACACGGTATCAGAATGGGTATCGGCAACACGTAAAATCGATACAATACCAATATGGTATTAGTCTGGATCGACTGTATCAGATAAATGTATCCTTAAATTTTCTTAAAAAATGAGTTTTTTGACCATTTTACCCCTTGATCGTACCATACTATCGATACGATATCGAAATGATATCGATGATTAGCAAAACCGATACCAATACTTATAACCATGATATCGATATCTATAGTACCTGAAACTGATATGGGTTAGGAGTATCAGTAAAAAATTGTTTGTTTTTTTTAAGTTTTACCTGATTAGATCACCTATACCTATAACCTTAGTCAAAAAAATATTCTCTCTCTAATAAGGTTCAAGTAAACAAAATCAGCAACGGAATCAATTTTTTCATGGGTTTCGATTTCAATTCTTTTGAAATCTTCCAGAATAGATCAAAATCAGCCGGAATCAACTTGAACCCTAGCTCAGTGACCGGCCTCTAGCAGGTGGGAGTGGTACAAATCTAGGGAGTCGAGGGTTCGACTCCAACCCCCCACCCCTTCTTGATATATAGTAGTACTAGTATGTAAGTATAATAAGTGTGACCTTGTGCCCCTAATGTGTCCTCCCTTATTAACCCTCATTGGTGTTGGGTTCTTCTCTAACGTGACAGGGAGTGTAGCGCACATCCAACAACCCACAGATAACCCAAACCCCCTCATCGGTACCTCCCTGGCTCAAGGTTCTCACCCCACCCCACCCCACCCCACCCCACCCCAAAAACAGAATCTGATTCAAAATCATCAAACAGTACTTATTAGGTATCAGTACAATCATGGTTCGTGACTTTTCTTCAACTCTGGGTCCCTGATCTGTCATAGTCAAATCCCCCTAAAATTGTTGCTTGTTGTCACTGTTAACTTCATAAATTGGGCGAGTCTCTTCTAAGTTTCATAACCTTAAGTTAAAAATGAGACTTGAGCATGGTTCTAAGTATCGGTGGATTTGTTAGTCACTGATATTCATATTATATCGGTAACACAGCACGAACAAGGTATAAAATGGCCAAAAAAATTATTTTTTAAAAAAATTCAGAGGTAATTTTGTCTGATATAGCCGATCCAAATTGATATCACATCGATATCTTATCAATTTTGCATGTTATCGATACCCGTTTCAATACCATTCGCTAAAAGCCTAAAACCATGGATACAAAAAAATTCAGAGGTAATTTTGTCTGATATAATCATCCTAGCTGATACCATATTGATATCTTATCAATTTTTCATGTTATCGATATCTATTCCACTACCATGCACTAAAACCATGGATTTGAAAGACCCCCACAACACTAAGCAATAAGCACCAAGCATCCTCTCCAGTCACTTGAAAATACTGGTGACTGAAGAGATAGCCCATGCCTTTGCACGTTACCATAGCGTGATTTATTTTAGATTCGTAAGGTGTTGTCCCCAAAAACAAAAAATTTATACAAAATTTTTCTTTCATTAAAAAAGAAGGTTTTCATGTGATTGGCATTCTAACCAATCCAAACCGTTCATATGAATACACATCCAAACACAAGATCAAAGTCAACAGTGAACACTTAGTAGAGTTAGCAGAGCAACAAATGTGCACCCCTGCGCAAGTTAGAAAAGAGAGGCACGCAAAGATACAAAGCCCAGCCCATAAATTTACGTCCTTTGTTTTATCCACGCAAGTCTCGCGCTATAAATGCGAATTGGGAAACACGAAGGCGTAGCTTAGCTGTTAACTCATTACAATTAGTAAGAGCTGCAGAGACCCCAAGGCTTGCATCAGCCATGGATCCAACCTGCAAAAAGCAACCTAAAACCAAATCCAAAACCACAACACTCAAGAAACCCTTCTTCTTCTCGTCTCCCCAGGATCCCATCATCCCTTCTTCCACACTCAACAAAACCACCTCTCACTACTCGAAATGGAATCCAAATCAAACCCAACTCCAAGTTCAAAGACCCCGTCTCCTTGCAACTACAGCCTTGAAAGCCGCAGCAGATCCTTCTCCTCGTGTCGACACCCATCTGCAGGCTAAAGCCATGACACTCTCCGCCAATGCCGTTTCCTCATCTCTCTCCTTCCTTAAGAACAACAACCGCTATTACCAGCAGATGCAACAGAAGCAGCAAATCGATATGGAAAAGAAACAGAGTAAAACAGAGAAGGGGAAAGAGAGAGATAAGGTAATAGAACCCAGAGAAAGAGATGAGCCGAAGAGGTCGTCTGTCTCCCTCCATAGCGCAAGGAGAAAATCCTTCTGTGATTCCCAGATGGAGTTGGGTGAGTTCTTCTCCACCGTCGGCGTGAAGATTGTGGCCGTCGACATGCCACCGTTTATGCAGATCCACGCCGTGACTTGTGCTCAGAAAACACATGATGGCCTTGATAAGTGCACTTCCAAGACACTAGCCTTTACTCTCAAGAAGGTAAGCAATCTAACCTGCAAAGACACTTCAGTTTTTTCTGGTTTTCAGTAGAAATGTGTGATTTAGCCTTAAAACGATGTGAAAATCAATCATGGGTTTTGGGGTTTGATGCTACAGGAATTTGATGAGGTATATGGACCGGCGTGGCATTGCATCGTTGGAACCAGTTTTGGGTCCTTTGTGACGCATTCGGTAGGAGGGTTTTTATATTTCTCAATGAATCAGCATAAGCTGTATATCCTCTTGTTTAAGACCACTGTGCAGAAAGCCGATTGAAACTGGAAAGCTCAGAAAGGAGTTTGTACATTCTCTACCGTTTTATCTTCTTTTACTTTTTGGGTTCTGGAAACTGGCAAGTAAAAATGCATCAAGGAATTTATTCTTCTAATTCCATATTTGTAACTGTAAGCACAGCCCTTTAAAAATTGATCTTATAGCAGTACTGACTTTTGAATGATTGTTAATATTAAGAAGCTCTCAGAAAGAAACCCATTTGATCAAACTAGAAATTTTCTTGTCTTGGATATTTCATTCCTTTAAATACTAAATGGGTTTTAATTTCTGGTGGTTTCTGCGAGCTTGCTGGCGGTTAACAATGGTGCTTTCACCCTTTCATTCACAGTTCTGTTTTTTATTTTCTCTTTTATCGAATGGTTCATCTGTTGCAATCAATGACGGCACCAGATCTGCAAAAATGCAGGATGTGGGTGTGAAGATGCAAATTATGAGGAACGAAACTTGAACCCAAAAAGTTTAGGGTAGTAAATTGGTCCGGTTCTGGGCTATTGGTCTGGTCCTTAATGGTTCCAATTTGAAGGGGTCAAGATCAGAACCGGACTAATAAGCTAATCACTTTCAAACCATGGATTTAGTAATTGGTATCCGATTCAATCAGATCGGTGCTATAGTCAATAGGGTAATGACATGTGTCATAAAGGATAAAAAGCTTAATGAAAAATTGATAAAAAAATAGTATAGAGCGATGATCGGCGTTGGCCGATTCAGATACGGATTGGCTGATCCAATACCAATTAGATTACTATATGAATGTTTCAAACATGAGATCCAATACCATCAATTTTTGGGTGAACCAGTTTCGGTTCCTAATCGGTTCTAGGACTGTTATAGTATTCAAAACTTTTTAAAAAAACTTTTAATTTTGAATAGAAAAGGAAAAAATCTTCTTATTTGGGGGGGGGGGAGCGTGGGGCCCACATGTGTGTGACACCAATGAGAGTACGAGCATTGAGGGATGGGATTTTTGCCATTCATGAGGCAGGGCGGTCATTTCCCGCTCCCCTCACCCCACCCCAAGAACGTTTAATAGAAAAGAAAAGAATAGTAAAAGGGCAGAGTCAAAAGGATAAAAAAAGATACTAGGGAGGAGAGAGAGAAAGAGAAGATTATAGATTTATTAATCTTTAGGACAAAGTTTTCCTCCATCCATAGAGGTCGGTTCATCCACCATCTTAGAGTTCACAAACCCCTCTTAGGGTTTTAGTATGTTCCAAAATACCTTCCCACCTCTTGGTGAATGGGATCTCATTTACCTTGAATGGAGGAAAATTCGATCTTAATCTTTATATAGTATCCTATAAAATTATTGTCATATTACTATTTAATCGGTTAAGGCCTTTTCTTGATTGTATTATTTCTCTGTTTCAAACGGATTTTGTAGAGAGTGCAAATTGTGGATAATATTATCGTTGCTCATGAGGTATTTCATTTTCTAAACCATTGTAATGGCATAAGAGGCTAATTGAGAATTAAATTAGACATGTCTTACGCTTATGACGGGATAGCGGGATAGAATGGTTATATGTTAAAGCAATTTTACTGTTTTTGAGATTTAGTGAATCGTGATGTGATATTGTATGTTCTCTTATATGCTCTTGTACATATTCTATTAAAATTGAAGGAAATTATTTTTGGGTTTCTTTGAACTTTCAAGTGGGATTTGTAGGGATTTTATATAAAAAAATAAATAAAAATAGTGGGATTTGTAGGGGTGTCCTTTAAATCCCTATTTGTTTATTATTGTTATGGAGAAGTTCTCAAGATTATTAAGCTAATAAATAGATATCTTAATTTATTTAAAGAATAAAAATTGATGGGTTTACCCTAGAAATCTCTCATATCTTATTTGCTGATGATACCTTTTATTTTGTAGGGCCAATGAACATGATATATATATATTTTTCTTGCTGTGTTGGATTTCTTTTCAGAATCTTTCAGGTTAGCAGATTAATTATCAAAAGAGGGGGGATATTATTCAATAAACCTGTGTCTCTTGCTACTATGGATATTATCCCATTTTTACCTCAAGCAGGACATGCTACTTTAATTAAAGCAGTTCCTTACCCCTAAAAAAGAAAAATTAAAGCAGTTCTCAATTTTATCCCAACATCCACATACATGTCTTGATTTTTATTCCTTAGGAAAGTGTGTAGTACATTGAACTCTATTAGCTCTGTTTTGGAAAGGTACGGCTTCTAGTCATAGAAAATGGGCTCTTTTTGATTGGAATACTGTGTGTCAGTCTTGGAGTTGGAGTTTGAGGAATAAAGGTTCAATTGTCTGTGAGTAAGAGTTCTTGCTCAGGTTGTTGCTACATTCTTAGTTATATGTAACAATGGTTTAGTCAATAATTTTAGTACTCGAAGTATTTTATTTTGTGTTCCATTTCAATTCATCCTAAGTGGAAGGATTTGCATAGTCTTCAAAATTTATGGATATTAATGTTAAGAAGAAAAAGAATTATTCACCCAAAAAAAATGTTGCTTGGTCATGTGGTTCCTGTGACTCCCAAGTTGCACAAACTATCGCCTCGCTCTCTCTCTCATTTTCTCTCTATTTCTCTTCCTTCTTCTCTTATGATTTACATGGTGTCAGAGCTTTAGGCACTATTACAGCTCTCTTAGTCTATTTTCTTCTCTTTTCTCAAGGCTCCTATCAGTATTGAGTGTTCGTATCAGCTTAAGCTTTTGCAGCTTCTCTTGTCTTTCGTTTGAAAGGGTGCAGCACCTTATGTTGAGAGCAGTTAAAATCACCGCCTAACCCCTTCTGAACTAAAAAATTCCATCCAGTTGTGCCCACTTTCATTGGCCCCACGCTGGTGCAAGAGTTAGACGATTAAGCAATGATCTCTTGCCCTAATGTTATAGAATTAAAATCCTCTCCAATTCCTTAAATTCCCTAAAGGGTCAATCAAGCTTGGAACCGTTGGATTTAACTACATTTTTAGGGAATTGGTGAGGACTTTTTTTCCCCAATGTTAAATGCTGTCTTAGTAACAAAGAGGTTCAATCACACTAACATAACTTTTTGTAATAAGATTTTATTAAGCAAATTTAGAAAGCAAAACAATTAAGCCATCCAACGGAGAATCCTCATGGCTCTTCTATTATTTTTCTATTTTTATGAACTCATTTCCATATCTCAATTATCTAAATCTGAAATTAAAACTCTGCTCTAAGGTGGTGGCTATTACTTGCTATTTTTTATGGTATACTTGGAATCAGAAGATTTTTTCATGTAAGAAACTACCATCACAATATGCTTACGAGTCTAATGTCATCCCTTTCACATCTATTCCCTCTCCAAATGCTGTTTCAACTTTCAACTGCTGATTCTCTGACAGATGTGTCCTTTAGTTGATGATTGATACATACCAAAGGCTATTATCACCTGTGGATTGCTGTGATAATATGTGGTGGCAATTATGAAAAAGAAGGGAGGCAGGTTGGGCATCAGAAACAACAGGTATGGTACAAAGATAGAAATTTGGACGGATTATCAAGAAATTATTGGCTGGCTCTAACTAAACAGCAAGAAAGTGTGGCCTTGGGATCCTTTTATTTTACACATACACTAAACTTTTTTTAGTTTCTAAGGCTATGTATGGTAATTTTTTATTTTTTTTTTTTTAGTATTTTTGGGTTCGACACACTTTTATGTGTTTCTGTATTTTTTGAGCGATTCTGTGTCCTGAAATGCTGTATGGTAACCTTGAAAAAAATATGTTTCTGAAGTTTAATAGAAACAAAAATCTGTATGGATTGCACTTAACAAAATCGTTTCTATTGTTTACAAAAAATTACGTAATTATCACCTACATCATGGCTTTTATACTAATGGTTCTTTTAGCAAAAAAATAAAAACAAAAAGAGCTGGTAGAGAAGACTTTCCGATCTTGGTGTTTCAATTCTTGCAACAATCTAACTTGATGGACAAAGAACTTATCTCTGTAGCAGATTTACAAAAACAGAGCTGCACTTGCATTCATCGAAGAAGGATTTCCTTGTGTAAATCAGCTCAATTGGTCTCTAACATCCACTGAAATTTGTTAAATTTTGATGTGTTATTGGAAGTTGGAACTATCAAATAGGCTACATCAAACTGATTAACGGTTACTGATTACTGATTAACAGTGGAATATTGTGTAAAATGCCAAAATGTATACAATTGGGTGGGTCTGCCATTGCATCTTTCCATTCAAGTTTAAACAGCACAAAGTTTTGGAGGGGGAGAGGGGTGAAGGTGATAAAGCAAGAAGGGGCAAGGTTCAGCATTTGCTAAGCATATGACTTCTCCCTGTTCTCATTTTCAAACAATTTTCTGCAAATTTTTTAACCATCAACCTTTTTTGTTCATCCATTCAAGGTTTCAAAATCCTAAACCAACCAACAGTCCATCGTCACAAAAACAAAACTTGACCCTAAAACTCTTAATCTCTAGTTAACAGCCAGCCTAATTGTAAACTCTCTTAATTACAATCGAGAGAGAGAGAGAGAGAGAGACGACGGACAAGAAGTCAAGAAATCACCCCAATCAGTTAATTAGGAAGCAGCAGATTGCGACAACGTTGACCTGGAATTTCTAATCCATCTTCGAATCATATCGTTGAAAATTTGAACTACTTTGAGGCTCTTTTCGCTGCATCGCATTACAGAATCTGAGACATTTGATCTCGTACTGGTACCCGTAGCTGCCATTCGATTCCAATTTACAGGGAACATAGGAAGAGAGGAGGAAGAAAACCTATTTCAAGACACCTGAAGGCCGTTACAAACTCCAGTACGAGAAGACTCACCCAGCCGGTCTCCTTCCCATGGCAAAGCCGTTACTCATGGGGACCTAATTTTTCAGAAAGTAAGAACGAGACGAGGAGAGTAGGAACAATGGAAGACGGAAGATCTTAAGAACAGTACGCTCAGGGATGGAGAGTAGCAGATTTTCGAGCGCTTCTCTTAGCACCACAGCCCTTCTCCAAAGATTTGCAGAGGTCTTGTGAGGGACGATTATGAGGTTTTAGGGCAAAAAACCCCTAATGTTATGTTTAGATGACAATTTTCACGTTTGCCCTCGTTAACTTAATTAAGCTCATGTTTCTCCGAAAATTTTTAAAAGTCTTTCTCATGTGAGAAACACCAATTTGGTGTTTTGCAAATGTGTGCTAAAAGTGTGCCAAGTGTCCGGTTCATTTAAAAAAAACATAAAATCAAACCGAACATACCATTCAGATTTTAGCGTGTTTCTATTCCAAAAAAACGAAAAAAACACCAGAAACACTAAAAAAGAATGTTACCATACAAAGCCTAAATATCTTAAATAAATAGCTCAGTAGCTTTAGCAACGCATCATCTGGCTAGAAAAACAAGGTTTAGAAAGTTATTGATAGTTTTTCTTTATTCATAAAAAATAAAATAAAAACTACATGGTTATTTTCTTTGACACATTGACAGCTCGGTCAATGAATTCATTAAGACATTTTTGTAGCCGCATATGTGGATCAAA
This sequence comes from Telopea speciosissima, assembly GCF_018873765.1. NCBI lineage: Eukaryota > Viridiplantae > Streptophyta > Magnoliopsida > Proteales > Proteaceae > Telopea > Telopea speciosissima. The sequence continues at coordinate 9,947,553 of NC_057918.1, read as the reverse complement.
GGTGTAATAGTAACATGCTATAAAAAATAAATCACTTAAAAGATTTTGAGACTCACTCATCACGGATGAGAAGGTAGAAGAAAAGTAGAGTGTTCACTACCCAAGGTTACTTCACTGGGTAAGCTTCAATGGGGTTGAAAATTCAGCACCTTAGGTATTTCTTTCCTGGTGGAGAGTGGCTTGCAGGCCAGCAAATTTGTATGGGTTTGATGTAGTTCTAAGTTCTAACTGGTTGAGTTGGGCACACAGAATGCCACTGAAAAAAATTTGTCGGCCTTGGATTATATAACACCTAAGGGTTGGTCTCACATTAACAACTAAGCATGACTTCTTGAAATAACATCACAAGTATCATTTTGAAATAAAACTTTCTGAATTTTTTTTTTCAAACCCCTGTCAACCGTCTATAGAAGTCAAACATAAACTCCACATGCAAGTAGCAGGAACAATGATCCAAAACCCTGCCAAAAAAAAAATATACATTGTCATAAGAAATGGTCTTGACCGTGGCATTGCTAAGTGAAGGAATATTTATTAGTTTGACAAAATAGAAGCAATAGATTGTTAACATACCAAGAAAACAGATGCTGCCGCACCAGTTGTAAGCTCCTTTGCTAAACTGCGACGTTGTTTGGATGCAGTGGCTTCATAGCTGCACGATCACATTATTGTCATATAAATTATAACAAGGAAAGAGGTAATATATACGGAAGGATGAAGGAGGGAGAGAGAGAAAATAACTACATTTCAATGACCTCCAGTGCATATTTCCTTCAACGATGGTATCACATCCTTTCAATATCTATAGATCTTTAAAAGTTCAAGCATTTGAAGACTAACAAAAATGTTCACCATATTTTAGAAAGAATTAATTGGGGAGTTGAACGAGTTGACAATCAGGGAAAAACCAGATTCAACAGCTCAAGGGTTTGTAGGCTTGCAAACCAAAGGTTCCAAACATCAGGTATGAAACAAGAATTATTTCTATCATACTTCGAAGCTTCACACTTTTAATGCCAACAGGGAATTCATAATTACAAGTTCAATCCTCAGCACATGATTCAATGATAATTCAAACTCCTAGATATGCAAAAGTTTACGAGTCAAAAAGACCATTAATTGCAAACTCAAGGTATATGAGAAAACAAAATGGGATTAGAACATAGCACACAAACATCTATGCGATGCAAAGAGCTTCAAAACGAAACGAAGTTTCAAGAAATGGGGGAACACTTGTTAGTGGGTCCATAGTAAAAAAAAAGTTTTTTCAACCAAGATGATGACTATAAATTTATCCAAAACAAAAAATGATGACTAGAAAATAAAAACTAAATGCATTTTTTGCAAATCTACTTATTAATTTTTTGGCCAAAAGGAAAAACGGTTATCTTTTGCCATCCAACCTGAATGTATAGCCCAAATGCATATTATTTTGCTCTGCTGCTGATTTTTGGAATGAGTTGTTCAAATCAACTCCATGAAAGTTCAAGAGAAGCAGGAAAGGCTTGCAAGTCTGTCTATACTATTTCACTTGATTATGCATGCATGTGCATGGCCATGACAGAAGGTATACAGCAGCCTCCCCTTAAAAAAAGAATGATGGTTCTTACTGCCTGATTAAGTACTATTCATAAAAAGGACAGAAGAAAGTACTACCAGTAAGGTCATACCAAAACTATATAATTATATTCATAGAGGTATTACCTAAATAAATACTGTAGTTGTATTGTTACTTAGATAATAGATTCCTCCCTCCCTCCCCCCGGCCATGACAGAAGGTATACAGCAGCCTTCCCTTAAAAAAAGAATGATGGTTCTTACTGCCTGATTAAGTACTATTCATAAAAAGGACAGAAGAAAGTACTACCAGTAAGGTCATACCAAAACTATATAATTATATTCATAGAGGTATTACCTAAATAAATACTGTAGTTGTATTGTTACTTAGATAATTGATTCCTCCTTCCCTCCCCCCCCCCCCCACCACAAAAAAAGAGAAGAAGTTTACAAGGATGCTGCGTTGCTAGATTTGGTATATTTGTGGTCTGATTTGAGGCATAGGAAGGGTTGATATGATAATCTGAGCTGCTAGATAGACAGGTTACATCCGGATTGGCCATGTATCAAATTTTATGCGCCGTCTCAGTTTTATTACCCACCTCGTATGAACTTCTGCCCCTGTATAACTGCCATCCAAACATTACTTTTCAACAATTTCGAATGCTTCATTTAGTATGTCAGTACTATTAGTTCCAAGCATTTGATACACTAAAGCACCATCATCACATGAAGAGTTTTCATTCTCTAGACACTCTATGAAGAGTTTTCAACCATAGATAATGATTCTACATCTGGCCTAAGAAGTTTCAGAACTAATCATACTATTGTCCTGACCTCCTTGCACATGATAGTGAACAATTCCACTTTTGATGGTCTTGACTACAGGAAGGCACACTTTCAGACCGGTGCAATAGACCAAGTTTTTTTTCACTTTCTACTTTAATTGTTTCATGGAGAACCACACCAATCATTCTGATGCCCAATGTAGCAGTATGATGAATGATTCACATGGGGATGGAAATGAATAATATGAAACTGAAGAATGGGAGAGAGGCTGCAAAATGCAAAGCACTGGGCATGTTAGGATGTTCCCATAAAAAGATCTGAAACCACCGACTATGATGCATGCTGGAAATCCAAAACAAGGGTAAAAGGGGCAACACGAATAGCATTACACAAGTGCAAGAATGTTTCCCCTTAAATATAACTCTTCGCATAAAGAATGTTTTATGGGTACATCTTGTCTTTAAATTGAGGGCTGAAATAGTTAATTCTTAGTGTGATACTTTATGCAATTTTAGCTCACTTTCAAGCACATGAATTATAATAATGCACCAAATATATTTGATGATGGGCATCTCTCATAAATTCACTGGTTGGCACTACATTACATTGAAGAGAACCAACAACACTCTTCTTTAGAATGTTATAAGAAACAAAGGTATGCAACCTAATTGCCCGTAACAGAGAAAAGCAGCAATTGTGCATTGAAATGACGAACTCAAAACATAACAGATCCATAATACAAGACTAGATCCGAAAATAGTCAAGGCCCTACTATGCAACATTTTAAGGTTCATCAAGGATTTCAATTGACAATCTAAAAACATTGGCCGTACATAAATCACCAAATATTAAAATGGAATTTTTCTAGGTAAAAACGCCAACCATCAATCATGACCTAAGAATTCTTGGAGCTTCTCCCAGAATTGTCTATAATTCAGATTTCAAATTAAACAAATACATATTCCAAATCATACAAAATCATGAACAACTTGACTTGCATTCAAACATAGTAAAATATGCAACAAATTTAAATAAGGCAAATTGAATGCAACACGTAGATCTAGGTTCTATCATTATATTTCAGAGAGAGATGAAGCATAAGTTGGATTGGATTGCTCACATGAAGAATGAAGCGGTGACTACTAAGCCGATCGCGAGCATGAAAATGGCTAAGGTTGGATACAACGCTTCTGGTACAGGACTCGTGATGGGTTTTGCTTCCTGAGCCTTATTCCAAATAAAAACAGAAAAACATATTTTAAAAAAAAGAGAAGAAAATAAAGAACGGAGCGGCTTTACCAACCCTATATCCTAGATTCATTTCTGTTACTTCTCAATGTTAAAAGGATTCTCACCATCCCCGATGAATGAATCTACGATGATTGGTGTCGATGCTCGCGCCTGCACTTGGGTCGCTGTTTCTGCTCTGTCACAGTGTGGCAACTAGTAAAGGTACCTAACAACTTCACAAACGTGGTCGCAACCATAGTTATCATGGGAATACCAGAAAAATACTTCGTTCTACATTTAAAACGGTTTAAAAATTGAACAGGATTTCCCTATAAAAAAAAAAAGTTAAACTTTTCAAGAACGGCAAAAACAAAAAATGGACGTTAGACATTTTAAACATTTAGATTTTTCGAGTATGGGACCAAAAATGGCAGTATAAACTCAAAGATAGAGGAATTATTATCTAATGTGTGTATCCAAAGTTCAAAGCAACTATATTATCAAGCATCCACTTCAAATTCCACATGCTTGTTTCATTGTAATTGTAACAACTAAGATCTGAAAATTTAGGCCTTACATAATCGATGTTCAAACATTGGAAGTTTAATTGAGAACATTAAGCAGTTGCGGTAATGAAGTTTGAACTTTGAATTCTTGTGGGTCAGCTATTCCTCTGAACCACCCCCTCCCCCCACCTCAAAAAAAAGGACCATTTTAGCGTCATGACCGTCGGCTAATCCAAGTTTTCTGTTCGTTTTCCCACCTCAGAAGCATATCAAGATCAATGTGGACTCTTTCAATAGCGAAATTTGATCAGTCCTGTTCCAAGGATTAGGGCACGAAGGTTTTTGTTGAGATGAACTTCCCTAAACCCACATCTAACAGCCATTTGTGAATTTTAATGCTTTCAATGAGTCAAGTTTCATAAGCTCCGAAACCCTAAGTGAATCTATTCACAAATCACACCATGATTGCGATTAAACTCGCCAAATGTTATAGGGTTTGGCTTTTATCATACGAAACAGAAGCACAATCACAAATATTCCAGGCTTCAGCAACTTCCATCTGAGGAAACGAAAACGAAAGCAGAGGAAGACAGAAAGAGAGAGAGGGAGTTTACCTCCTCCGGCTTTGGTGAACGGTAACTTGACGTTCAGGATCAGGCGATTCAGGTCTTGATGTCGAAGACTCGAAGTCGAGCAGTCTGCCGAAGGATCTGACTCTCTGCTTCTGCTCTCTCGAAGATGGAAAAGTAGACTGAAGAGCGTTGTTAAACGCAAAATAGCGATATTAAAAGTGGGGCAAGAGTGTAATTTCGAAGTTCTTTTTGTTTTAAAAACGGAAACGCGTTTAATACGCAAAAGCAAAAAAACGGAACTCAGGTATCGGTCACAGATATCGATCACTAACATGGCTGCGAAATCCAAAAATACCCTTCTCAGGATGGATCCAGATCCTCTATTGCCGAGCTGCCCAGACACGATGCTGTGCGCAATGACCGCCTTACCCCCACTCGGGCAAGGCGTTTGGGCAGGGGTAAGGTGGACATTACGCGTAGCATCGTGTCTGGGCAGCACGATCTTGTCGGGCAGCTCGACAGTAGAGGATCTAAATTGTCTCGGGATAATGCCTCCCAAGTAGGGATGTAAATGGATTGGATTCGGTTCGGATAGTGCTATATTCGCATCCGCATCCGATTGGCTTTCAGACGGATTTGGGTAGTGCTAAACGGATATGGACATGGATACGGATCGGATATTTTATCCGTTTACATGTAAATATAGCTTTTCTAATAGCTATAGCCTATCCGTATCCGCATTCGTTTAGCTTTTTGACAGATTCGGATAGTGCTAAATGGAAATGGACACGGATACGAAAATGGATTTCGATGAATCATTTGCATCCCTAACCACAACTCTTCAATTCCCTCCAAACCCCGAACTCCTATGCAAGAAGCGCGGAGCCAGACTAGGCCTTGCTCCTTTTTCTCGCAATGCAACTTGCATCCTTAGTTAGTAAATATGCGTATTATATGCGTACTCAAATTTTTGAACATATAATACTCCTGTCCCTGTATTTTCTCGTATTTTTATAATTAAAAAAATGTGTTTTTTAATCGCTCGAGTATTATACTCATACAATACGTGTATTATACGTTTTTTTTTAATTTAAAAATACCCAAAAGATTATAATTTAGGGAAACGATTTCACTTTCCCTTTCGTCCCTTTCGATTTGCATTGAACATCCAACCGTAGCAGGCAATAGTAGCCGCCCTCCATCTCCAATCATCCACCCCATCTCCGTTCAACAAAGCGACACTTAAGTCTTGTACTCTCCTCTTGTTTCTTTGGTCTTTGAACTTTGATGGTGGTAGTGAAGCAAATGAATCTGGTGTGATATTGGCGAGAACAGCTCAATCTCTAGTATATTTTAGTCTTGTTTTTCTGTCTCTTGTAGCTAATGTGTACAGTGGAGATCCATATCTGGAACTCTCCCGCTTGTCTTGTGTTGGTTAATTAGTGGGAACTCATCCTCCTTCACAAGAACACATCTGGTTAAAAATATATGGTTATCTCATTGTAGATAGAAAGAAATGTAATGTTGGAAGAATGATTTAATGATAAGGTAATCAACTTGCTCATCTCATTTTTAGATAATCTACATTCATTTCTTGTAGATTATTGATATTTTGGTATGTTAAGTGATAATTTTAGAGATGTTATATAGCATATTATATTATTGTGTTTATTTTAGTTTATAAAATCATGATATTATTTTGTTTATTAGGTGGTGAATGCATGTTATATAATGAATATATGTCCCTTTTTTTTAAAGTATTATTGACGTCTATGCCATATTATACCCATATTAAACGCGTACCGTATTATTACCATATGCGTTTTATAAAGCCGAATTTTTGAAAAGTAATATTGCCGTCTAGTCCGTTTAATTGCCGTACGTATCCGTTCCCGTGCAAGTTGCACCTAACCAGATAATTTCACATTTCCCTTTGACCTCAAATCTTCTCATACACATGTACTCCCCTTGTGGGTATTCGAGAAAATGTCTGACCGGAATGTGGTCTCTTTGATTTCCATTATTGATGGCTTAATCACTCCTGTTGAAGCTCTTCCGATGTTTGCATAAATGGAAGATGATGGTATTGCAAGATTGAGGTGAATGGTGTAATCCATGATTTCATAGCCAGCAGGTAATTCAAGTCACCCAGAAGCAGAAAAGATCTATAGAAGATTGGATGAAATATCTGAGAGACTGATAGAGGAAGGCTACCACCCCTAAGTTTCAGAGGTCTTCCTTGATGTTGAGGATGAGGAGAAAGTTACCCAGTTACAACATTACAGTGAGAAGCTTACTGTTGCTTTTGGGCTAATTAACTCCAGCACAAGGACAAAATTTAGGGTTGTGAAAAACTTGAGATCTTGTGTAGATTGCCACTCTATGATGAAACTTATCTCAAAGATATACCAGCAAGAGATAGTAATTAGCAATGTTCTTGTGGAGATTACTGGTAATGTGTAAAATGTTGTCTTGAAGAAGGATCAGACAGGGTTTTTCATTGATTGATTTTGCCCGAGTTCGGTCTTATTGATTGTTGAGCCATCTCAATTCTCACAGAACAGACTCAACTCTAGAGATGGAACCATGGCCCAAAGGCCCCAAACTGGCCTAATAATGCAGAGTTCCTTGCATTGATTCTACCAATTCAATCTCACTCTTTGGCAGAGCTGAAATTAAAAATAAACACTTTGTTATAAAAAATCTCTCCTAAATAGTGAAAAGATTGCAGTCTTTGTGCCCTTTTGGTATCAAATTCATGATTAAGAGTTAAGGTCTTTGTTTACAATCTGACCTCTCGTTCTCATGTTTTGGTGTCTCATGTCTTGGTTAAACTTCAAAGTAGTTCATTTACCTCTACTTCTCCAATAGAGAGAGGGGAACATGGGCTTCTCACAAGTTAGAACTTACAAGTTACAACACCATTTCCATGCTTATGTTGCCCATTCTATATTATTGTGGTTGAAGCAATGAAATCAAATGTTGGAGAAAATCCAGTTGAGATAGCCAAAAGAATTATTTCATTTTCAAATTGGAACCAAAATCTAAAAAATGCCTTTGATTTTGGTTGAAATCAACTGAAGTCAATAAATTAACTTGACTTCAGTTGAGATCAGTAAAGTTGAAATCGAAGTCAACAAAATACTCTGGTTTCAAATGTAATCCTTTGCTCATCCCATCTAATGTGCTTGATGCTTGTGGTTTGTTCCTATATATCAAGAGTTCTGACAAGTGGATCATTACATGTAAAATCTAGTCTGATTGGGTCCAAAACTTAAGTCCCCAACAGATGACAATGGCATTGAAATGAGCCAAGATAAGTGTCTGATACAGGGACTGACGAACTTGGGTTTGAGTTGACAATTAAATCACCTCGTCATTGCTAGAGACCATGAATGTTTACTTGGTTCTGTAGCTGGGGACTCTTTGTGGTCTGCACAGGGCTCAGGCCAACAAGTTGATCAAACTCTGATTCAAAGTTTTTAAAAAATTATCAAAATGTCGTCAAATGGAGATGAATATATAATACAAATGGCATCTTTTGTAATTTTAACTACTTCCTCTATTCATTTTAAGCTGAAATTGTACCAATGAGATGTTTGTTTGGTGCTCTAGGCATAGTGACAAGAAAGAAAACTTTTTTTTTTTTGAGGGAGAGTGTTTTCTGGGGTGAGGGGTCCAGCGTGGGTGGCAGCCAATGAAAGCGCACGCGCTAGCATCTCGGGGGGAGGGGTCATGTTGCCTCCCACTTTGTCTGGGCATGGCCCTATGTCCCCCACAGAGAACTTTTCTCTTTTTTTTAATATCTATCATATTGGTAGATATGATACGTATTCTCTGGACATTAGGCTTAGGGCAGCATTACCCAAAAAAGATACACTTGGACTTGGACAGGACAGTCCTTACATGGCTACATGCACCTACATTGGCACTTGAGTAGTTGATGCATGCAACAACTCCCATGTCAACAAAGATGCCCCATATGAATATAATGGCCTAATGGGTCAAGAAAACAATCAATATCTTTCCAGCAAAAAACAACTTATGCCTTGAAATTTTTTGTATAGCCATACAATTGATTATAGAGATCAAGACTGATAAGTCTAATCTTCATCATCACATCACTGTAGACAGTACTGTGGTTAGCTAGACTACAGAGTCTCTGAGTTCAATAAAGAGATGCCCCAAACAGAAGAATTATGACTTGTAATGGGTAATCCTAAGAACTTCTAACTATAACTCTACAGTAAAAGTTAGGAATACACAGGAGTTGTTATCTGTTTAATGCATTTTACTAAAAAGTTGACTAGTGCATTACCATTCTCATCCATCTTAATTAGTGAACACTAACAAATCTATCTAGTTGAAATTAAGGCTCTGCACTGTATGAGGTTGGGGATGTGATGGTGAAGTCACCTTGTTTCTCTTCTTCTGCATGTGCATTTGGGAAGAAATCCAGTCATTAATGTTGTAAATAGAACACGGGTCAGGCCCGGTCCAAGCCGCCCACAAGGGGCAAGCCGGACCCGACCCAATCCGCTTCGCTTGGAGAGAACCAGCAACTTAAGTGGCTGGGTCTCTTCCCCCCTTGTTGATCGATTCTCAGTGGAAGTCTAAATAGGGGCAGGGTCTTAGGGTTTAGGATTTAAATAGAAAGCCTGTAACCCTGAGACCATATCATCTGAAAAACCAAATTCTTCCTTTCTCCAATGTTTTGTGTTCTCTTTGGAATTCCATCTATTCCCAAAGATTTGTGGTGTGGAGTTCTCTGTGGAGAAGTCTTTCGAGATATTTGAAGATCGTGAAGAAGATCATTTATGTGCTCATAACCATAAGCTTGGCGTTTGATCCTTTCTTCTGCTGCTCTTTCGTACATATTCAGGTATGATCCAAACCCGAACTATTTGGATCTTGATTTATGTGATCTAACAAATGTAAACAGCAAAGGTGCCAATGAGTTCTGTATTAAGTAAGTGGATTTTCGACGAAATAGACTTCAATATTTGTGATTGATCCGTAGCGAAAGCCATGGTTTTTGGGCATTTTCTTAGAACAAACCCCAAAACAAGAGAGGATTTAATCCTCATAAGCTAACTTGCCGACATTATAACTACTTATAAACCAATGTCATTGTCCACCAGTTCCACACGCATAATTGCCACAAAAGTCATAAACATAGAATGGTGGAAATGGAAAACTCTGAAAAAACATCTAACTAGTAAGGCACATGGGATTTTACAAATAAGGCATTGCCAACCTGAGCCTTTCTGGTGATTGGCATATGCCTTTAGTAAAATTAGAGCTTCCTTAAAATCTGTTCTTTCTTTAGTCCCATCTTCTTTGACAAAGAGGTCTTTTGAAGTTATGTGATAAACCCAAATTAACTTTACTCTCCTTCTCTTTCTTCCTCACATCTTTATAAGGTGGGCAAGGCACTAAGATCTTTTCTAAGCATTCTAAGAACGAAGACAAGAAACTTTTATTTTTATTTTTATTCATCTGTATAGAGGGAGACCTTCTCACTGGGCTATTGCACCCTCATTACTTGGCATGGAATGGAGATATGGTGGAGAGAGGGATAAGTACGTTTACAGGCTAATTTATCGTGCTAACTTCACCGATATTTTGATGATTTCACTCCACGAGTTGGAGTGAAACCATGATATAAACTTGTTGAATATGTATGCCTATCAAATCCTAATTAATCATATTATATAGAATAAATTTTGTTAAACCAAAAATAGGCTTGTAACTTCAAGGTGCGTTACAGAAATCGCTTTTCTTAAGACAAAATTCGTCCCTACTATCAGATGCAGATAGGTTGCTGACGAATTGTCTCCCAGGACACAATGAAGCCCCAAACTTTGTTGATTACCTTGGTTACGTATTGCATAAACGTAGCCAAGATAGATGCCTGAAAGTCTTCTGAGAAAATAGAAACGCCAGTAGTAGAAAATCTGTTTCATGCAGTAAAATAGATTTCCTGCAAGATCAATTTGAGAATGAGGGAGGAGAAGATTAACGTTTTTGGATATCCTCAAGTTTGAAATCACTTGGGTATTAATAACCCACTCGGCACCTGTTCCTAACAGATGAATCCCTTCATATTTGAATCTAGACCATTACAACAATCTTATCCAGATTTAAATTGGTCCATTCGATAAAAATAATCAAAGCGTTGCAAGCGTGCGCCACTAATGCCTCTACGGCCCATTGTCCATGCACGTGCATGTGTGCGCTCGGATGAAAGTCCTCGCACATGCACCGTAGCATTCTCTATTTATTAATTTAAATGATAAATAGTACTTTATTGAGTATACCCAAGGAATCATCTTTACATTTCTGATGTGAGACTATTCCCAATGCCATTATGTTGAAAAACCTCCAACAAATTCGTATTATCATTTTATGTGCGATGTGTTGCCTTAAAGTTACACTTTAAAATGTCCATAACTAGAGACAATATTGGGTATATTGTTGAGAAGGTTTTACATTGTATATTTTCAGATTATGACTGTGAAATATAAATGTGAGGATTCATATATTGTTTGTGTTAGACATGATCATTGTGAGAGTTTTTATAGGGATCATTGTCATTTATTATGTATAACAAGACTCTCTAATAGTTATTTATGCCCTCGTACATGAGAGATCCCTACCATAATAGTTATATTTTGTGCATCTTTGTGTACCAATGGGTAGATGCCTATATTGACTATATATCTCTAGGCCAGATTAATGATGTGTATTTGTGAGTGGAGAAGATGATCAATATGAAACCACTTTTCGATTAGGGAGAATATCCTAAAGAATTTACTAACAATGATTGGATGAAATTCTAAGCTCAGAGGCCATTTTGTAAATTGTTTGCAAACATACTTAAATATTATTGTTAAATACTTATTTTAAAATTTTTATAAATGTTTTATATACATCAATGTTCAAGATTCTCCATATTGATTGTTTCAATGGATTAGAGTTTTCAACGGCTGCATTTTTCGTACCCAAAAATCCGTTATGCAATGTTAAAGTTGGAAAACTTCAATGCAATGAATTCTACCACTGGAAGGGGGGGGGGTGTTAAGTGCTTTTTCAACTATTGTACATATTATTAATTAAAATTATTTATTTGATAAATAATACTAAATATTGTAGACGAGTTAGACTCATCTAGTACAATTGTACAACTCAACAAGAACATCCTATAGGGTCACACCACTTTCCTGACACACTTTGCTTGGGAAACTATGAAATGGTTTTCTAAAAATAAGTACATAGTTAGGGGGTGAGAGATATTGTGATCTACAAAGCCCATACTTTTAGGGTTTTCAAAGCCTCCCACAAATGGTGGTTGCTTTCTCTCTCTCTTTAGGTTTGAGAGCTAAGGTTTTCGAAACCCTAATTTGGGAAGAATGCCTCCATTGCATTGATCTTTGTTTCTCATGTAGAGTAGTTAGTTCAAGTGTTGCAATCCTTCGATTAACTTGCATTTGTGGGATTTGAAATAACCTTTAAACTTTCTTGTATGTATTTGGTTGAACTATATTGTATGTTCTACAGTACGAGGATGAAAACTTTTATCGAGCATTCTCTACCACTCACGATAACATGTTTTGATCTTGTGGTTTAAGTAAGTGGAATTGGCAATAGTATCGACCTCTACCTTCCAGCCTAAACCCTAGAAAATCAGTAAGAATCAATTGATTCGAATCACCCGGAATCAAAATTAGCGATTCGATTCTGATCCCTCGAACCATGCTTGATTCCTCTTACTTCCTCAAAAGACCCGGACTTTTCATTATAGACATTTCATCATATGGGACGTTGAAGGTACACGTAACAGATCAGATACATATGTAATAGTGGTGCACATTAAAACAAAAGTGACATGGCGCCACCGGAATAGGTCACATGTGTACAACTACAGGTCCGTTTAGTTGGAAGGGATATAAGGGAAATAATTATATTTATTTAAAATGATTGTGTAACTAAAGACATCCTAAATCAGATTAAAGTTTTACTACATTTTATAACCAGATTCTTTGATTTTTGAGAAGGAAAATAAAGACCGGAATTGGCTAAGGAAACCCTAAAAACGGTTTGGAGATGTTAAGGACTACCGATTCAGATCGAGATCGGTCTCGGCCAACTCCGATTCAGATCGAGCCGATTTTAAAAGATCCTAGACACTCTTTATACGCAGCCAGTAACACATTATGATGTGTTTATACTAAACATTGCACACGTGGTCCTCTGTACACAAGACACGTGGTGATATTTGGGTGTACCATTCCATTTGTGTTTCATTGCTAACTGTAATAGCCACCAATTTCTGATAAGAGTAAAGGCACGGGTAAATAATGTAAATCGTTGGTTGGTAATGGTTAGCTCAGACGATATATCGCCATCCGAAATGAAAAAGACCAAAATATCGTGACCAAACGACACGTTCCTCGCTTCTCTTGCTGCAGGTTCTTCTGGCTACTTCTCCGTAGATCTGTTCGCTGTACTTATGGGTTATGTGACCCCATCTTGAAACAGTTGCAACGCTGGACCCTCCTAGAATACCTCACTTCACTCACTTTGTTTTCAACTCCCAAGGTCTCCTTGTCTCTCTCAGACTCCACCGAAGAGAGGAAGCGATCATACTCACCGAGTCACCATACACAGCTTTGAGCTTCTGATGCTGGTGCCTTACAGTCTCAGTCTCTCGCTTTCATCTCGTTTCAGTTTCACTGATGGTCCCTTTCATTCACTTATCTTTCATTTTCATTGATGCTTAGGAGCTTTCTCTTTCTCTGCACTTACTCTTTAAATGGCGCCTTTAAATGGCGCTACTGTTGAACGACAGTTGGTAAAACTTCAACTGCAGATTTTGCACAAGGACCTGTTGAGCTCACCAAGGGTTTTTGGTAGTCGTTTTCGAGCTGATTTGATTGGTGCGTAGCTCTTATTGTTTTAATTCTGATTTAAAATGAGACGAATGTGAGGTTAAGCTTGGATGAGAAATTCGAAAGGCTTTGTGCCATTTGTTGAATTTTGTGTCTGGAGATGGATCCTCCTCCTCTGATGAATGATGGTTCCTTCCGCTCTGTAAACACCTCATCTTATAGTTTAACTGAGATTTGGCCGTTTCCGCTCAATGGAAGCGGCGCCGTTGGCGTTGCTGAGCCTAGTAGTGTTTTGGGATTGCGGAGGCATCATTTTGGGCAGAATTTGGCTGGATTTGTGGAGACTACTGGAAGTGGGACTGTCAATCGAGATATGTCAGTCGATGAGTCAACGGTTACGGAGCAAAGTGGGAGCCGTAGTGGAGCTGGAAGGAAACGTACAGATGCGGCTTCGGAAGATGAGTCGTCTAAGCTTGTTTCTACTAGCAGTGGCAATGACATGGTATTCACTTCTTATTTTTTGATCTATAGCTGAATCCTCTCTGTGTGTTGATCTGTTTTACAAGTCTGTTGCTCTTGACTTAGATTTTGTTGTCCTACATATTTAAGATACCTTTTTTTTTAAAAAAGTTTTGAAACAATTTTGTGTTAAAATGACGGTAAATTCTTCAATGTTGCTGGCCTGGATGGGATGATTCCTGCAATGTTAATGAATTGAATTAAAATCAATTATTCTTGATCGGGAAAGAATTTCTTAATCTCTTGTTTTTATTAGTCCTTTGTGAAATTTCAATGCATCTGTACTGATGCTATCTGGTTCTGTCAATTTGTGAAAATTGGATTTGTGGAGAATTTAAGTGTATGGCATTGGATAGAGTTTATCAACGGGTGGATTTATCCTGAATAGTTTATTGGATATGCAGAATTCATCTGATTTATGGTTCTTAGCAAAGTGGTCCTGATATGGTTTCCCATTTTAGCAGAACGATTCTGATGGTAAGCGTCAAAAGGTCTTGGGATCTGGAGATGAGAATGGAGACTCAAAAGTTGACATGGATGAAAATTCAGGATCTGGTAATAAGCTAGCTGAACAAAGCACACAACCTACTGAGGGGCCTAAGCAAGATTACATCCATGTTCGAGCAAGAAGGGGTCAAGCTACCGATAGCCACAGCCTAGCAGAGAGAGTAATCCACTTCTCAGTTCTCTCCCCTTAACTCTTGTTTTTTCTGTACATGTGAATTATCAGTGTCTGAGAGTTGGATATTTTACATGGAAAAGTGGAGCTTTGGATTAAGATACATAAATTTTGGCATATCAATTATTTCTACTCAAATATAAACTGTCTAGGGCTTAGATAAAAAATAAAAAAAAAAGCAAGCAAGAATGTTAACTGGATCGATTTTTCGGACAGGCTAGAAGAGAAAAGATTAGCGAGAGGATGAAGATTCTTCAAGACCTGGTCCCTGGTTGTAACAAGGTGTAGTGCTGTTGTGCAAGTATTTTGTTGTTAATCCTGCAGATTGGCATGTGGGAGTTAGTTCTATTAGCGAATCCAATATGTGTTGCTGAGGTGTTTGGTTTTCTATGAGCAGGTTATTGGGAAAGCTCTTGTCCTTGATGAGATCATTAATTACATTCAATCACTGCAGCGTCAGGTTGAGGTAGGCATAGTTCCTATATTTTATGTGCTAATATTTTCTTGCAATAGTTGTTCTTCCCCCTGTTGGAGTAGTCATGAGTTCTAATGATTCATTGGATGTTGTAGTTCTTGTCCATGAAGCTTGAAGCTGTTAATTCAAGAATAAGCCCTAACATTGAAGGATTTCCTCCAAAAGATGTAAGTCGTGAGTATGCTGTGATCTAAATTTTGCCTAATGCTAAATTTTCTTTTGGAAAAGCCAATTGTTAATGCCTTGTGATTATAACTTTCTTTCTTTCTTTCTTGGGGGGGGGGGGGAGGATTCAAAAGGATTCAAAAGCATATGGTAGACCGAACATCCTCAATGCGTAGAAACCTAATTCATCAACCTAGGATCCTCAAAATCCTGTATATCTTTTTCTGTTCCACAAGTCACTAAAGAATTTGGATATCCAAACATCCAAGTAATCAAAAATTCTTTTCCCTTCTATATGTAAAATTTTTAAATATAGAGTCTAATATTTTGTGTGGAGTGACACTCTGATGAATAAATCCATTTTATAGTTAGCTGACAAAGTTGTACTTCATTATTGGTAAAATATTTGTAGTCAAATATGCTCTGAAAAATTATTTATCATGTTTTTATGTGATTCCCATGCATGTGCTGCAAGATTTGCATCTGTATCTTAGATTTTCTGCAGTATCCAAACCTTACATGCATTTCATGGTGTCTCTCTTGAAGTGGCATTGCCAATATTCCCCCACTACTGATACTTTCAACTTGCAATTTTACTGGTCTTGAAGTGGCAGTGCCTCATGTAGGAGAATGACTGGGGCGCCTAGCACGTGCAATGTGGCTTAGAGCAATCACTTTCACTAATTAAACACTAAGGCAGAATAGGAGGAAAGAATTTGGAGAAAATAAGAAGCCTCAAGGTTACTCTATGATTAATTAAAGAATACTTCATTTTTGAAGATTTGAGGAAAGAACCCTCCCTCTAGGGCTTGTTTATTTCTCTTTTTTCTACTTTGTATTTATCAATATGATTCTATAGCAATTCTTAAGTGAGTTGCATGGTATTTGAAGATGCTTATTTTTTCTATTATTGTCAAATCACTTTTGCTCTTATAAATTTAATAGTAAAATTAGTCTATGATCTCCTTGCTTCAGCTGGTTCCTTGGACCACTTTGACAGTAGTTTGTGAATAGCCTTTCTTGTATTCCTCCTGAAACAAGATAGCTGGATTTTCTTCAGCATTGGATTGTTGTAGGCTTGATTCATTTATTTAATTAGTAGTTGAAGAATGGAAAAATTATATTAAAAAAAGAAGTACAGAAATAGAATTTAAAAAGGTGGTCAGAGGAGGAGATGATTGGTTGCAGATGTTTCATTTATGAAATTATCATCTATCCATTTAAGTATTTAACAGGTTAAATTTATGTTTCAGTTCGGTGAACAAACATTTGATACCACTGGAATGGCTTTCAGTTCACAAGCAACAAGAGAATATGGCCAAGGATCAGCACAGGAGTGGCTGCATATGCAGGTTGGTAGCGGTTTTGAAAGAGCAACATAGTTCTAGGAAGTCCTCGTCAATTGGCAATAAGGACATCAAACAACCAGTTACCTGGTTCAATTGCTGTCAACAAATATAGCCCCATGTCTTGATTGATCGAGGCACCTTATTATTGTTTTCTAAATCTGGTGTGGAGCTGTTTCTTTGTTTATATGAGTGTGCTTAAATTGAAAATTTGAGCGGCCTCCATTTCTGCGGATTAGAAAATCCATTCTTTTACCTTCATATATCATCTAACAGGATTTCCTGTTCACTGTTGTATCAGTAGCCTGAAACAGAACATTCTCCTATGAATTGTTCCTGAACTCTATCTATGACCTAACTAAAGCAGGATTTCTCATAGTTTATAATGGCTTCTTTCATCTTGTGTTTGAATGTTTTGCTCTTTTGAAGTTCAGGCTCAAAAATATTGTTCTTTGTTAAGTTCTGTTTGGCTTTTTTCCTTCCTTGGATGAATTTGAGCAAAATACTAATGCAATTGTACTCAACTCAACTAAGCCTGTTTTTGTAAATAACAATGTATATGTAGAAAGGGAAAATGTTACATGGAAGGAGCGACTGCTTTCTTCTAATGCAATAATGTTTTGAAATACCAAGGGGTGATGTGATGCATTCTACTTCATTTTGATACAGTGTGCAGGCCTCATGAACAACAACAACAACAATAAAATCAGCCTTATCCCAACTTAATGGGGTCGGCTACATGGATCCAAACAAAACAAAGTAGGTAAAACTGAAGTCTAAAACAAATAAAAAAAAGGGGAATGAAGAGATGGGAAATGAGACGAGAAATATAAAATAGAAAATGACAAAAATGAAAGATGAAATATTAAAGTATTTTATCCTCTATGTGAAACATCATCCTCTATGAAATATTAAAGTATTCATCCTGATGCACCTCTCCACTTCATCCATCCGATTTTAATTCTCTGTGAAACATCATCCTCTATGTCTCCTTCTTTATTTATGATTGACCCCAGATATTTAAAATAGTCACTTTGTGGTATCTCTCTTTCCTCAATTCGCACCATGTCAATATCCATCATAGGGTGATTAAAATTACACATCATATACTCTGTCTTCGTTCTACTAATCTTAAAGCTTCATGTTTCCAAGGTTGATCTCCATAGCTCTAACTTAGCGTTAATCCTTGCTTTTGTCTCATCCACCAAAACGATATCATCGACGAAGAACATACACCATGGGACCTCGTCTTGAATGCTCTTGGTTAGGTCGTCCATGATGAGTGCAAAAAGATAAGGGCTTAAGGCTGATCCCTAATGTAACCCAATCGTAATTGGGAATTCTTTGCCTCGACCTCCCACAGATCTCACACTAGTTTCCACGCGCTCATACATATCTTTAATTACATCTACATATTTACTCGACACCCCTCTCTTCACTAGAACATGCCGGATTAAATCTCCAAGGACTCGATCATAGGATTTTTCAAGGTCAATAAAGACCATATGGAGATCCTTCTTGCTATCTCTATATCTTTCCATGAGCCTCCTCGATAAGTAGACAGCTTCTGTCGTGCCTCATGAACATGTTTTATTAAAAGAAATAAATATATAAAGTAGGATAAATGAAGTTAAATAACAAAATTGTAATAAGTATGAATAAACCCTATGTATGAATAAATCATAAAAATCTTGTTTCATCATACATAACTCTAAAGTTTCCATTTAAAATTCCAAATTTGACAATTTTCCATGGATAATCAGTTACCATTTATCCAGAAATTAGTGTGTTAAAAAAATGAAAAGGATGAGAGAAAAAATAGAACATGAAAGGAGGAAAAGGGGGTGCAAAGTGTTACATATTTTTCTGGATATAGAGGTAGGGAGGGACTGATTACGTGGAAAAGCATATTGCATCTTTTGGATGGGACAAAAGAAAGTAGAGAAATAGCAAAACCAAAGCTTTGTTCATCCATATGATGATAATAATAAAGAGGGAAAAGGTGGGGTGGGGGGCAACAAATACATATGGCATGCATAACCCCACCCTATTCTCCGTGATTGTTGCTTTGATTTTTCCCCACCTTGGAGGGTAGGAAGTACTGCACTTGATGTTATTGGAGCTTCATCAATTAAAAGACTCAAGAGTACTGGGATTCCTTTTGATTGGGATTCGTTGGTTGATGATCCAGTTGAATGGGGGTACCGGGCCATCAAAGCTCTAAGTCTGCTCCCTAAGAAACCTTCACCCTTCTTGTGCCTTGTCTTTCATATTTGTTTAATTGAAAACACATTTTTCTTTTAATTATTATTTTAACAATTTTTGTCTCTGGAAATGTGGTGCATGCTTTCACTTTGAGGCATCAAAAGAGCAAATGTCTCCTGTGACATACAGTAAAAGCATCCTCCCCCATGTCATGCCTCTTAATAAGGTCCAGGGTGTTCTTTGAATGCCTCACCCAAGCGTGCCTCAAAGAAAATACACCCTAAACACTTCTGAGAACATTGGATTGGAATAACTGATGATTCAAACCTAGACTCTCTTTCCTATGGACTTCAATCAGGGCACTCTTGCATGGGCCCAGTCTAATTGAGTCTTTTTCCTTCTTATAAACTATTTGAAACATGTCGTGTTTTATTGTTTGTGGCCTTCACTCTTTGTCTGATGTGGGACTGTCAGCTTTACGAATCTGGTGGATCACACTGAAATCCTGTTATTTCCATCAATAGGATTTGACTATGTGAAGATTTGTGACTAAGTGCTTCACAAATGCATCTTCTTAGTTTGTGTTTAACTAAATCCATTACGTTACCCATTAACATGTGCTGGCCTTTTTTGGGGTGGTGTGGAATGGCCTGCATCCCTGTCCTAATTGACTGGGCTGAGAGTACATCTGTCAGTCTCAGCAGGCACCTTAGGCCCACACAAAACCAGCAACTTTCCAAGGATGACTGTCCCTAATTATATTCTTACTTTGCCAAGCTCCCCCCTCTCCCTCTAGCTTCATTTGTTTTAGTTTTGTTTGTATCTCAATAGTTGTGGAATTGTATCAGGAACAAATTGTGTATTGTGGAACTTACTTTTATTCTATCTTTTGGAATATTTAAGGATGACCAATCTTTTGGTAGGGTGTTAAACCTGTATTATTAATACCCCCCTCCCACCAAAAATTATTAGTGTTGTTGATTGTATGGACTGTAAAAATAGGAATGGTCTTTACAAGTCTGTCGGTCAACTGGATATTCTATGAGGATAAGTTGATATTAATTTAGCTGATTCTTTTAATTTTATACTATCATATTTTTAGTTAGATGTATGAATATATGATTTGGGTCAAATTTATTCACTCGGGATCTTGTATCTCAGTTCATTATAAGTTAATGGTATTAATCGATTGCTAATCTGCTCTTGTGCTTCCTGTCCCTCGAATCTTTTCTTCCAATGTTTACTATGGTATCTCTCTTGAAACCAAGTGTTAGGATTTTTGCAATTAGGGGACATCGAAACTGCTTTTGGAATTTCACACCCCAAAGTTGGTTGGGATTCAGATTTGAGTCTTCTTAGTTTTACTGTTATTCTGGGGTAGTTTGGTCTTTGAGTTCTTAATTGCATTCCAGAGTTGAGTTTTGTCTGCTAAATTTTTTCAAATCTAAGTTGGTCTGAGTATTATTGCCAACTCTTCTCTTTTGCCCTTACTATTTTGGGGTGCTTCATTTTGGTAACAGTACAGAGGTTCATAGGACCAAATCTATACAAATTACATTTGAAATTCCAAAATATTTAGGACAACAAAGAATAGTTTGATGACTTCATTGGAATCAACTGAAGTCAAACGTTCCATGGTTTCAGTAGAAATGATCAAAACTTAATCCTGTGGATAGTTTTTTTTTTAAACTAACCTAATATAAGTAATGGCCAAAATAATGGTAGGCTATAATTTCTAGGGCACATTTTTTCTTGGCCCTTAACTTGTTCTCAGTTCAAAGTTTCCTTTCTTTCTTTGAATTTCATCACTTCCTTGCTTTACTAACAAACCTAAATTTGTGTGTAGATGCATGTGTTTCCCTTTGTTCCACTTACCATTAGCTTGCTTTTCTTATTTGTTTAATATAATATATTTAGTATATCTAAGACAGGTTTTACATTTGAAGGAAATTTTGGAAATGTTCTTCTGTAGACATAGTCGAGTGCAAATGGTCCATAAAATATATAGCCATGTTCCCATTTCTCAATGCTTAGAGGTCGCAATGTTCAATGCTCATTGTCCTTGTCCATAGACTGCTGCTGGCTAGGTATTGGTCTATGATATGATGTATCTATCAATTTTGAAGCTTTTGAGTTTGATTAGGAGTCTTGTTTTAAACTCTATAGACCTCCACTACTATCATGATGCAATCCTATGTGCCAACACCCTCCAACCTGCCTCTAAAATCTGATTCCCCTAGCCTACGTAATATGTACTCCCTAGATCTTCCATCTATTTGAACTTCAAACTCTAATCTTAACCCTTTTGTCTTGCTTCACCCTAGAATCCTTTGAAAACTTTTGTCTTGCTTCATCCTAAAATCCTTTGTTTTTACTGGCCTCAGTTATGTCAATCTCTTCCATAATTTCATGGTATGAATCCCAATTTCTATAATCATGGTTACTTCTGTGACTTTTGAGTCTCCTTTTTCTCCCTGCCCTTTTCTATTTAAATAAGATAGCAGGTAGTGTTAGACTTGTAAAAGGTGTGGCCAAGTTTTCTTCTTTTCAAGCTTCTCTTTAACTATGTGACCTTGAACCACAGAATACAAACCCCTCGTGTGATTTGGTATCCCTCCTAGTCTAAGAACCCCTCCCCTACAACCCCAAACACCACCTCAATGCATGCACATGTATTTATTTGGTAATTCAGAAATCTAGCTATTCCACGTCTTTAGTGTGTTTGCCCTTCACTAAGAGTTCTGAACTGTCTCCCTTGCCGTATCTACACCTTACCAGCTTCTTGGTTATTCTTATGCTAGTTTGTAACCAGCTTGTCTCTCTCTTGAATGAATCCAACTTACATAGGTCATCATCTGCCCTGAGTTGGCCTCATTATTTTCTTAGCTTTCTCTATCACTTCTCTGACTGTCTATCAATGATGCAGGCCAAGTGTCTAGGGTCTACTGTGTTGATGCTGCACAAATCTTGTGGTATAACGTATGGCTGTTATTTTTAGTTTTAGGTTAAATTGTCAAATACTCTCTAACTCAGCTCATATCCATTTTCTCCTTCCCTTTGTCTTTTTAGGCATTGGTTAAATCACTCATTATTTGTTGAATAATTTGTGTTTCAACACTTCAACTCAAAAACATGTTTCTTGTCTGAAGAAACCATTTTTGCATGAATTTACTCTTGAATTTCGTTTTTTACCCCCCCCCAATGATTATCTGAAAAACCCCTTTCCACTCATTTGGTGTTCCATACCATTAAATCCCAAAGGAGAAATAGAGAGAGTGCTCTGTGCAGGAGATAGAAACTTCTCTGCGTAAGGAAGACAGAAACTGCTCTCCAAACACGCAGGAGGAAGAGAGAGAGAGTGGTATATGTGTGGGCAGCTCTCTCCCCCTCTGCCAAATAATTTGTAACATTATTGTTTCTGATAGTACCACACATTTTTTTTTTCTTTAATTGAGGGGTACAATCTTATCATTTTACTTTCAAATAGTTTTGAAAACCCCTTTTTTTAACCTTGCTTAAATTTTTTTTGAGAATAAGACAAGGGGCAATCAAAATGTGATATGTTCCAAGTACATCTATAGTGGTATCATTTAGAAAGTCCAATTTTGAAAATAAGATATTTACACTTAAGGATGTCTAAAGAAAGATATATCTCATGTTCCTATAACAACCGATAATAATCCATTCAATTATTATCATATCATCATATTATTCTATTCAATATGCATAGATATGTATACTCACACTTGTGTGTTTAGAATCATCATTCTTGATAACACACTGTGTGACAACAAAATTAACAGTTTTATATCTAGTAGTGAACACGTTAAGGTATAAATTTAAGGACAATCAACCACCAAATAATATCATGTAATTTAATATCATTTTACTATTAAATTGGATTTGATGGACATTGAACACACCAAATGTAACAGACCCTTTCTTGTCAGAGGTGTTTTAGTGATTTTGTAGAATGGCCGGGCTTAAGAGCATTTTGATTGCTTTACATGCTGAAACTTTTTTTCTTCCTCCTGTTCAGTGCTTCGGAGACATTACATTATGTTTATGGACTGCTAAACTTTAAAATTGGCAATGGTTTGTAAGATCAGATTGAAAGCACCTGGCTGGAATAACAGGTGAAAAAAACTTAAAAGGAAACAGCTACTGAATAGTTGGACCAGGAACCTGAGACAGAGAACCTCATGCAAAACGTGATGAATGACTAATCTTAACCGCAACTTACTGTAATTCTTAAGTGGAAGTTAGGATCTATATGGTTCCCCTCTGCTTTGACCCAATATGGTCGATCCGTATATCGGTATCAACAATGACCGATATTGTGAACTAAATCCCTGCTCAGATTTAGTGATCAGAAAGGATATGCATGTGGTAAGATCCAATCCTAGTATGACTGCGGATAGAGTTGTTTCGATGACAAGGACAATGACCCATGTAGTCGACCCCTTGTAGGGAGATGTTTCTGGGATGTTGCTTTGACTACTGCTTTTACTTATTTCTTTGCTTATTTTCCTTTTAGCTTCCTTTTATTTCTTTTTACTTTCCTTTTCTACATTGTCATAGTCTCTTTTGGATCCATATAGCCGACGTCTTTTAGTTGGGATAAGGTTATGATTGTTGTTGTCTCATCGTCAACATCAAAAGAAACAATAGTGTCTGGTCTGGAACTGCGAATAGTAATCTAATGAAGAGCTCCATTAACGAAAATCCCAAACAACCAATCAAGAATTTCGAAAGAGATTTCGCCAATCCTTAGACATGAATCCGATCCAAGGGTGTGAAGCTGGACTAGGGAACTACAAGAATTGCTCCTCTTACGAGCAACATGAAAGTAAATAATTTTTATCACCTTGTACACATCCTTTGATGGACTGTAACCAAAACCCGTAACAGGGAAACGAGAAACTGTACGATCCGGAAACTGAAATGGTGCGTACGGCAATTTATTGAAGTCTATGGTAAATGGGTTCCAAAAGATGACATCGTAGACACGATTTGAGAAACCCAAAAGGCAAACCAAGCCATTACAAGAACCAACAATTCCAAACACCGACGGAAACACACTTGTAACCATTACCTCTCCTTGGCCCTTGCAGAGATTAATTTGTAAATTTGTAAGCTCGATATGGCGAGCTACTGAGCTTCACAAACACACTTGTAGCGGAGAATAGGTATATCGATTTAGGGTTTAGCTGAAAATCAACATGGGAAGAGTCAAGATAGATTCATTGATTTTAGGGTTCTATCTTCACCAAATAGTTTAGGGTTTGATTTTTAATTTCAAACCTTAAACAATTTGGGGAAGATGAGGACAATTTGATCATTTTATTTCTTAATTTGGGTGGATTTTTGTCATAAGGTCATTTTGGTCATTAGATTCCCTGAAACTAACGTCTAACGTCCCCAACTAACGGATTAGATTAAAGTGTTACAATGTTTTAAAATAGGAGGCATATGTAAATTATAAAATTATAAAAGTGCATTTGGACAAATGAGCATGTTAAGGAGGGCATTTGACAAAAACCCTATGTTATATAGGGAGAAGAAATGTTTATGTGCACTACCTTACATCCGGACACAAAAATGTGACCGTCATTTTGTGCACTTTGTGTTTGCGTCAGCGTAATGCATGCGCCCATGTGTATATATAATATGAGGCATTGTTTTTTGTGCTGCAGTGTAGGCTGCACCCAATCACAAGGGGTTGAGCGCAATGACCATCCGGCCCCCTGAATGGTAGGCCCATGTGTTTGGATGCAGCAGGTTGTGCCCTGACACATGAGAATAGGCATAATGACCATCCTGCCCCCTAAATGGCAGGCCCATGTGCTTAGATGCAACCTACACTACGGCACAAAAAACATTTTTGTATATAATATATATATATATATATATATTGGGTAAACACTCGTACAAGACTTCAAGCCGCATAATCTGTAATTATATTATATTTTGGGTAAACACCCGTTCAAGACTTCAAGCCGCATAATTTGTAATCATATGCTCCCCTGACGGATAAACTATTAAACTATAAAGATGGTGCATGTGACCGTTCGACGTGCGTGAGAGAGAGAGAGAAAGAGAAGGGAAAAGCAGATCAGATCATCAGAAGCGCGCGAGACGTGCTCAAAAAACTCTCAGGGAAAGAATAAATAAACAAAGAAAAGCGCAGCACAAAACAACGCCAAAGAAAAAGAAAAAGAAAAAGAAAAAGCGCAGAACAAGAGACAACGACGCGACGAGACAAGATGGATACGGAAGGGGAGGGAACACACGAGCAGAAAGGCAAAACGGAAAACGATCTCCCGTTTAAATCTTGAAAACCAGGTGGTTTCCCCCCCCCCCCCCCCCCCCAAAAAAAAAAAAAAACCCAAAGTAAACACCTATCCATCTCCATTCCTCCATGGAAGCACTGACAGAGCTCTGCGACTTAATATCTCAGAATCCCTTACAGTTCGCCGAAAAACTTGAATGGATTTGCAGCAGATGCCCTCCCGAGGGTTCTCTCTCCGTTGGATCTCACAGGCTGACGCGGCTTCATCTCAATGCCGTTCTTGCAGTCGCAAGATTTATTTCTAAATGCCCCAACCATACCGATAACGATCCTAGATCGCAGGTCATTGGGTTTCTCCAATCGATTCAGGCTTCGTTTCGTCAATCATTCTGGCCGCAGTCTTTTGGGGTTGATTCTATTTCTGCTTTTTACTCTAATTTCCTTGGTTATGTCTCTAAGGCGGCGGAGTTATCCCCTGATTTCGCTGCGGAAGTCGCTGACTTCATGGGAGGGATCGTGATCTGCGCTGCTACTATTGTCAATGACGAGGCTGGAATTTGTAGGGTATTTTTGAATGCTGTGTCCCAGAATTGCCCGCCAGTTTCCCCTAAAGCTGCCGAAAATTTGATTTCTTGTCTTTTGGAGCAGTTATCTGTTGCTGCTCCTACTTCGCCTAGGGAGGCGGCATTTTCGATCTCAGAAACGTCATCATCGCAGAGCTCGCCACTTGGTTCGCACCATTTACAACCGAATGGGAGTGCCAGCCCGGGGAATGAAGCTAGCAATGCCTCTGCGTCGTCGAGGGGTACAGCTGTGAATGGCAGCACCATTGGCTGGAGGAGCAGTGTGGATCTGCTTGGTGGGAACCTCGGTTACAATGACGGTGGAGGAGGCGCGGCCTTTTTGAGGCAGCAAATTGCGTCTTTTGAAGGGGAGTCTGTGGAGAGCTTGGAAAAACAAGAGATAGCCTTTAGGTTGCTGTGGCATATTGTGGATAAAGTCCCTTTCGGTGCGGTGCATTTGGAACAGGTCATGATGGCTTCTAAGAAGCAACTCCAATCTTCAGTTGTTTTTCTCAAGGTAAAGCTGATTTTGAATTTCTCTGTATATTTATTCATCTTCTAGTTTCCCCTTTACTTTCGTTAGAGTGATTGGTCTTTCTTCCCAATATTGATTTGCTTCCATGGTTGTCACTTCAGATAAGGAAGCGTGACTGGACAGAACAGGGGGGGCAGCTAAAGGCCAAAATCAATACAAAATTATCTGTTTCTCGAGCTGCAGCTCAGTTGCAAGTTAAAATACTTGTAACCCATAATTCAGATGGAAAATCCTCAAAGCGGTTGTTGCTTGAGGCACTTGCATTGCTCACCGATGTTGCTGAAGCTTGTTTACTCTCTGTATGGAGGAAGCTGAGAATCTGTGAGGAGCTGTTCAGTTGCTTGCTTAATGGAGTTGCACAGATTGCCGTCACTCGTGGAGGTCAGCTGTTAAGAGTTTTGTTTATTCGTTTGAAGCCTCTTGTTCTGACAACATGCGCTCAGGTACATTTGCTTTTCGACGACTCAAGTTTGATGCTGGACCTCAGAATGTGAGTTGTAAGATACTGTATATGCTATTGTGCGCTTCCTGAAACAGGCTGATACGTGGGGCAACAGCCAGGGAACCATGCTTGAAAGTGTCACGAAGACCAGCTGTGAAATAATAGAGTTTGGTTGGAGCAAGGACCGGGCTCCTGTGGACACTTTTATCATGGGGTTAGCTACAAGTATCCGTGAACGAAATGAGTACGAAGAGCAGGCTAGTCTCTAACATTTTTCTTTGTCCCTACAGACCAGTATTACTTTTACTCTAGAAAAAGGAGATGATGATCATTGATCTTATGAGGTGCCGTGGTTTTGTTTCTTGAATTATCTTGTCTAGTTTGTCATGCTTCAATTTCGTACGTCAAGCAGATATGGTTATTGCTCCATGGCCACTTGATGTTGAGATGGATATGATGTTCTCTCTTCTGTTATAATTTTTAAGTGTGGATCCCAAGAGAATATTTGTAAACTATGTAGTTATTATCTGTATTATACTATCATTGTATTAAGCTGTATGCTTGTGTAACACTCTGGGAATACGGTTTGTATGGGATTGAGTTACTTAAATCCTTAGAACCTAAAATCTAGCATATCTTCCAGCTATCGTTGTGGAAGGGCATGCAATTATGAACTTGAACTTTTATTGGATAGTTATCTGCCACTTATTTTGTGAGCACAATATTGAGAAAAAGGTATATTAAGTAGATCATTAACATCCTAAAAAGGTTAAAATCTAATTTCAAGTTTGTAATGTGTAAGAAATAGGCATTCCTAAGACATTAAAACGGAAAAGAGTAGAAGTTAGCATGCCTAGTTGGTAAAATCCTGGTAGGTTCTAACAGTAGAGTTGGTTTGAAAGTTTGCTGACTCAAGCAACTGAACCCTCACCTGCTTGCCCCTGTCCTCACTCCACTCCCTCAACCCCCCCCTCAAAAAAAAAAAAAAAAAAAAAAAAAAATAAAGAGAGTAGAAAAGTGACAAAGGAAGGCTGTAAAGGATTTGAATTTCTATTAAACGATTAGAATTGAGATAAAACATTTATGATTGTGAATTAATAGAATATCGCATTCTAAATCAAGTGGATTGGTGGAACAAGGTTTTGTGTAGCATGTCTAGTTTCTAAAATCTTGCAATGGTTCTCACAGTAGAGTTGGTTTGAATAGTCAGCTGACTCAATCAACTAAATATTCACCTGCTAAAAAAAGCAGAAAAAGGAGAAGGGATGGCTGAATAGGATTTATATTGAAGTGAGAAGAATTAGATAAGACATTGAAAATTTTGAATTAACAGAAGATATAGTCTTAAATGGAGTGGAATGGTGGAACAAGGTTTGTATGGCAGACACAAGTTATTGGATTAAGGCTTAGTTGAGTTGGGATCCATCATGTGCATAATTGGTGGGAAGGCTGTATAACAATTACTCATAATTGCAGAGTGGCTAGGATTATTTAGTGGAACTTATTTGTGTTTGGTGTGGATTTGGATCAGCCCAAGAGTTCAAAAAAGAGCTACCCAGTGCATGAGGCTCCTGCTACCGCAGGGTCTGATAGGGGCAAATGTACGAAGCCTTACCCCCTGCTTTGCATGGATCAGCCCAAGAGTTCAAGGGATTTAAAAGCAAGGGCACTATGGTAGTCGTGGTAAAGTTTGTTGAACATCCTCACATTTGCTTTTGGAGAAGGGGAATTGGTGTATAGGATTTATGTCGCTGAGCCCAAGCAGTTGCGGTAAGGTTTAGTGAGTTTTTGTTGGAAGGAGAAAATGGGGACGGTAATATTTCACTACATAGTGTTTTGTCCCCAAAAATCTAACTGGTTACTGGAATTTTGTCCTTTTGGATGGTTTATGCTGCTGAGAAGAGTCAAAGATATAAATAGGGAGGATTTTCACGGCAAATGTTCAAGGGTTATTTCTTGTCATATCATGTAATTTATGCCTTAAAAAGAGCATCCCAGTGTATGAGGCTCAGAAGCTCCCGCTACTGCAGGGTCCGAGAGGGGCAAATGTACGCAATCTTACCCTCTGCTTCGCCGGAGAGGCTGTTTCCAAGTTTTGAACGCGCAACTATCAGGTTGCAATAGTGCAACTTAACTTGCGCCAAGGCTCGCCCACTAATGTAATTTATGCATTGTTCTGCCTTATACACCTCATACATGATTGCTACAAGTATCTGTTATTTATTTGTGCAAAATTAAAAAGAAAGAATTTTTTTTTTGGTGTCCAGTAGGAATCAGAAGTCTACAAAGTCTAAATTGTACATTATTGATTGGTTCAACTTGGATTAGGAATGGGAAATTTGAGAAAGTTTGTGGAAAATGCTTGTGGAAAAGTGTATTAAATCATTCCTAAATGGATCTGGACAAAAAAGAACATGAATTTGAAGGCTCAAGGATGAAGTGAAAGTATGTTGATAAATGTTCTGGTCCTTGCAGAATTTAATGCTGTTTTACTCCAAAACCCAATCTCTATGATTGAATTTCTTTATGTCCAAACCTAGACCAGGGGAAAAAGTTGAGACATCAATATTTATGATATGCACTACTGTTACGCATGTCGATGTGCATTTACTGAGGTTATCAGTTTTACCAGGAAGGCATCAATAGATATTTGGTCCTGATGTATTTGTTAAGCTGATATATTGAGCGCTAGCTTGAAAAATCTTGTGTGACACTTCACTGTTATAAAAGTTGGTATATGTTTTCATTTTCTTTTGTGATGAGGAGTCCGGACTTGCCAAGTCTTTTTCTACTTTCACATTCCATGTTTCATGATTTCTAATTACACTGAGAATCTGAGGCTTTATCTTTCTTTCATATTGTGGGCCACTTTATAACTTGTAACAGAAGCTGGAGAATATCCTTTTCTATCTATTTGAAGAAGAGTCAATCTAAGGCAGTGGTAGGGGGTGTTCATAGGATAAACCCTAGGTTCAGAGTTCAGACTAAGCACCACCCTCACAAGATCCCAAGCAAACCCAAGTCGAAAAGTCAACCCTAAAAAGTCAACAAAAGTCAACCTTCTCAGATGAAGGTCAAACTTTTGTAATCAATAAAAAATAAGTAGTAGGGGTATCCTTCAGAAGATAGGAGTAATCCAATGGCCAGATTGAAAGTAATTAAAGAATGATGAACTCTGAGAATAAATTCCAGCAAGTAGAGATTATTAAATTGAATCAAATCAAAAGATCAGATCAAGATAAAACTCCAACCGAGTCTCACACTCTCACTCTTAGGGTTTTTAAACAATGCCCAGACTATGCATTAAATCCAATGGTTGGATAGAAAGTAATTTTGAAATCTTCAGACCTGAAGTAGAAAAAATACAGAAAAAAGAGATTTTTAATATCTTAACACCCGGAGCTCAGATCAGAATGAAACTCTGGTCGAAGATCAGTAATGGTGTAGCCTAGAATGTCTCCTGAGTTTCAGCTTAATCTGATCACTAAAACCAACTCAGGTGAGAAAACAAAACTGACAGAAAAGCTTATTCACCTTAAAAAAAAAAAAACTGACAGAAAAGCTTACTAAAACAGGGGTGCCACTGGTTACTCTAATCAGATTTTAATGAGGTTGGGATATCAGAAATTGATCACCAATATTATGAACAAGATCTGATGATGAAATCTAAGCAAAACCAGAGTATGAATCTCAGAACAGAAAACTAATCGATAGGAGGGAGATAAATCAGTACCTGGTTTGGAGTAAAAACCCACCCACAGGATCAGATTCCCTCTATCCTAGCATCATGCCATATCTAACTGAATCTCACAGCAAAGTTGCAAACTTCAAATTTCAATTCATAAAACTGTGAGGAGCCCTTGGATCTACAAAGTTTAAATAGAAAAGAAATAAATCTAATCCTAATCTGACTAAGGAAATCAGATCCTAGTCTAACTAAATTATTCCTATTGCTAATTACAAGCATAACTTAAAAAGGAAAACATAGTTCAACTAGGAAAACTTAACACTTAAAATAAAACTTAAATAACTAGCAATTAAGCCCACAGATGGGCTAGGCTAAGCCTACGAATGGGCTGTAAGTACACCTAGCCGAGCTAGGCCTTTAGCTGGGCCAGTTGGCCTCTTTTCTTCTTGTGGGAGTATGTAAGATACCCCTTCTTCCCTGCATCAGGCAGCATATTAAAAACAAGTGCCCCCAATATGCTGAAGGGCCAATGGGACACTCGGATTTTCTGTATCATCAGGGAATCACATATCTATTCTAGGGAGTGTTTTGAGGCTTTATCAAGCCTAATGTGAAATTCTAATAGAAATATGTTTTCTTCTATGGTGACTGTTGACAATAGCCTTGTGAAGGAGTGTACAAGCATCTTCGGCTAAGTGATAAAGAGGATGGATGGTTGGCTTGCAGGTTTGAAGAAGGGATACATGTCACGGGGTGAAGAATTACGCCAGTTATCATTACACTTGCAAACATACCCCATCTGCCATATTTCTATCTCAAGGATTCTGGTGTCAGTTTTGTGGTTGATTGAAAAGATAGGGGTGGGGGGGGGGGCGTGCATAGTTTTCAAGGCATTGCCTAGGTGTCCAGGCGCCTTGGATGCCTTGGTCGCCTTGTTGGTTTTGCCTTGCTTCGAAACCCCCGTCAACATCTTCGGTTGCCTTGACGCCGTGACAACTATTGGTGTCATGGTGTGTGGGGGGGGGGGGAGAGGTGAAAACATAGTTTTCAAGGTGACATGATGCAGTTCAAGGAAGAAGACTGTTCACACGGTATTGTTCATGAAGATCTTTTGTGGGTCCCTTATGGACAGGTGACATGGGAGATATTTAAGCTGCCAAGATCTTTGAGTTTCTAAAACTCTAGTTACTATTTTCATTAGTTTCTATTTCTTTGTAATGCTACCTAGTCAGTAGCTAGGCTAAGTAGGAGTTTCTATTTCCAAGTACTTCCTATTTATTGTTTAGTTTATTCTTTAAACTTGCTTGGCAACCAAGCTTCTCCCCCACATAGAGAGTTTCAATTCTTGTAATGTCTATTGAACATTGTAAATAGAGAGGAAGGGCCACAAGAGCTCACAGTTTTTGAGTATTGAAAAAAAAAGTATCTTCTTCAATGGAGCAGCCGTTCTTGTGGTGAAGCAAGATCAACTCTAGGTGGTGAATCCTAGGTTGGGTGCTGGTGAAGCCTCCCACGGTCTTGATGGTGAAGCTAGGTCATATCCCCCTTTTACCTCTTCCTTCCTCTGCCATTCTCTCTCTTTTTCTTTCTCTTCATACTATTCTGTCAGATTTTCAGCAAGGGAATCCCCTGCTACAATGGTCTTATTTTTCACCTTTGTTTTGGGTTTATTTAATCATCTATCTAATCGTTACAGCTATTGTGCATTACCAGAACAGGAACTCCCCTACATTTTCTGAAGTCTAACTTTCTCATTTCTGTTTGGTTACCACTTTGACAGGCCACGATTGACTATTCCTAAGCATGTATGGGTCATCTTCTTATCTTTTGATCATCCACTTCCTCCTGTATTATCCATCGAATTTTACTGTCATATATTGTTTTGCAGTTTTGCTTTCATATTCCTGTTACTTACTATTTCTGACTGCAGGAAGTCACTTGCTATTTTGAGCAATCCAGCCCTTGGATTAACTCCATCTTCTAGTGTATTATTCCTCTGATAGCACTTCTAGTGTCTTTAATTTGGTGTTCATTTGTCTTGCTGATTGGAAGTCCCATCAGTTAATTTGATAGGTACTAATTCTGATATTGGCGAACTTTCTAATTCTGTTATGTGCCATTACAGCAGATCCAATCCTTGGATCTGTTTGATTTTTGGAGGCACTGATCATCTTAGTAAAGAGATTATCTGATTCAAATTTCAGATCCATAAGACTGTTAAATTCTGTTTTATTTAATTTTTTGTATTCTTCCATATTGTGTTTAATTTGGATCATTGTGATTCTGTCCTTGTTAACCCTACATTTCCTGAAATCCTACCTTAGAACACATCACTACATGTAGGTGTCCAGGTGTCTTGACAACTTTGATCGCCTTTTTGGTGTCGCCTTATGTTCAGACCCCCTTAAACGACCTTGGGTTGCCTAGATGCCATGACAACTATGGGTGAAAGGGCATTTAGTGAGTTGAAAATGGGTAATGTAGTCCTAGGTAGGAGTAGTCCCACTAGGAACCAGGGTAATAGGATCACCAAACAAGGCTGGCCGATTGGGACAGCTTAGGCTAATTAGGGCAGAATTAGGGTTAGGGTTGGACAATGACAATGGGGTTTATGGGGTTTTAATGTGCAGGTCTAGGGTGCCTTTATGGCATATAAATAATAGGGTTTGGGAAGGTTTTAAAATTCTGCAATTCTTGACAGAATTGAGTTGCAGGTTTTGGGTTTAATGGAGTGGAGGAATGGAGGGGATAGAGTGGGAGTTATGAGCTGGATTTTGGATCGAGTGTCAATAATGATGTAAGGGATGTATGTTGAAAGTTTGGTTTGAAACTAATGGACAGATTTGAAGTTATGGAGGAATCCTAGTTAGGGTAGGAGTGAGAAGAAGAAGGTTTAAACATAGTTCAGATTCAAACTTACTGGATTTGAAGAGATCTTCAATGGCAGCAGCTTTGAAGATGAACAATGGGGTCTCCCGATCTACAAAATGCAAGGAGATAAGTAGCAGCCCTCCCGATCTTCACGATGCAAGGAGTCGATTAGAGATCCACCAATCCCTTCACCTTGATATTACTCACAAGGCAACACTCACACAAGGGAGCAATAGCAGCAACAAAGGCAGAAAGCATAAAGCTGAGTTTTTATTAATCAAAATTCGTCTCTAATGTTGGCCTCCCTTACAAACTTATATAGAAGACTCAAAAATAGACTTAGACACTAAAAAGGAATGGCCTAACCCTATCCCTAACCTATTAGGTAACTTAAACTGACTAGGAAACTAGAATACTAAAGGAAATAGACTCAGAACATGACTGGACTTATAGAGTCCTAATCCAGCCCAACTTACATCACATGACCAATTAAGTTGTCACATGACCACTTAACCAAGTCACATGATCACTTAAATTGAACCAATTGGATGCAACCAATTTGAACCGGTTCAATTAAAAAACATAAAAATAAACTAAGTATTGGGCTAATCCCGTATGTAACCTATATACCCATATTTTAGGCCCATAAAAGTGGCCTATTACATTAGAAACCCATGGGATCAAAGGCCCAACATGTATGTAACCCAACCCATAGACTTATTCCAATGAAACAAGCTCTATTTGGTGATGAATTTGCATCAATTCTCCCCAACTTGAAAAAATTCGTCCTCGAATTTTGTAGTGACGAGGGGGAATCAACATGTGATCAGTAGCTTTGACCATCCCCAAACAGAATTCCGGTGAAGCAGGAACATTGGGGATAAAATCTCCAAGGCGTGGAGCTTTCTCTTCGAAGAACCATGGTGGCATAACAAACTCTATGTGTTCGTTTTTTCAATCAGCAGCAACTGTGAATGTCCTGTCCATAGAGTCTTCAGTGTTAGTAATCTTCGCATCTAAGATTTGAGACACAAGCTCCACCTCTTCAAAAACAGCATCTTGAATGCCAATAATTTCTTGTGGAGTGCTCTCAATCTCCTCTTCATCTGCTGCTGTTTCATCTTTTTCTACTTTGGTTTCTTCGACATTGACCACTTCAGTAAGGTCTTCTACATGTGGACTTTCCATCTTTGAAGCTATAGGGACTGTCTCTTTCTTTTCATCACCATTCACTGCCACTTCAGCTTTATCTTCAACTTGTGTTCTCTCAACTTCCTTTGGTAATGGAAATTTGTATTCAGCTGCTGTTTTAATACTGGTGAAGTTAGATTTCTCACACTCTTCAACTTGCAAACGGAATCTCATTGATGGAGGTTTCAAGTTGTCTTTAGATTTTAAGGCCTTTTGGTAGTGATGTTGTCGATGGGAATTTAAGTTACCTTGTTGTAGAGCTCTGAACGTTCGTG
This sequence comes from Telopea speciosissima, assembly GCF_018873765.1. Classification (NCBI taxonomy): domain Eukaryota; kingdom Viridiplantae; phylum Streptophyta; class Magnoliopsida; order Proteales; family Proteaceae; genus Telopea; species Telopea speciosissima. The sequence goes on along the minus strand of NC_057918.1, from coordinate 9,912,762 downwards.
GGAAATATTTCTTACTTAGATCTTCTTTCATCTCTGCCCATGTAATAGGTTCTCTACCACTGTAGTCAGGATAATCCATCTGGGTTCTCCACCAATTATGTGCTGGTCCCACTAGCTTGGTATGTGCTAGTCTCATTTTCCTATGCTCAGGCAAATCATACCAATTAAAATAATCATTTGAAGCAGCTAACCAATCACAAAATACCTACGGATCTAGTCTGCCATCAAAGTCTGTCAACCCATACGCCTCTGGAGGTCTATGACGTCTCCTGTAGTCTCTGTATCCTCTGTTCCTATCTTCACTATGATCTCTGTACCTTTCTCTGTCTTCTGTATTGATCTCTCCTTGGGGCTCTTTGTACTACCGAATTGACTTGATATCTGTCCTTTTCTAGGGGAATGTTGCTTACAAGAGGCACAACCTTGCCTTTGTTCTACAATCTGTAACCGATCACTGATCTTATGGAGCATGTCCATGATTGCAGCCATGGGATTAGGTGGGGGTGGTAGTGTTGGATCAACAACAGGGTTGCCATGTTCGTCCATGGCTTTGATACCAATTTAATGTAGCCTAGGTAGGACAAAGCTCACTAGGAACCAGGGGAAACAGGATTATGTAATAGGGCTGGCCGAATGGATAGATTTAGGTAATTAGGTAAAAAACTAGGGTTAGGGTTAGGGTTTTGAATTAGGGTTTATTTGGTATTGAAGTGCAGGTTTCTAGAAATCTAATGATACTAGTTAGATCGAATTTGGATGAGGTTGGAAATCTAGGGTTTCGGGTAGGATGCCTTATGAAAATGGACTGATTGTGAGATCTAGGGTTTAGGGGCAGATTTTAGGAAAGGGGCTTATAGGGTTTTAATATGCAGGTTTAGGGGATCCTAATGATGTAAAGAGGTTAGGGTTTGGATAGGTTTTCAAATTCTGCTGTAGGGGGCAGAACTAAGTTGCAAGTTTAATGGAGGTCTAATGTTGATGGGAGAAGGGGTATAGATCAGGTTATATAGGAGAAAACAAAGTGCAGCAGGTTAACTTACTGTAATGCAGAGATAAGGCAGCAGCTTGAAGATTGATAGAGCCTCCTGACCTTCACAGTGCAAGGAGTCGCAGGAGTCCACCTACCCTTTACCACCTTGAGATCCACAAGGATATACACTCACAAAGAGCAGCAGCAATGGCAGAAAGCATAAAGTTGAGTTTTTATTAATCAAAATTTGTCTCTAATGTTGGCCTCCCTTACAAACTTATATAGAAGACTAAAAAATAGACTTAGACACTAAAAAGGAATGGCCTAACCCTATCCCTAACCTATTAGGTAACTTAAACTGACTAGGAAACTAGAATACTAAAGGAAATAGACTCAAAACATGACTGAACTTATAGAGTCCTAATCCAGCCCAACTTACATCACATGACCAATTAAGTTGTCACATGACCACTTAACCAAGTCACATGATCACTTAAATTGAACCAATTGGATGCAACCAATTTGAACCGGTTCAATTAAAAAAATAAAAATAAACTAAGTATTGGGCTAATCCCGTATGCAACTTATATACCCATATTTTAGGCCCATAAAAGTGGCCTATTACATTAGAAACCCATGGGATCAAAGGCCCAACATGTATGTAACCCAACCCTAGACTTATTCCCAATGAAACAAGCCCTATTTGGTGATGAATCTGCATCAATGGGTTTATAGATCTAGGAGATTTTGTGGATTTGGCATAAGGCGGTTGAGCGATTCAACTTCAAGGATATGATGCTCTGGAGGATAGTTTAAGATTTCATTTTCGATCCAAGTCAAAACTGAAATATTTCAGATTTCAGTCAAAATTTAACCAAAATCTTGTATGTTTCGGTTGGCCATTTCGGTAGTCAAGTGGCCATATTTTAGCCTGAAACTTCAGAAAACCCTAATTAAGCATCTCTAAACATATTTAAACCTTTAGATCGTAAAAACACACACCCAAAATGGTAGTTTTTGGCTTCAGACCCTAGGCTGGTACTGTACTTTGTATGTTTTGGGCTTTTGGTATCCTTTTTCTCATATAACTTATTCTACACATAATTTAGTACTTGAAAACAAATTCAATCAGAGCAATTGAAAAATGTATTAAGGATGAAAAAAAACCATTTAATAGTACAGCAGTGTCAAATGCGTCATCATAGACAATTAATATAGATTGCCTATTTAAGCATGTTTACATATGTTTGAAGCATTAAGTTGGAAAAAAGAACATCCAAAGTGGTAGTTTGGCTTTGGACTCTATGACGTATGGGCAGCCATGTTATCCTCTGTCTAAAAACTCTCTCGAAGTCCATCACAACAGCCCTATAGATGGAAAATTTGAAATTTGTGGAATTTTTCCAAACGATGCTTCAAATCCACCCAAATGTTGATGCTCCACAGTTGACTACTTAGTCATGATTCAGCAGCAAAATGAAGGATTTTGCCCAAAATTTGAGGTTTTCTAGTAGTTTTGGAGTTCTTAGGCGATAGGGGTGAAATTTCAGAAAATTTCTGAAATAAGTCAAAATTTCACTGAAATGAGACTAAAATTTCAGTCTGACCGAAATTTCAAACCATGCTCTGGAGGAGTAGCATTAGTGTTTATAGATGTGGTAGATTCAGATTCAAGGATATGATGATCTGGAGCAGCATTAATGTGTACAAATGTGGTCGGGGTTATAATAAGTAGGATGCAAGGAGAACACTTTGAAAATTGAAATTGTGTTAGGTGCATCTGTAGAAGTGGGTTTTGTGGTGTTGTAATGACATAGCGATGTAGAACTGTTATGGCTGAAGTTTGCAATCATTTTGGACATAGCGAGGGATACCTATACAATCAGTAATGATATGATGGTGATGGAAGAAATTTGTAATCATTTTGGAGCAGAAAGGTTGGCTGATCTTAAGATTGGAGGGAGGGTGAATCTAGAATTAAAGAAATAAGTGTTTTTGGGGTGGGGGAGGGAAGAAAATCCCTTTTTTTTTGGGGGGGTGGGGTGGGGTGGGGGACTGGGGAGGTCTTGGTTTCAGGGCCTTGTTTTGCTTTTCCTTTTTCTTGTATTTTGACTGTTAACACGCGGGGGGGTGGGGGGGAGGACTTATAAAGTCAGGCAAGCTATAAAGTTGGTGACTGCGATCATATTAACTTTTTTTTAGGTAATTGGTTTGGTTTGGACACCTTTGAGACGTTTGCTTGTGCTTAAACACGTTGGTCCCTATTTAAGAATGTGCCAATTGGTTTCTGTTTTGAAACGTTGAACAGGAAGCTTACACAGGATCTACTTCCAGCATGATGTTGGTAGGTTGAGAATATGAAATATGATGAATGCCTTAATGTAGTCCTAGAATAGGAAATAATCCTACTAGGAGCCAGGTAGAATCAAGCTCTGGTTAAGCCTGCTGTTTAGGGCTGATTAGGGGTTGTTTTAGGGCAAATTAGGGTTTAGGATGGGAATTTGGGAATGGGGTTCATAGGGTTTTAATCTGCAGGTTTAGAGGGTCATTATGGTAGAAAAATATCTGGATTTGGTTAGGTTTCAAAATTCTACAGATTTAGGGTTAGGGTTTCGGGTTTTTAAAATTAGGAAAATAGCCAAAACTAGGGCTTACAGTAGGATTCAGGGGCAGGGGTTAAGGTTGAGTGTTAGAGGGACTTGGGGGAAGGTTCGGCTGCAGCAGGAAGGTTTTCTGATGGCTGAATAGGTCTGGACTGAAATTAGGGTTTCTTAGGTTTATAGTGATTAATGGGGAGTTAGGGTTTAGAGGGATGGAAAGGGGCAGCAACTGAGATCGAGTATAGGCAGGGGTGTGATGGAGCTATGGTCTGAATCTGATTGAATTCAGATGGGTGATGAGTATTAAAAATAACCTAGATGATCTAGGGTTTAAGGGAAATCGATAGGGAGGGAGAATGAATGGAAAAACAGAAATTAAAGAGCAAACTTACTACTAGATTCCACTGGCAGCAGCTTGATTGAAGAAGGATGAAGCCACCTTCGAATGAGAGACCCTCCCAGCCGTCACGGCGTAAGGAGTCGCAGGATTCCACCCACCCTTCCACCTTGATGTACCCACAAGGATGCAAACACTCTTGAAGAGCAAGGAGCAGCAGCAGCAGTCGGCCAGCAGCAGAAAACAGGGTTTTTTTTCAAATTTCAATTGTGGGGGAGCCTCCCACGATCTCGTATATTTATAATAAGGCCATAGGCCAATTCCTACTGCAAATTAAATACCTCTCCTTCACAAAAAAGTGGAAGGGAGAGGTTTAAGTCTAATTAATTACTTAAAACAGTGTAATGACTTAACTACCCCTACTAACTTAAAAATAAAAGAATCTAACTTAGAACAATTAACTTAAGTGAAGATTCCATACTAGCCAATAAGATATAAGAACCTATTAGCCAATAGGAACATTTCACTTAAATTAGACCCATTGAACCAATTGGATGCAACCAAATCTAAACCGGTTCAATCTAAAAACATAAAAATAACTAAGTATTGGGCTAATCCCGTATGCAACCTAAGTACCCCTAGTTTAGGCTCATTAAAGTGGCCTATTACATAAAAAACCCTTGGGAACAAAAGCCCAACATGGATATAACCCAACCCTAGGCCTATTTCTAAAGAAATAAGCCCTATTTGGTGATCATTCTGCATCATGCCTACTATTTGACAGGTTAATACAGAGAGGCTCTATAATACAAACTATATAGGATGAGTGGAATTGGTGAGTTCACATAGTTAAGTTCTATGGAAAGATGGGGCAAAAAGGTTATTCTATGTTTTTAATTATGAATACTATGCAGGGATTTGTGGGTTTGAAGGGGTGGGGGAAAGATATGAGGAAGGCTGCACCTCCTAGTCCTTGTTTAGAAGCTTTTGCTTGGACCATTGGTCTGATGTATCTTTTCACTTTGGACCACCCAAAGTGGCAAGGTTTCAGGCTGCAAATGGGTTTGTGTCCGAGGAAGATGAAGCAGCAGGTCATCTATCTTTGGAATGTGAGGTGGCTACAGCATCAACGGTGACAACCCTAGTGAGGGAGCATTTTGGTGCAAGGCATCAAAAGGATGATGGATGTGAGAATGTTATGCATTGATGTAGTATGTAGAGGTCAAACACTTATCTTTTAGCAAAAGATATCAACCTAAACAGGGTGGCGTGGTGGAAATGTGGTATTTGTAACCAATCCCGTATAAATGGGGTAAGATTGAATTGAGTTGGGGTCAGTGTCAGAATTGGTTGTCTTACTTTACTCCAAATTCTCTTTGGCTGGTAGTTTCTTTTAAGAGAGGATCTAAATTCTTCATAGTTTTCTGTTTGCTACTAATCTGATCAAAGGTCACTGGAGCAGGTGAGTGCTTTTCAGATGTATTGTATATGTTGCCTGAATGGGATTTAATCTCTCCAGCTTTATGCCTCGCCATGTTGCTGAATTTTTTTATATGTTCCTTCTCCCATATATTCTTAATTTCTTATGACTACATGATGCCTAACTATTTCTGTGTGATTTTAATTTTATCTGGATGTCTTTGCTGTTTGTTACTTTATTACTGTATTTTTTTTATGTATTCTGTGACCTTTTTCAGGATGGGAAAGAGAAGCAGGCAGTTCCTGTTGTGCAGCTTAATGTTATACGCTTGCTAGCAGATTTGAATGTTTCTGTTAATAAGTCTGAAATGATAGACTTGATATTGCCACTATTTATTGAGACCTTAGAAGAGGGAGATGCTTCAACTCCTAGTTTATTGCGTCTACAAGTATGAAACCTTATCTTCTGCCCATGTATACTCTGTACCCATTGCCAAATTTTTAAGCACCACAATTGTTAATATGAATTGGCCCTGAACCTATTTTTGTGAATCATTGCAGCTTCTTGATGCTGTATCTCGAATGGCTAGTTTGGGTTTTGAAAAATCCTATCGTGAGACGGTAGTTCTGATGACAAGAAGCTATTTGAATAAACTTTCAACTATAGGATCTGCAGAAAGCAAAACAATGGCTCCAGAAGCCACTACAGAACGTGTAGAGGTCTGTTTATACTCATAGGATATTCTAGACTTTGGAACATTGAGCTTACATTACTGTCAAGATACAAGCATTAATTAGCAATTTATCCTTTCAAAATGGACACTTACTGGCTCAATCACATTCTAGACTCTTCCTTCAGGGTTCCTTCTGATTGCTAGTGGTCTTACCAGTCCTAAATTGCGGTCAGACTATCGTCATCGATTGCTATCTTTGTGCTCTGATGTTGGGCTGGCTGCAGAGTCCAAAATTGGCAGGTATGAATGATATGATGATATGAATGCATTCATCACATGAAATGATGCTTTAATGTTTTTGGATCATACTCTGGATTATTAATGCACTAAGACAATCTACAATATTCTACAAAATACTTTCTTCATATTGTTGTTTGACTTGTGCGGTTTAAAAGTTCCATTCCTGATCCTTCCATTTCTCAGGAGTGGAGCGGATTGTTTGGGGCCTTTACTTCCTGCCGTTGCTGAAATCTGTTCTGATTTTGATCCGACTGTGGATGTGGAGCCTTCACTTTTGAAGCTATTTCGGAACTTGTGGTTCTATGTTTCTCTTTTTGGCTTGGCACCTCCCATTCAGAACAGTCAGCTTCCAACGAAATCAATTTCCACAACACTGAATAGTGTGGGAAGCATGAGTGCTTCGGCACTTCAAGCTGTGGTCGGACCGTACATGTGGAATAGCCAATGGTCTTTGGCTATCCAGCGCATTGCTCAAGGAACCCCTCCTCTTGTAAGTTGATAATAGGCAGCACTTGGATGCCATGTTTTTCTGGTTTAGTATGTTAGATAAGCTGTTTAGAGTTGGAGGTACTGTGGGCCACTTGTTTTTTGCTATCTGTTTTACTGTTATTAATTATTATTATTTTTATTATGTTCATAGATGGTCTTGTTCTCTCTGTGTTTGATGTGTTTTCTGTTAGTGCAGTTCTATACTGCTCAGAAAAGCTTCATTTGTTGCACATGGCAATTAAATTACTAACGATTGACCATATGCTTACATAGTTTTAGTTTTACTTTTAGTTTTTCTCACTATAGTACACTCTTTTGAATTGAAGCTTCAATTCATAGAACTGGTAACTTTGTAATCTTTTGGATGATGTGGTTTATTTGGTCTGTCGAATCTATAACCGGGAGTATTTTTTTTTCTCTTAGGTTGTTAGCTCTGTCAAATGGCTTGAAGATGAGTTGGAACTCAATGCTCTTTACAACCCTGGCAGTCGTCGGGGCAATGGCAATGAGAAAGCTGCTCTAGCCCAAAGGGCTGCTCTCTCTGCTGCTTTAGGAGGGCGAGTAGAGGTTGCAGGAATGAACATGATTTCAGGTTATTGTTAAATCCTTGAAATTTTTTTATCAAATGATTCTTTTTAAGGTTTTGTTAAATATTGTTACAGTAGTTGTTGCTATACTTGTGGGTTCAGATAGACAAGTTTCCCTGCTTGGGTTTGTGCCTTAGTGTTCAGGTGTTGATGTTCCCGGCTCTGTTTCCCATATTTGTTTACAGGTGTGAAGGCAACCTATCTCCTTGCAGTAGCTTTTTTAGAGATAATACGTTTCAGCAGCAATGGCGGCATCCTTAATGGCAGTACTAGTTTGACTGCTTCAAGAAGTGCATTCAGCTGCGTTTTTGAATATCTCAAAACTTCAAATCTAATGCCAGCTGTCTTTCAGTGTTTGACTGCAATTGTTCACAGGGCTTTTGAAACAGCAGTGTCATGGCTGGTATTTACTTCTATCTAATAAAGGATCAACCTTTTTTTAGCTTGCATATGTTCTTGAAAATCTTATGTTGATCTGTCAACTGCCAATGGTGTAACATTGTACAGATAAACATTGATCCATGAAGTATGTCCTTGACAATTAAACTGTTTTTTAGTTTCTGTGCATCTGTCATGCATTTCAATATACTATCAAAGAGATATTGTTAGTTGCGTTTTAAGAGGTGAGAAGTTACTTGGTTCCATGTAATAATGAAATATTAAACCAATATTAACTTATGTCTATTTAAAACTGTAGGGCATTTGGTCTAAGGATATTCAAAAAAAAAAAAAAAGTAACATGTTTTAATAAAAAAAAGTTTGACTGCATTAGTGCCTCCCTACAAAAAAGGGCCCAAATAAAATCAATGGCTTGCCCGATGGCTCACTCAACCTACTTGTCAAGGTAGTAGCTCTACAAAAAATTTCTCATTTCACTTAGAAACTACCTCATTTTAAGCATCTGCAGGTTATAGCAAAAGGAACCATCCTCCATAGAAGGCAGCCTCGGTGCCCAAACAAGATCCATGCCTGCTTGGGCAATCACTCTCAACTGAGGGTATTGGCTTTACATAAACCTTGCCATTTTGATTGGAGAAATGGGTGGCATCTATCTGCCACAAGAAGCTACCATATTTTAGGCATTTGAAGGAAAACTCTCTGTCAAATGCCACTATACAAGACAAAACCTTCTACCCTTGGGAGGTACCTCTAATTCCCAAATTCTCACCGAAGCCTCTAGAGATCATAAAATGACTAAATGAGTTAACAATGATAATCCTTTTATCCCCATATTTCAGGAGTGAGAGAGATGTGAAGGAAGTAAAAGAGAAGCAGAAGAGAAGAGGAGAAATGCAATGGAACACATGACCAAATTGATTGTTGGAGTTGATGAACGGAGTAAAATCAGTTTCTGCATGACAACATATTCTGTAAAATGGCAGTCGACCCCAATATGTTTAGTCCGTTCATGGAAATTTTTTTTTGGGGTTAATAAAGAATTCATTACCAAAGATAAAGGGGATACAGAAGCGCCCTCGAAGGGGAAAAATAAAAGAAATTACAAATACACAAGCAGCTCTAAACCTCAAACAAGAGAGGGAGGGAGCTGCATAGAGGAGGGGGAGGCCCCATGACACAACAATATGCCTATTCCTTGTGGTATCAAGACAAGAGGAGGAGACAACAGAAAGCTTGGCTTTAATATAAAAAGAAATGGCATCCCAAATCTGTCTAAGCGATCAAGAGTTGGTGGTCCATTTCCTGATATTGCGCTCCATCCAGATATAATTGATAATAGCACAAAAAGCCAACTTTCCAATAGTGTCACATATAAAAGATCCAGCAAAAGTCATGTCCATCCACTTCCTTTCCCTTGCAAAAGGAAAAACTCTTTGCCTATGGGGCCAACATTTAGCCATGATGCCTTTCCAGATTGAGGAGACAGGATAGGTGAAGAAGAGTTGATCTGTATCTTCAGCAGCGTTATAGCATAGACAATATAGAGGAGAAGCAAGAATCTGCCGATGTTGAAGGAAGGACTGCGTTGGAAGGCAGTTTGAGAAGACTTTCCAGATCGTGAAATAGTGCCGGGGGATATGATGCTTGAACCAAATAAGATTCCTCCAAGGGGGTTGAGGTCCTCTTGCACGAATGAGATTCCAGGCTGCTTTAGAATTGGACAGGCTTGATACGCCAACGGTCCGGATATCTCGGTCACTCCTCCCTGGGGATCTTCTATTGATAGACAAGGCATTCTAGACATTATTAAGCATTTGGTGTAGAGTGTTCGGAGGGTCCTAGTCATCATCAAACATAATATCAATAATCAAAGATTGTCTGTTCAAACCACTATTATAAATAGCTCTGGAAGAGACTAAATGAAGGAGAATTCCTGAAGGATGCCAGTTGTCCAACCATAGATATGTAGAGCTTTCATCACCAATCTGGGTACTGATGGCTCCCAAAGCTTGCGCCAAACCCAAGAAGCATCAGAAGAGATTGAGACAGTCCAAATGGAGTCATTGCGGAGGGCCGCTAAGTGAATCCAGTCAACCCAAATGCTTCGCTTTTTAGAAGCGATCTTCCAAATCAGCTTTATAATACTTGCTGAATTCACATCTTTGATACGACGAAGCCCTAAACCTCCCTCTTCTTTAGGCAGACAAACGGAAGCCCAGCTGATGGGATGGAGAAATCTGGAAGATTCTTTATCTTTCAGAGAAAAAAAGCCTTAAGGGATTCCAAAGATTTGATAGTGGAAGAAGGAAGCCCAAAGATGCTTGACTAGTAGATGTACATTGATTGCAACACAAATTTAACAAGGACTAACCGACCCGCATAAGAGAGGAGTTTTCCTTTCCAAAGCTGAAGTTTTTTCCCAATAAGATCTAACATATGGGATCAATAATGCACAGTAAGCCTAGCAGGAATCAGGGGCAGCCACAAATACTTAACTGGAAGATGGCCAAGAGAAAATCCAGATATATCGATCAAAGAAGCTTTCTCAAATTCGGAGACCCCTGCAAGAAATAATAATGACTTTGTAGGGTTGGTCCAGAGCCCGGAAAGATCTTCAAAGTGCTGTAAGCATGCCATGATACTCTCAAAAGAACTAATGGAGGCCTTAGAGAAGACCATGAGATCATCGGCGTAGGCAAGATGGGATAGCTTGAGGGCTTTGCAATTGGGGATGTCACACCCCACTCAAAATGACCCGGGTTCATGTGACCGAATGTCCATTGACATTCCCAAAACCACCAGGATCGTAGTTCAGTGGCTAACTCACAATTAATAATCTAGGTAACTCAATAGATAGTCAAAGATATGCAGTAGAAAGTCATACTATATTACTAACAACGATAACGGAGTTCTATGTGATATTAGTAGAGTCTAAGTAACCGAACTGTGTTTAGGTTTTACAGATATCCATAAGTATATTTAAATACCAAGTGAATATATACAAGAACGAAGTTCTGAAGTATTGAGTGTAACTCAAAACAAGACTAACAACTGGATCGTATCACATAGAAACCATCAAAGCGCAGCTGTCAAATGCACATGAAGCATCATGCTCCATTTGCTCTGCACCTCTAGTGTTTGCTCCCAGCTCGACATCAAACTGAGAAGAAGGATCCACATCCATCATCGTCATGCAACCTGCCATATCTAAAAGAGAAATATATCGAGGGGTGAGCTCCACTGAGCCCAATGAGTAGATACACACAAGCATGCTCACATAGTCCATGATAAATGCATGACTCGATATTTAACATAATCAACAATGCCTAACAAGCAAAATGCCTAAGTCTCATACTGGGTTTATGTACTGCAGTAACTTATGTTACAGTGGAAGCCTGCCAGCACGTGTACTTTCTCTCCGGTAAACCCCCTTTAAGATAACCCTAGATCTCACTCGGTTTTGGTGCCACATCGGGTCTCCCCATACTCCGATCTTTTCAGAATGATATTCTCAGTACGTCGGTTGTGACCATCGGTTATCCAACACCTGACCCCTTGTTGGTAAGGGATGTAGTATAGGGTACGCTCTAGCCACATATATTCTAATCATGATGTAATGCGTATGATTGAAGGTATGATCGATGTCCATACCATACCAACCCTCATATAATGATCAACATAAATGATTTTCTATGCACAACAATGCCATGCTCATCTCTAAATCATAATCACATTCAATGCTTCTCACTATCAAAACCAATGATTAATATGCTAATGCAGTTTAATGGATCATAACACACATATGCATGTTTCATCATATGCAACAAACATATTATAAAATAAAATAAACACTCCATAAAAGAAATCACTTCCCACTCACCGTCAAATACGTGAGAGTTCCCGCAAACAATTCCCGAAGTCAACCCTCGTGAGGCCTCACCGTAATGTTAATCTCTAACAAAAATAATGTTTATTAGCTTAAGAGACTAAATGGTTAAACCCTAAGAAGCCCAGACCCTAATCAGTAAAACAGAGTTCAGCAGGGAGCCAGGGAGGACCAGATGGTTTGTAGACCATGGACCATATGACCTGTTTGGGTCAGCCCAAACCATCCGGTTGGTGCTTGCAGTGCTCGAATTTGGGGTTTCTTTCATGGATCTTGCCATGCACAACACCCAAAACTAAAATTGGTCCAAGGGAGATGAAGGGTATGACAATTGGGTTAAATCAACCCAATTGCATGGTCTAATTAGAGGTTAACAACCTAGATTGATCTATAACAAAATTTTAGGTATAAAAATCAGGGTTTGGGCAGAACCTAAGTTGTTCATGTTGATTATGAGCTTGAATCTTACCAATTAGGTTTGATTCAGCTAAGGCAGTTTATGTGACCATGCATGCATGATCAAGTGTGATTAGAGGTTGGATTATTACATGTGTTAAGCTATACATCAAAGAAGAGAAGAAATTTAGAGGTAGAAGTTCCTACCTTGTGTTGGATTGTAGGTAGAACAACTGGGCAGCAGCAGTTTAGTAGGAATCCTCTTCAATTCCACCCTTCTCCTCCTCTCTTCCTTCTTCTTCTCCAGAGCAAAATCAGCAATAAAGAAAGAGTGGAAATGAATTCTGAAAGCTAAGTTGCACATATATAGTTAAGTCCATATGGGCACGTTTGGCTTGGACCATCTAGAAATAGTTTGGTCCTTATAGAATTAATCTAAGTTAAAAGCTCATCTTGCTCAGGTGGGAGTCACCGCTGAGTCCTGGGAAAGGTGTTTCGTAATATAATGGGAACCCGGCCAAATTGACATATAGACATCTCGGCACAGCGGGGTATGCAGGTCCCACAAGGAGAAATCATGTTTTAGCCGATACAACCATCCTGTGACCATCCGGTTCAGGGCCTACAACTAAAGTTTGAATCAGCCCGGATTTTTGGGCACGGGTGTAACAGTGGATAGGAGAGATAAGCTGCTGGTCTATACAGGATTGAATGCGTCTTGATAGAATCGCCAAAGCCGAAGTGAAGATATAACTTATAAGGGGAGAGGGGACAGCCCTACCGAATGCTCACTGATGAGGAAAAATAACCCGTGGGGCTTCCATTAACTAGCACTGAGAAACGGGAGGAGATACACTGATGAATCCAATGGGTGAACACCTAAGGAAAGCCCATCTTATCCAAAACATTAACAATGTAATCCCATCTCAAAGAGTCAAAAGCCTTGTGAATGTCAATCTTCATGAGGGCGGCAGGGGAATGGGATTTCCTATCAAATCCTCTCACAATCTCGTTGCACAGGAGAATGTTGTCTAAGATATTTCTTCCAGGAATAAAAGCAGACTGATTCTCACTAACAAGAAGGTCCATAACAGCCTTTAGCCTGATAGCAAGGATCTTATCAATAAATTAATAAAGAAGGTTGCAAAGAGCTATAGGTCTACAATCAGCAATATTTGAAGCACCCTCCTTCTTGGGAATAAGGCAAAGAAAAGTTTGGTTAACTCCTTTAATCTGGTTTGGGTTGAGAAAAAGGCTCTTAACAACCTTAATGAGATCCTCCTTAATAATATCCCAAGAAGCTAGAAAGAATTCCAAGCTAAAACCGTCGTGCCCTGGAGCTCTATTGGTCTTAAGAGATCGTATGGCAGTCACAAAATACTTGATTACTAGCAATATTAATAACAACATGATTATCACATTGCATCTCCATAGGTTTAGTGATTGAAAAACCCAACTCCTAAACAAGAGATTTCAGCCACATTAGTTCTACTGCTGAGTGCACTATAGCCCTATGCTTAGCCTCTGCACTCGACTGAGCAACTATAGTCTGCTTTTTACTCGTCCAGGTAACAAGATTACCACCAACAAACGTACAATATCCAGTAGTAGATTTGCGATCACCATCAACACCAACCCGGTCAGCATAAGAGTAACCCACAATATCAGTATGCAACATCCCAATGAGTTTGCTTAGTCCATAAATTGACTAATAACACCAACAACAAAGAAAATATTTGGATGAGTAAGAGTCAGATTAATAAGTTTTCCAACCAGGCTCTTGCATTGATGTTTATCCACCAATTTTGTCATCACACGCCCCAAGTTTCAGATGAGGATCCATAGGATTATCAACAAGTTTGGAGTTCAACATGCTAGTCTCAGATAGAAGATCAAACACATACTTTCTCTGAGACAAACTGATACCCTTTTTACTACGAACAAGTGAACAACTTCAATTCCCAAAAAGTATCTGAGTATCCCTAAATCTTTCATCTGAAAATGCTAGTGTAAATAAACCTTCTCATCTTCAATGCCAGAAGAGTATTACTAGTGATAATAATATTGTCAACATACATGACAACAATGATGACCTTTGCACCACAACGATGAAACTACTAAGGTTTCACTTCTCTCATACTGGGTTGGGATAAGCATTGATATCCAGATTTTGGAGTAGATTCAAATCCATTATATTACAAAAGAAGGGGGAGAATAAAGGATCGATAATTTGGGTTTTTCTAGGAGAAGCACCACTAGAGACTTATTATTCAGAGTGAGGGTGTCATTATTAATTGATAAGGGAAAGCAGGGAAGCTTCAATGATATAGGGTCAGCAATCCTGAAATAATAGAAAACTGGTTGAAAGTGGGTGGGTTAGTGCTGTAAGCGAGCCACCCCTTTTTATTTCGAAGGGTTTGGTTCCAGCCACCCTGCTTTTCAAATACAGAGTGATTAGAGAAGCATTATGTGAACCCATAACCACCAACAACCTTTCTAAATTTATCAAACCTAGCATGAGGGAACTGTTTCAGCCTATAAATAGTCTTGTAAAGATGGCAAACATTTGATGTATTCTCCCCTTGAGCAACGTAAGCGAAAGGTTGTTCCATTTACGCCTCCTCAAGTCACCATAGAGAAAAGCATTTTTTATATTAAGCTGAAATAGAGGCCAAACAAGATTAACAAACAAGGATACAAGTACATGAATAGAGTTAAGACAAGCCACTGGAAGGGAAGGTCTCAAAGTAATCAACTCCATAAGTCTGAGTGTAGCCTTTGCAACCAACCGAGCTTTTAGTCGCTCCACAAATCCATTTGGAAGATACTTGACAGTGTACATCCACCGGCACCACCCAAGCTCATTTACTAGGGGTGAGTAGGTAAAAGACTACGTTTGTTGATCTAATAAAGCATCCATTTCTACATCCATACCATTCTTCCAACCAAGATGTGACAGTGCTTCCTGGTACTTGGTAGGCACAGACAAAGTAAAGTTGCGAAGTAAAGGAGGAAGATGATAGATAGTAACAAACTTCGAAATAGGATGAACAACACTAGACTTTTGACTTGGGGGTACAATCTTGCATCTTTTCTCCTAGGTTTTCAGTTCTGGGTAATGGCAGTCCAACTGGTTACTTCTTTGTGTCGGTGGGAATTCATCAAGGCTGTCCCCTTCCCCCTTATATTTTCACTTTGGCTTTGGAGGTCCTTTCTAGAGAGCTTCAGATTAATACGGATCAGCAGCACATCTCCCCCATTCCTAATTGCAAAGCTCTCAAACTCACTCACTTGGCCTTCGCTGACGACCTCATGATATTCTCAAAGGCTTCCATTGACTCGTTTGAATATATTATGTCTTGCCTTCAGCACTTTCAAGAGCTCTCAGGTCTTAGTACCCCAACCCCTCAAAGTCTCTATTATTTTTAGCTGGTGTCACTGATTTGGATAAAGCAGCCTTAATTGAGAGATCTGGATTCCAAGTGGGGCAGCTCCCAGTCAAATACCTAGGCCTTCCTCTTATCCCTGTTAGGCTCTCTACTCATCATTGCACTCTTATGTTGGATCTAATCAGGTAAAGGGTTCAGTTGTGGAAAGGCAAGCTTCTCTCTTATGTGGGCCAGCTAGTTCTTATCAAATCAGTGTTGGAATCCTCCTACTTCTACTGGTCTGTAATTTATGCCTTGCCCCTTACCACTATCAAAGCCCTGGAAACTCTCATGGCCTCCTTTCTTTGGAAAGGCAATGATTCTTCTAGGTTTCTTCACCCCATCAGCTGAGCCTCTATGTGCCTTCCCAAGCAAGAAGGAGGTTTGGGGATTAGGAGATTCAAGGAAGTGAACTCTGCTGGCATCATAAAGTTAATTTGGAAGATTTACTGAAAAAAAAAAGCATCTGGGTTGATTGGATTTATTTGGGTTTCCTCCGCCAAGACTCTTTATGGACTATTTCTACCTCGTCGGATGCCTCTTGGGTCTGGCGCAAGATCTTATCATCTAGGCACCTGGTTCTTGATGCCATTCGCAATTAGATTGGTGATGGAACCTCTACTTCCTTATGGCTAGACCATTGGCATCCCATGGGTATCCTTCTTCCTTCAGTCACTCCCAGAACCATTTATTCATCCGGTCTCTCCAGACACTCTTTGGTGGCCGATATCCTTGATCAAGTTGGTTGGTCCCCTCCTGCCTCTGTTCATCCTGCTCTCAATAGCATTTGGAATGCTCTGCCCTCCATCTCTAGAATACCTCATGGGAAAGGAGACTGTGTTATCTGTCTGCGAAGCTCCTCAGGAGCTTTCTCTGCTAAACCAGCTTGGGGTTTTGTTTGCGTTAAAGGTCTGTTAGCCCCTTGGAGGAAGCTTGTCTGGTTCAAGCACCACATTCCCCGTCATTGCTTTACGACTTGGAGAGTTTTCACCAATTGCCATCTGGAAAGGCATTTTGCGGAAATGCTGGCCTTCTGATCGTCGTATCCTTCCCTTTGGTAGAGAGTGGATCTGGACTGACATGACTTTTGCTAGCTCTTCTATTTGTGACTCGGTAGGGAAATTGGCTTTTTGTGCAACGATCAACCACATTTGGATGGAGTGCAATATCAGGAAATGGACCTCTAATTCTCGGACTCTTCAACAGATTTGGGACTCCATTTCTTTTGAAATTAATGCGAAGCTCTTGTCGGCTGCTCCCTCCTTTTGCTTTGACACCCCAAGGAACAGGCATATTGTTGTCTCCTGGGTCTTACCTCTGTCTCCTTCCGTGCCCCTCACTCTGTTGTTTGAGGTAGTGGCCGGATGATTTTTTGATTTTTTGGGTCCCCTAGGGGATCTTATATTCTTCTCTTCCCTTGGCAATGATAATTTTTTTTCACCCAAAAAAAAACACCATTCTGCTAGGGAGTATAGGTACAATTGGTTCGATGTATCATGTCAATATGTCATGATTAGAACAAATGTCATCACGGTGGGTATACTTTAAAGCATTATCAAAGATTCAAAATGAAAAACTTTTTTTTTTTTTGTGAATAAAAAATGCATTACCAAAGCCCGAGAGGGGCGAAGGAGGAAAAAGGGGGGTGGGAATATACAATGGGAAGAAGGGGGGGAGGAAACAATACAAACCCCAGACCAACTAGGAGGGGGGCCGTAAAATAGAGCTGTCTAATCCCCAGGAGATAACAATATGCCTATTCCTTGGGGAAATCCAAAATGGGCTGGTGAGGAAGAAAGCCTAGCTTTGCAGAGACATCAAAGGAGATGATTTTTCAAATCAAGTCGAAGGACCGAGAATTGGAAGTCCATCTCCTAAGGTTTCTCTCCATCCAAATGTGATAAAGAGTGGCGCCAAACACCAACTTCCCAATTGAAAAACTTTAATTGACACACCAAATTGAGTTTTTATTTCATGATAAAACTGCTTGAAAATAGATAAAAATTCAGATTGATTCTTTAACAAATATAGCCACGTCATTCGGGAATAATTGTTTACAAAGGTAATAAAATATAAAAAACCAAAATTATTCTTGATATGACCCGGGCCCCAAATATCAGAATGAACTAAAGAAAACAAATGACTTTGAGAGGCATCATGGTAAGGGAACAAGGTACAATGATGCTTTTCAAGCTCACGCTCCTCTCACTCAAGTTGAGAGATAGTCTTACAGTTGGGAACCATAGTTGTCAAGGCGGCAAGGCGACCTAAGGCGGTGGAGGGGTGCCTAAGCGCTTAGGCGACAAGTTGCCCGCCATGGAACTAAATCTCGGTTTCGCAGGTTTCAGAGACGAATTGGCCAGGTACTTGAAAAATGCATGGTTTCGACTGAGATGTTGGTAATTTCACAAGTTTTGACACTTACGCCCATCGAAACTTGGGTAAACCTGACTCGAAACTAGTACAAATACTTATGCATGCCAGAAACCAGGATAAACACTTATTTATACCTAATATCATTTAAGTAAATGTTTTTGTATTTGTATTTCATTTAAGTAAAGCTTCCAAAACAAAGCTTTCCAACAAATCCAAGATTGCTTAAATCTGATTTATATTGAAGGAGTTGTGTTCCGGTCAAAGTTAATTTGGTGTGCGCAAATGCTATCAAAATGGCTCTGAATGGAAATAATATTTTTGACATAAAAACAAATGAATATTTTACTGCACTTTTGGTTTTTAGCAATGTTTTACCATATTATGATTTATGGAATTTATAGATTTGGGAAAAACCCTAGCATTTGAAAGTTGAAAATTTCATCTATCGCCGAAAATCCAGTTTTTGTTCTTGAACGCGGGGCGGGGGGGAGGGTTGACTTTTTATCCTTTAGGAATTTGATTTTTTAAATATTTTTATTGGATTCAAATAGGGGGTATTTGCTTATTTATGAATAATATCTTAAATAAATGAAATCATTTACTTAAATGATATTTGGCATAAATAAGTGTCTGTCTTGACAACTATGATTGTCGGTACACTGTGCATACACTAGTAAACTTGGGTCAATAACCACAAGTACCATTTTGAGTGGGTTTTTTTTTTTGTGAAAATAGTTCTTGCATTGGGTTTAAAATGTAAAAAATAGGCTATATGCAAAAAATGAGATGTGAAAAACCATTTTTGGGCCTCGAAACCACTGTTTTGAGTTGGCTGGCAAAAAGTACTAGGTTTCAACCATATCTCGGGTTCAGCTAGGTCGAAACCCGAGATCTTGAACCTTGGTGCCCGCCTAGGCGTCCAAGTGTTATTTTTTATTTCCCCTCTTTTCTAACATTATTTAGTATGCTACTATATGTGCTTATATCATAAAAAATCAACATTAAGCCACATCAAGTTTTAAAAAATCAATGTTAAGTAACATAAAAAATCAACATTATCACATTGAATAATCAAAAATCAATATTAAGCCAAATAGAGTCGTCAAAAATCAATATAGAACTAGAAGACAGCAGAACTGAAGAAGCAAGCTATTGGAAATTTTTTTTTTTTTTTTTTTTGGTATAACTATTGGAAGTTTGAAACAATCAAAACATACAATACATTTGGTTCATACTGTTCTTAGAGAAATGTTCTTGTTCTCTAAGAAGTTTGACTGATCAAATGATTTTATTTTTACATGAGACTTTTTGTATTAGGTAGAACACAAAACCAGCTTTCCAAATCCAAGATTGCTTCAATCTTATTTATATTGAAGGAGTTATGTTCCTGTCAAACCTTATTTTGTGTGCACGAATGCTGTCAAAATGGCTTTGAATGAAAATATTTGAGTAAATTACTCCCCCATCCCCTCGATTATGCCTAAATGATAAGCCCAACCCTTGCGTATTGAGTAATAGCTCTCCCCTTCCCTGAAATTAAAAGAAACTATCAACCGTACCCATTTCGTGAAAAATCGCTGTTAAGTGTTAGGAAAAGACTGTATTACCCTCTGAGAATTTGTCTTAAAACATTCAACACGGAAGATTTTCTCTCTCCTTGCTCTATCGTCTCCAAACCATTGGAAAAAAGAAACTCGACCCCCTTCTTCTTCTTCTTCTTCCTCCTCTTGCAACCCCTTTCCTGCAACTCCTCCCCCACCCTGCTGCCAACAAAACCCATCTCACCGCCCTCACTCATGCTCTCTCCTTGCCATTTCCCTGCTGCTGACGCAAAGGGTCTCCATGGTGAGGAAATGATAACTCAGATGCACCGAGGCAACTGAACAGAAGAGCAGATCACCACACAACTGAATAATAAGATCAGTTGTAGTAATACAATATGGGCAAACCTCAGCGATAGTTCTGAGAAACAGTGAAAAAAAGGATATGATCAGGAATCACCACCTGATCTGCAGGGCTGGCATCATCTCCAGTACCCAAGCTTGGAATCACCAACCTTTCTCTGATATTGGACGGCTTTCTTGCTCTGGCAGTGGAGGCGGCAGTGGTTATGGACGTCGTGAGGGCAGCGGTGGTGAATACAGCCATGGTGGTGACTGTGGCTATGGAAGTGGTGGCGGCGGTGGTGGTGGTGACCGTTACTCAAGCTGGAGAAACTAGGGTTTCTAGAGATGTTTTTAGGGTTTTGATTTGGTCAGGGGGTATTATTGGATTATCACAAACATAAGGGCATTTTGGGGTTTAATTGAATATATTAAGGGTGATGTCATCACTTAACAGCGATTTTTCACAGAATGGGTACGATTGATAGAATATTTTGATTTCAAGGGGGGGGGGGAGATCTATTACTCAATATGCAGGGGTGGGGCTTGTCATTCGGGCATAATCGAGGGGAGGGGGGAGTAATTTACTCAAATATTTTTTTAAATATCAAAACAAATGATTATTTGACCGCACTTTGGGTTTTTAGCAATGTTTTACCATATTAAGATTTATGGAATTTTTAGATTTGAGAAAGAACTCCGCATTAGAAAGTTGAAAATTTCACCTACCGCCAAAAATCCAGTTTTTGTTCTTGAACTGGGGTTGACTTTTAATCCTTTTGGAATTTGATTTTTTAACTATTTTTATTGGATTCAAATAGGGGGTATTTGCTTATTTATGAATAATATCTTAAGTAAATGATATACAAATATAAAAAATTTACTTGATATTTGGCATATATAAGTGCCAGAACCTGGTCTGATACAAATTAAACCAGTGCAAGGCGCCCTACACTATGGCGGTAGTCGCCTAGGCCCCAAGAGATCCGCCTGGACGCCTAGGCGGTGCCTAGGTGCCACCTTGACAACTATGCTGGGAACCATATGATGGGGCTTGGAAAGAGAGAAATGTCCCAACCAGTAAGAGTGATAGTAGGGAAGCTCGACCTGTCCAAAAAACTGGAAAAACAGAGTATCGTTAGGCTCTTTTGACAGCAAAAAACCATAATAAAAATTTAATATTGGTAGACAAGAAACCCGAAGGATTCATTGGTGAAAGTAATCCTCTTCTTGTGCTTGATAACTTTATGTAGATTTATCTTCCATGGTGATCCACTCAAGGGGGAAACAAATCAGAAACGTATATGGAAGAAACCCTAGTTTATTTTCATGAAGTTATCAACTAGGGTTCCATTGAGTAGATATGGCAGCATAGGTTTCTGGAAACCACAAAGTAAAGCCCTTAGGTACAATCAAAATAGAGATTGAAGAAAAGGGACTGATTAGAAGAGCTCTGATATCATGTAGCAAGGTAGAATCAGAAAACCAGTCCTACGTGGTAAAAGAGAGAGAGAATCGAAGGAAGAAGAAGAAAAGAAGAGGAGAAGAGGGTAGATGCAATGGAGAGAGGAGTGAACACGATGGAGGACTCTTGGTTAACAATAGAGTTCAGAATACTCCTATTGTGAGCCAAGGGTCCACATATATAATAAGTAAAAACAGAAATTACAACTAAAAACAGTTAAGTCTAATTGCAACTAAACCCACTTAGTAATAAGAACAGAACATAACCCCCCCTCCATACACAATACGCTGTTTAACAATTTCCAAATACTTGCAACCTTACGTAGAGAGTTGAAAGTCTCTGAAGAATTGAAGATATTTCCATTCCTCAATTTCTCTCTTTGATAGGTGTCTTCAAGGAAAGATGTCTATATAAAATCACCATTGGACATGGTGAAACATTGGTTTACTATTCCATCTTTTCGAGAGCTAGGTGATGAGCCCTGGTCAAATCTTGCAGCCTATCCTTCAAGCCGGCTGTTTTTCCAAAGCCTTACTTTCTATGTTTCCCATCTTAAAGATTGTTCAAGTCAGAAAAGTTTCAGCTACCTTCATGATATTTTTCTATATGCACACCCAATGAAAATGTGCTACAAAATCACATTCCTCATATGCTAACTGTGCTATACAAGCCCTGTTTTTGTGCTGTAATATCTTTCCAATGGGCCACTTTTTCACACCTAAAATACCCTGTCATTTTCCTAGGAGAGCCGTATCTATTGCTCCCACTAATTGAATCCTAGGGGCTGGGACCCCAATTTGAGTTGGGGAAAATTCCTTCTTCTCCTTTTCTCATTTCCTTCCTACAAAGAGTAATTGCAGTAGCTATATCTTTCCTTGTAATTTTTTTCTCAGAATGGTGCCTAGTGCATTTCTTGCATGAATTTTATTTTGTTATCAAATACAAAAGATTTCAAGTATTTTGTTCATGGTTTTTCATTTGAGGAACACATTGATTGGTGTATGGGGTGATCCTAGACAGATACAGCTAAATGTTATATTTCCTACATTTTTTAATTGATTGGTTGCTAGTAATATGCTATATGCCATTGTTTTCGACCGATTTAAATTTGGTTTCCACTTGCTAGTAATTTGCTATATGCATTTTTTCTGACTGATCCTTATGATCGGGTTTCCAGGAGGATCGAATATCTGAAACTGGTAATGAAGCTGAGATAAGGGAGTCTACCCTGTCTGCTCATGCTTGCTTTCTTATCAAAAATATGTCTCAAAGGGAGGAACACATTCGGGATATTTCTGTTAACTTATTGACTCAACTTAAAGATAGGTTTCCACAGGTAGCTTATTTTATATATATATATATGTGTGTGTGTGTGTGTGTGTGTGTGTGTGTGTGTGTGTGTGCGCGTTGTTCTTAGACAATTGTTAATTAATATTCCAGAAATGAATGGATTGCCATACTGCAGATTTTGTGGAGTTCATCATGTCTTGATTCATTGCTGTTCTCTGTTAGTAATGAATTACCTTCTACTGTTGTAAATGATCCTGGTTGGGTAGCGACTGTTCGTTCTTTGTATCAAAAAATCCTCAGGGAATGGATCACTAATGCACTTTCAGATGCGCCATGCACTACTCAGGGTCTTCTGCAGGTATGCTTCATATTAGCTTGCTTAGAGACATCATGTTGTGATTCAGTGATTCACTTACTCATTATCTTATATTCTGTATGTTTTAACTTTAGTATGTTTTCATTTTGCCACAATCTTTGCTGCATCTTACGTGTTACTTTTCCACTGTTTTCAAAATTAAATTTCTTTTTTCATTTGGCATGCCACAGGTGTAACTAAATTTGTCAGGTTGATTTATGCTTGGCAGATATTTCAAGTTTCAGAAATGGATTTGTCTTAATCTGAAAAATTTATTGTTTAGTCTCACTGTCATGAAGCATGATCTTTGTGTGTAAATGGACTTGGTTTGTGGACAGTTAATGCATTTATCATAGCCATCAGGGCATACTACCGTTATGCATAACTTTGTTTGTGTGCCTATTCAACTCTAATCTTCATGCTTTTACTTAAATGTCTTAGTTTTCATACGCTTTTTCCAGGAAGAGCTCTGTAAAGCAAACACATGGCAGAGAACACAGCCTACAACTGATGTGGTTTCTCTTCTATCTGAAATAAGGATTGGTACTGGAAAAAATGATTGCTGGATGGGCATACGCACAGCTAATATTCCTGCAGTTATGGCTGCTGCTGCTGCAGCTTCAGGAGCAAACTTAACATTGACAGAAGCTTTTAACTTGGAGGTGCTCTCCACTGGTATTGTCAGTGCAACAGTCAAGTGCAACCATGCTGGGGAAATTGCTGGAATGAGAAGGTTGTATTGCAGCATTGGTGGTTTTCAAACTGGTGCTTCACCAATGGGCTTTGGGCTGGGTATGGGCCTTCAGAGGTTGAAATCTGTGGTGTCTTCTCAACAGGCACAACCGGAAAGTGAGTCCTTCAATGAGATACTTATTACAAAGTTTGTGCGGTTACTGCAACAATTTGTTAACTTAGCTGAGAAAGGCGGGGAGGTAGACAAGTCACAATTTCGAGAAATATGTTCCCAGGCAACTGCACTACTTCTGTCAAATCTGGTAACATATCTTTCTTTTTACACTTATGTCTGGCATTTGCTTTGCTTGTATTTGTTGTTCCTTGGCATGGAAGATTTTATTTCACACCTCATTTTGTCTTTCTTTCCAAGTAAAATATGTTATTTTTAAATATTTAATTATTTTGCCAGGGTTCTGATTCAAAACCGAATCTAGATGGCTTCTCACAACTCCTTCGACTTCTTTGCTGGTGCCCCGCTTATATCTCAACACCTGATTCAATGGAGGTTGGAATATTTGTTTGGACATGGTTAGTCTCCGCTGCTCCCCAGTTGGGGTCTCTCGTCCTTGCAGAGCTTGTTGATGCATGGTTGTGGACAATAGATACAAAACGGGGTTTATTTGCATCTGATGTGAGGTGTTCTGGACCTGCTGCAAAATTAAGACCCCAGCTTTCACCTGGGGAGCCAGAAATGTTGCCTGATAAGGATCCTGTTGAAGGAATAATTGCTCATAGATTATGGCTTGGGTTTTTCATTGATCGCTTTGAGGTTAGGAGTACCTTGATCCTTTACCTTGTGCTCTTGTATGTATGTCACTTGTTCATATCTGTTCCATTAATGTAAATAAGATTTTTTTTTAACCCTACATGCTTTTCTCTGTGCAAGGATGTCAATTTTGATAGAGGACCTGATTCCAGGCTTTCCAGTGAAGGTCGAAATTCATGTCTGGTTAAAACCACAGCCTATAAAAAATTCAATAAGGGAAATGATGGAGATCTTTTGAACTTTGGTTTGAAACTTCAGGGATGCTATTTTATGCTTGAATAAACATCTAGAAATATTTCAGACACAATATCATCTGAAGGACTTTTTGATTTCACTGCCTGATTTCCTGCAATATTTCTGTAGGTTTGAAAACAAACACTCATTTAGACAAATTTAATAGGCCAATAACTGTACTTACCATGTAGCACATCTAAAACTGTGTAGTAAATCTATACATCAGTCATCCAATATCTGATCTTTCGTTAATTCTCATAGGATGGGGGTGCCATGTGCATATTAAGGATGCCATATCTGCAGTCTGATTCTGCATCATGGTTGGCATGTGAGTAAACCAAAAGAGTATAAAAGTTAAATTGAAGTGACTACTGGAAAGAAATGGTGTTGAGTAGGAGGCTTTTGGTTTAGTGTTTTTTTTTGGGTGAATAAATATTCATTACCAAAGAAGAAAAAATACATTGAAACCCCCATTTGGGGGCGAAAGAAATAAGAACAAAATACAATATAAAGCCCAAACCACACCACTCAAAGGGGGGGGGGTGGGGGAAAAGCAAGGAGGGAAGGCCCAAGAGACAACAATATGCGTGTTCCTTGGGGAGCTAACACAACGATGGGAAACCCCTGAAACTTTGCTTTTGACTTCAAAGAACTGGAGTCCCAGATATGATGGAAAGATCTTGATTTGGAGGTCTATCTCCTGAGATTGCGTTCCATCCAAATATGAGATATGACTGCTCTAAAGGCAAGTTTCCCAACCATATCACAGATAGATTTTCCCGCAAAGATCATGTCTACCCAAATCCTCTCTCTGGAAGGGGGGAATTCTTCTCCTCCTAGGCTAACATTTATTCAAGATCCCTAACCAAATTGAAAAAGAGAAGGGACACTCGAAGAGAAGATGATCAACGCATTCAATGGCTTTCCAACAAAGGCAACATGTAGGGGAGACTGAGATCTGCCGCTGGATGAGAAAGAGTGCTTTGGGAGGCAGTTAGTTAGGGCTCTCTAGACATAGAAAATTATGACGAGGAATATGGCCCCTGAACCAAACTAGCTTGTGCCGAGGGGAAATGAGCCCTTGAAATCTGATGAGGTTCCAGGCCGACTTGGAACTGAAGAGACCCATACAAGAGGGAGCCCATATAGTAAGATCACCCAAACCTGAAGGTCTTCTTTGGATGGAAGGAAAGACACTCCAAATTGCTGCCAACTGTGGGGAAGGGAGGGGGCCAACATCATGGTGGATGATGTCTGCAACTAAGGAGAGTCTGTAGTCCCACACACTCTGGAGGCAGCTAAAGGAAGGAGGACACCCAAAGTATGCCAATGGTCAAGCCAAAGCCTAGTGGAGGCACCATCCTCAATCTTAGAGGTAATGCTCCCAAGAGCGGTAGGCTTGGGATTTAGAATCTTTCTCCAAACCCAAGGCCTCTGGGCTAGGAGCAACAGTCCAAATAGAGTCATTTCGAAGGAGCCCTGCATATATCCTGTATTTCAGTCCACCCAAATACTTTTTTCTTAGCAACTAACTTCCATATCAATTTGAGGATGCTGGCCGTGTTGACCTCTATTTATGTATACATTGATGCTGCCCTTACAGTTCGAGCTTTAGGTGAAACGGTAGCGAACATGGTATCAGAGTAGGGAGGTCAAGTGTTCGACTCCTGGGAAGTGCATCGGATCAGTTTTCCCGACATTTCCCCTCAGTGCCATGCGAAGGAAATGCCGTGTGAGCTCCACATGCAAGGACCATGGGATCTTGGCCTGCAAGTGCGTGGGAATGTTGATGTATACATTGACACTGTCCTTCCCTAACAGTTTGAGCTTTTTGGTGAAACGGTAGCGAACAACCTCTTTGATTCTTCTTAAGCCCAAACCCCCTTCTTCTCTAGGGAGACACACCAAAGCCCAACTGATAGGGCGATGAAATCTAGTAGCTTCCAAGTCTTTCCAAAGAAAGGAACACATAAGAGATTCCAGCTCCTTGGTTTTATGTTATATATACTGCAATAAATGAAATGCTCAACTATTCTCAGACTATTCTCAGACTTTTTGGTTCATGTGAAGGTGATTTATGCATTTGGTTTTGTTCAACTTATGGAGACTTGGAGAGCATTGGCAATTTAGCATTGGGCTGGATAATTAGTTTGTTGTTTTGGACATGAAATAAAGTGCAAAAAAATGGAATTTGTGTGTAATGCTTCAATTGTAAAAAAATTTAAAGAAGTGGATAAAATTAATGCGCACATGATGGAATTAATTCTTCTTAGGGTACATAAATAACATGTTCCCAGCACATTCCTAGGAAGTGCTTTAGCTACCTCAAAGTTCCTCAAGCAACATGAGGTCTTTGTCTCCTTGATTAGGCTTTGCGTATTGCTTAATATGCCTAGTTAAACTGTTTAAACTGAATACAGTTTTCGAAAACACGTGATGACTTCAATCTGGCTGATCAGTTTTCATGGGGGCTCTACTTTATTTTCTGGGATACTTTCTTCTTCCGAAAATAGTAAAGATAATGCACAACACAACCAACTTAACTTTGCCTCATTATTAGTTCATGTCATGTGGTGTTTGTCCTGTACCAGTACTTACTGAGTTTGGCAATTGGATGTTCTCTAATTTGATTTATTTATCATGTCTGTGCATGAGTTATATCTGTATATATTTATGTAATAATTGACTTTTTGAAGTCCTAGGATAGCACTCTCTCTTCTTATTCCTCAGTTATGGTTATTTAGGTAATCCGACATGACAGTGTTGCACAACTTTTGCTTCTTGGGCGAATGTTACAAGGCACTATGAAATTTCCATGGCATTTCTCACGCCATCCTGCAGCTGCTGGTACCTTTTTCACTATCATGCTTCTTGGGCTTAAGTACTGTTCATGCAAGTCACAGGGTAATCTGCAGAATTTTAAAACAGGGTTTCAGTTGCTGGAGGACCGAATTTATCGGTGATGCCACTTTCTCTTACCTTCCAATTTACATTTACATTTCTAGTTCTCATATTCTTTATTCATTGTTGTAATATTTATGATATACCTGATCTTCTGAACAGCTGGCTACTATATTCTATGACAAGAAATTCACTTTTTCTTGTAAAGCTTTGGATTCTAGGGTAGGGTAGCAAATTACCAATTGGTTGTGTCATGTTGGTTTGTCTTGTATCAAAGCATAAAAAAAATGGCTGGACTTTAACACTAACCTTCCCTTAAATGGCTCAAATGACTTGATGCAAACATGACATATTAAAGAACTTATTAACCTACCAATATGAACCTTTGTTGTTTCTTCATCACTAGCGCAACTCAAGTTACTCAACCAACCCTTTCCTAACCCGTGCGGTTGGGTTCCTGAATCTTATTCCATCATTCCACTTTATTTAGGTTTTAGGACCTTATCCTTGCAAGAACTAATGCCATTTTCATCACTTCAATGAAAGTCATTTTGGCCTTCTTCTTTTCCTTTAACACCTTCAATCAACACATCACTCTTCACTGTTTTAGTTATATGTCCAATTGTGTAATGCCATTGGTTGATTTGACTGAACAATAATGTCTCTACCCCCCCCCCCCCCCCAAAAAAAAAAAAAAAAAGAAAAGAAGAGGAGAACACCTACGGTCTTTCTAATAGATATTCAAACAAAAATGGCAGTTGACTCTTTTCTTAAACAAAAAAAAATTAAGTGGTGTTATTGGTAGAATGTGAGATCAAGTTGAAAAGTAAGGAGCAAAAAGATATGTCCTTTGAACATGCTCTGCCTGCTTTCTTGGTCTACTTAATGTTGTCATCATGGAAATAGAGTGGTGAAGAAGGGAATCAAGAAACCTAGCCCTTCAAACAACGCAAGCAAAATTTTCAAGCTTCTTAGGCTACTGGGCCTTTTGGACCCTACAGGCTACAGGTAGAACTTTGTGGTGGGTTTCTTTTGTTCAGATTAGTAGTTCATAGGACTTGATCTAAAATCATTTTTTATTTTGGATGGTGGTTTAGGAGTATTTAAGATTTTCTTTATTTTTGTTGTCCAACATATGTTGTGGCATGAGTTGTAAATATCCCAGTTGTGGGTTGTAGTCTTTCTCATTGCCTTGCCTTAGAACTAGAAGGGTGTTAGATCAATTTTTTAGTTGGCTTTGGTTATGTACTCCTGAGTTATCTGGCTTTATGAATATAACATATTTTGGTCTAGGTGGATTCTGCACTAAATTTCACCCAAAGTATTCCAAATTAAACCTAGCTGAAGTTTCAATTGATAAGTTAATGTTTCTCAAATTTTTTGTTTGTCTTGTATGTCATGACAATTAATAGAATAATCTCCATTCCTTGTGGTTTTGTTGGGGCATGCCTGTTTTTCAACCTTTTGTTTTGGCCAACCTTCGCCCTAAGACCTTAATTTTGGAGGAGCTGGGTATCTCTAAATTGCTTTGTTGGGAAAGAGAATATTTGTTTATATATATTTTTGGGTGAATAAAAAATTCATTACTAAAAGGAGAAGGAGACCCAAGGGGCCCCTAAAAAAGGGGAAAGAAGAAAAAACAGTACAAAACTAAACAAAGGTCGGACAAAACAAAAGCCACCTCTCAGGGAGAGGAGAAAGAGGTCTGTAGAAGGGAGAGGGGGAGTCCCTAGGACACAACAACATGCCTATTCCTTGGGGAATTAACACAACCAGAGGAGACCGAAGATAGTTTGCTTTTGACATCAAAAGCGATAAGAGTCCCAAATTTGCTGGAAGGATCTGGAGGAGGAGGACCATTTTTTGAGATTTCGCTCCATCCAAATATGGCTGATGGCAGTATCAAAGACAAGCTTACCCATTGTATTAGAGATTGACGTTCCGGAAAAGGATATATCCACCCAGAGCCATTCCCTTTTAAAAGGAAGGATCCTACACCTTCTTGGCCAACATTTAGCCAGAATCCCTTTCCAAATTGAAGTGCAAAGCAAAGAAGAGGTGGTCCACATCTTCCAGAGCATTCCAGCAAAGACAGCTGGAGGAAAAACTAGAATCTGATGATGAATGAGAAAAGACTGCGTTGGTAGGCAGCTAGAGAGAGGGCTCGCCAAACAGTGAAGCTGTGAAGGGGGTATAGCTCTTGAACCAAACTAACTTGCTGCAGGGGGACTGTGTTTTTATAAATTACTCAGAATAGAGAAAATATACGTTGAAGAGAAGCCTGCGTTTAGGGAACCAAACTCTACTATCCAATTAATCCTGCTTGATAGCCTTGATGTAAAACTCTAGGTCGTTTTAGTCCCTTTACTTTGCAGGCAAACTTATTGATATTTACTAGTTAGATCTCAAGTGGGAAAACTATTTGTTGATAATTCACTTCAGATCCTTTTTTCATTATAGTCTCTCGAATGTTGAAATAAAGAAGATGGCTAGTTGGAGCCTTACGCCATGCCTGATATCCCTCCGGCGGCCTTGCCTGTCGGTTCCTCCCTCTCCCTCTCCCTCCCCTCCAAACCTCTCCTCCAACTTTTCTCCTTCCCTCCTTGCCACCGGCGTTAGGACCTAGAACTCCCTTTTCAGGCCTGCCCTCTCCTCTGCTAGGGAAGGACACCCTCTCCACTTCGTTCCTCCTTCCCTTGTTGGTGACCAATTAGTCGGTCTCTGTCTGTCAGGGCTTCGAGACTCTGAAATCTCCAAATGGTCGAACTGCTTGTAGGTCACTTCCTTGGGAGCAGACCTCCCTTCAATATTGTCCAGTCATCTCTATCTAAGCAATGGTTATCCCTAGGGGCCATGGATACTTACCTTCTTGAAAATGGTGTATTTATTTTCAGTTTCTCTGAAGAAGATGATAAACTAAAAGTCTTGGGGGTGGCCCTTGGCATGTGGGGAAAAATCCCATCTTCCTTCACCAGTGGGATCACCATCTGCAAGTAAACAAGGTTGATTTCCTCTCCACTTCTGGTGCAAAAAGGGTCTTAGCATCATCGGATTCGTCGTCGACAAACCCCTTTACTCTGATAAAAGAATAAAAAAGATGGATAGGTTGTCGTTCGCTCGGATCTGTGTTGTTGTCTCTGCTGATGCTTTCCCTCCATCCTCAGTCACTATCTTAGATTATGAAGGCTTCTCTTTTCAACAGAAGATCCTTTGCGAAAGACTTCCGCCACAGTGTGTTGTTTGCAAGGATTTCAAACATCACACCAAGCTTGCAATCTCAAGACCCTTGGTACCGCTGGGTGTGATGTAGACTCTTCTCACAAGTCCCTTGATGCTGCTATGTGAAGTTAACCCTAGCTGGGTTCGAAGAAGTTCCCTTATGTGAATGGCCTTAGCTCCCCTATCCACCCTCCGCCTCCTTTTCCGGCAGCCTCTGCTCATCATGACCCTAGCCGTGGCCGAAGAAGAAGCCGTCAACGTAGATCTCGCCGCAAGGAGCTCCCGACATTAGGATCTCTGCATCGTCATCCTCCCTCTGGACCG
Source organism: Telopea speciosissima (assembly GCF_018873765.1). Taxonomy (NCBI): domain Eukaryota; kingdom Viridiplantae; phylum Streptophyta; class Magnoliopsida; order Proteales; family Proteaceae; genus Telopea; species Telopea speciosissima. Next base: position 9,881,729 of record NC_057918.1, on the reverse strand, counting down.
TTGGTCCCCCTTCCAGCTACTGCTAGTCCAAATCTATTCGCAAGCCTCCAGTCCTCTGACCTCTGTGACGATAAAGCTTTCTCTTCCCTCGAGGAGCTGACCTCTAAACCTACTCTCCCTAGCCAATCAACCTGTCACCATCCTCCTTCAGATTCCTTTGATCCTCTGCCTATTGATCTGTCACCCTCTTTCCCTGTGCCGACCTCGTTAAGGCCTCTCCCCTCAAAACTGGGGATCACCTCCTTTCAAAAGGTAGGTGTTAGATATATGGCCAGAATACCGTGGGGGTATTCTGGACCTTTTCTTTGTTATTTTGTTAGTTTTTGTATTATGTGGTTTAGTCCCACATTGCTCATGTACATATTTTACTATTCAATTATTCTTATAAATAAGAATGTGCTTGGGATGGATTAATCATCCAAGCATCGAGTTCTAAATCTGGTCCTCTTAACATGGTATCGAGCTGGATTAGAACTCAGTTGCAATCCACGATCTCCTTCCCTCTCTAATTCTCGATCTTTCTCCCTTTCTCTTCTCTTTTCTTCTCTTCTTCCCTTTGTTTCGTTTTGTTCTTCTCTGTCCCATAGGGCAGCACTGATGAGGTGATCAATTGATCCAGCTGCTGCCCTCCTTTACCTCATCCCATGATATGAAGAATTGATCGATAAGGTGCTGCACTCCTTTGCTGCGAATATTGAAGACTTCAGCCTTCATTGGACAGATTCACACTATATTACAAGGATTTTGTTCACTATATTGGAGCTTCAGGACTGCGGCAGATCAGTATTCCAGCACCTACATCAAGCTACAACAAGTTCCAGCCCTCAAGATCGATATCTCTTCACACTTTCGGGGTTTTTTCAAAACCCGACAATTGTCGATCTTGGGGTTCCACTTATCGATTAATTCTGATTTTTGAGGAGTGCTTCACATCTGTTCAAGTGTACTTCGACCGCAATTTCAGCCTCACACAGTCATTTTCCAGGCCTCATATCATCTTATCGATTTCAGCAATTTCAGGGTTTTTTCAAAACCACGAAAATATCGATCTCAAGGTTTTCTCACTGCTGTTGCTGATTCTTGGAGACACTTATTCCTTTATTATTAGAGGGCTTTCATCCTTGTTTCAGCCCTTAACTTGGAGGTGTTCTTGGCTTTCTTCACAACAGCCCTCTTCTCCGATTTGGGATTCTTCTGTCTCCATGGGTGACTCTATGGATTCGATTGCTACTTATGTTGGTGATGGAAACAGCAAACCGAGTATCATACTTTCTCTCCAAATCCAATCAAGTTGGATGGCACCAATTACCTACTTTGGTCTAGGTGCCTCCTTTGCCATTGCCGGCGTGGCCTTCTTGGTCATATTAGGGGATCCACCCTATGCCCTCTTGAGGTTGGGGCTGCTCAAGACAAGTGGCTTGCCAACAATGGAGTTCTTATGTCCTACTTGATTGGTTCTATGGTTACGGATCTACAACACAATTTTCTTCTTCTTGATACATACCTCGAAATTTGGGCTGCTTCAAGGAGACTTATGGACAACTTGGCAATGATGCCCCGAGGTATATGAAATCGGGAAGAAGGTCCTTCACACTACTCGGGGAGAATTGACAGTCCAAATACTATGCTACCTTCGAGCCTTTGGCAACAATTGGACCATTTTTCCGATTTTCACCCAAGTACAATGCGAGATATTACTTCTTATAAGCAACACATGGACAAGATCGGGGTTTATGATTTCTTGCAGGATTAAATGTGGAGTATGATCGATTCGGGTTCAAGTGTTGGGTCACAAGCCTTTTCCCACACTTGAATGTCCTATGCCCTCGTCTCCTCTCAAGAAAACCGTAGGGCTGCCATGTTGCACCCTCCTATTATGCGCGGATCGCTCTCCAGCCGCTGCCCCGCCACGCCTACACCTAGTGGCATTGCTTCTCTTGGTGATTCTACTACAGGTCTGTTGTTTGTGAGTACTCCACAAACCTTACCACACCAAGGAGAAGTGTTGGAAACTTCATGGGAAACCCGCTGATTTTGAAACTAAAAGGGCTGCCAAGACAAAGATAAAGACAAAGACCAAGGCCCATCGGTCGGATCACATCGCAACTCCACATCGACACCGGTCTATCCCAGGGATGATCTATGTGCCCTCCTTCGTATGCTCGGGACTTCACGCTGCCGCCTACTACTACATCGCCATCGCCAATTCCTCGCCTCCTTCAGTTCACACTTTGCCCGGTCAGGTATTCCATTTGTAGGTCATTGTGCCGCGGCTTCCCATCCTTGGATCATAGATTCTGGAGCTGCGATCATACGACCGTTCCTCTAGTCTGTTTCACGATATTCTCCCACTGGGAAAGATAAGGTCGAAGTGGCCGATGGGTCCCTTTCTTGATATCGGAAAAGGACTCATCAACTGCACTTCCTCTCTTCCTTTGTCTTCTTTTACATATTCCTAATTTTACTACTAACCTTCTTTCCATTAGTAGTATTACTCGTGATCTTAATCGCAAAGTCACTTTTTTCCCTCTCATTGTGTGTTTCGAGGATCTCGCCTCCTGGGAAGACGATTGGATTGGGTAAAGTGCATGGTGGCTTGTACACTTGATGACGGCCGCTTCTCTCCACCACCTTTGCCTTCTCCGCCGCATCGAACTCCTTGGTCTCTTCCGAACTTTACCAGTGGCACTCTCGGTTAGGTCACCCCCTTTAGGAATTTTAGCTCATTTATTTCCTCGTTTGGTCACCCTACATACTAAGGATGACTTTTTTGTGAGGCTTGTGTTCAGCCAAACAGACACGTTCAAATTATCCTATTTCAAATAAAAGGAGTTCTTCGCTTTAATTTGGTACATTCGATGTTTGGGGCCCTAGTCAAAGCCCTCTTTTCGGTCATCGTTGGTTTGTCTCTTTTATTGATTGTCATTCTCGGAACACTTGGGTATATCTTTTGCACACTAAAAATCAGGTTTTCTCATGTTTTCAGCATTTTCATAAGCCGATTCAAACTCGCCCCAGTGCTACTCTCAAATATTGAGAAGTGATAATGGAACCGAAGTTCTCAATCACAATTTCAAAATATTTGGCTGATCATGGCATCATTCACCAAACTAGTTGTGTTGATACCCCGCCTTAATGGTGTGGCGAAAGGAAAAACCGTCATTTGTTGGAAATGGCCCGGCTTTGATGTTTGGGAGGAATGTTCCTTCTCATATTGGGGGATGCGGTTCTCACCGCCGCCTATCTTATCAATAGGCTCCCTTCTCGGGTTCTTAATTCCCGTACCCCCTCGATATTTTACCGGGTCATTCCTCCTTTATTGTCCCTCCCAAAGTATTTGGGTGTGTGTGTTATGCTAGGGATACCGAGATCTCCAGTAAGCTTGAGCCTCGTGGGCTCCGTTGTATTTTCTTGGGTTATTCTCCAACCCGGAAAGGTTATAAGTGTTACCATCCCCCTTCCCGTCGTACCTTGGTGAGTATGGATGTTGTTTTCCATGAGACCCTTTCTTATTATTCTTCACCACCTCTTGAGGAGAGTTCTAGTGAAGATGTGCCCTTTGAGATTCCTCCACTAGAGGTTCCTCTCGCATGCTGCCCGACCTCCTTTGATCGATGCCCAACCTCCTTTGGATGATGTCCCAACTCCTCCGGCTGTTCCTCCCTCACCTAATGGGAATCCTTTACGGGGAGACCATAGAAAATAGTGTTGTTAATGTTCCTCTTCGAGGAGGGACTCGATCCAGAGAACTATTGGTGCATTTCGAAGAGAATTGACAATTCCAACATACTCACCAACACGAGGGCGAACCACCAGAGGGCGATTCTGCAATCCCCTTTAGCACCAATACCCATCCAATTGCGGCTCCGGATCCGGATCCTCCATCTCCAGGTAATCCCTCTTCATCCGACCTACCTATTGCTCCACCGAAAAGGTACTAGGACTTATACTTTACATCCCATATCTCGTGTTGTTTCTTATAGCTCTCTTTCTCCATCTTTTCGTGCTTTTGTATCCTCTCTTTCTTCGTTTGATTCCTAAAACTTGGCGGGAAAGCATCTACAGATGGAAAGTGGAAGCGCAAATGTTGGAAGAAATGAGAGCACTACATAAAAATAATACATGGGAGCTTGTGACTCTTCCTCCGGAAAGAAACCGATTGGATGTAGATGGGTCTTCGTGGTCAAAAAGGGCGATGGTTACGTGGATCGATATAAGGCACGTCCGGTTGCAAAGGGGTTCACTCAAACTTATGGAGTTGACTATCGGAGACCTTTGCACCAGCGCGGCTTCAACACCTCCGGTGCTATTATCTTGTGCTATAAATCTTGGGTGGGATCTTGACGGTTAGATGTCAAGAATGCCTTCCTCCATAGGGAGCTTGAGGAGGAGGTATATATGGACATTCCACCAGGCTTCTCGATGACAGGACCAAGGCGAGGTGCGTAGGCCAAGCGTGCACTTTATGGGCTGAAACAATACCTAGGGCATGGTTTGGCGATTTCACAAGACTATGATTTCAGCGAGTTATAGGCGGAGTAATGCTGATCACACTTTGTTTATCGATTTGGTGAGGTATAAGGTAACTCTTCTCATAGTCTATGTGGATGATATTGTGGTCACTGGTAATGATGGTGATGCTATCGGGGATTTGAAGCTCCTCCTTGGCCGTGAATTTGAGGTCAAAGATCTTGGTCCTCTAAATATTTTCTAGGGATAGAAGTTGCTCGCTCTTGAAAGGGCATCTTTCTTTCTCAACGAAAATATGTCCTTGATCTATTGGACACGACAGTGGTCGCTAGGTCATGTCATCCTTCGTATACTCCTATGGAAGCTACTACAAAACTTAGGAGAAAGAGGGTGAGCCCTGTTGACAAGGGTATTTATCGGGTTAGTGGGCAAGTTAATCTACCTTTCTCACACACGACCGACATTGCGATTCTTTGTGAGTTTGGTGAGCGATTCATGCATGATCCCTATTCCTCTCATATGGATGCGACCGTCGTATTTTGAGATATTTGAAGTACGCTCCCGGAAAGGGAATCCTTCTACATCTCCACGGGTCACCTTAATATTGAGGCCTATCTTCGATGCCGATTGGGCTGGTTCTCCTGACGAAATCTATCTCTGTTCTTGTTCCTTTGTTGGTGGGAACCTTGTCACGTAAGCGTAGAAGCGAAATGTTGTGGCCAGGTCGATCTTTGAAGCCGAGTTTCGTGCGATGGCCCGAGGATTGGAATTGTGAACCGTGGCTTAGAGGATTATTACGGGATACTCGGTATTGCTATTCATCTTCCCATGATGCTTTATTGTGACAATAAAGCGGCCATTAACATTGCTCGTAACCTGTCGGCATGATCGTACTAAACACGTGGAGGTTGACCGACATTTCATCAAGGAGAAGCTTGAGGCCGGCCTCATTTGTGTTCCTTTTGTGAAGTCTTTGATCAAGCGGCTGATGTGTTCACGAGGGATTTGAGTAGCAGTGTTTCATCCTATCTTAGTCAAGTTGGGCATGCATGATATATATGCTCCAACTTGAGGGGAGTGTTAGATATATGGCGAATACCGTGGGGTATTACGGACCTTTTCTTTGTTATTTTGTTAGTTTTTGTATTATGTGGTTTAGTCCCACATTGCTCATGTACATATTTTACTATTCAATTATTCTTATAAATAAGAATGTGCTTGGGATGGATTAATCATCCAAGCATCGAGTTCTAAATCTGGTCCTCTTAACAGTAGGCTAAGTCGTTTTTGTCCCCTCAACCCTCACTCACCCCGATTTTACCTACCCCTGCTGTGGGGCCCCCCTATGCCTCCTTCTCCATTGTCCATTCCCTCTCTGACCCGGCCCTCCACCCTCCCCTCTTTGGCTGACCTTGCTTGGTCTCATGGGCCAGTTCCCCCTTGCCTCCTGGCCCATTGCTCGAACTCTTCCCACCTTGGTTTGGGTCTTAACTACAATTTTGGGTTGAACCCCCCTACGCATCAGTCTACAGCCCCCCGTCTCTTCAAGTTTTTTGACATTGTAATCCCAGCTCCCCTCCGTTCCCTAAGAAACGTCCCTACATTACCTACTCCCTGCCCGGCCCGGAGAAGAATTCGCCTCTCAACTTGGATATCAGAGAACACGCACTCTGTCGCGAGACTAGAGACCCGGGATAGAGGGTCTTCGTTGAGCCTGGCTTGGTTGTCTTTGGAAAGCCAGGCGTTTTCCCTTTTAGTGCGCTGTTTTTGTATGGGCTTTTGCCCCCTTTGTCTTGTCCTTGCCTTTTGGTAGGGCTTAATGTTGGCTCGTGCTTGTATTTCCCCCCCCCCCCCCTCTTTCTTCCTTTGGTATTGAATTATTTTTTCATCCAAAAATAATGAAGAAGATGGCTAGTCTATCCGCCACTTTAAGAGATAGGAAGTATGGACCTAATTATGGAATATTAATATTCTTTGACTGTTGAAATGTGATTTTCAGGTCATTTGTGGTGGTTAAAAGTTCCTATTTAAAACTTACAGAAGCTCCTGGGAAGAAAAAGATCCAAATTGTTGTTAAACATAAATCTGTGGAACATCCTAAGCTCTATGGGCACCAAAATGTTACGAAACAAAAATCTTCTCTCCTACTTTTTCATTTCTTTAATTTTATCCTATTTTTCAAACAAATGTTCAGCTTGTGAATATCCAAACCAGTCGATCTTGCTTTGTGAGCATTCTTTCATTTGGGACTTGCAGCTGTTATACCTAGTATCTATCATCTACCCCATCCCCGAGAAAGTTTCAATAATGTTCTGTATCTTCTATGACACCAATGCAGGGCTAAAAGATAGACAGATGATAAACTACATGATGTTCAAGGTACTTATGGGTGTGGGCTTCCCCCAATGCTAACCACTCCTTTTCTTCACTGCATGTCTCCTCTCAGTTCTTTCTAAGTTTGGCTCCAAATAATGGAGCTTCTCAGATTAGCCGAGTCAAAACTCTCACATAAATTTCCAAGTTAATGAAAATTTGAAAGTTGGAAGAAATCCTACAGCTGACTTCCCCTGGATCCTAGATGTCTCCACTTTTTTCTTCTCTTCTGGTATTATTCTTCTCTTGTACCTTCTTCTCAATCCTCCTCTAATTCTGTATATTCTGTTTCAAATTTGCTTCTTGTTCTTATTCCTCTTCTTCTTCTGCTTACAGTTCTGTTCATGTTTATTTCTTCTAATACTATTCCGAAATCCTTCAGCAATTACGTCAATCTGAAACCAGTTGGCTACCATTAAAATTTAAAGCCCTATAAAGCTTGCCTGCAACAGCCATCTCTAATGCTTACCTATATTCCATACACAATCCTTACCCTGCATTCTATGGTGTACCTCTTCTCTATGCTAAACCAGAAAATAAACTGTCATATATATCCTCCAAACCTTCAGAGTAATTCAATTATCATTGGCACTGTTCCTTCACCACTTCCTGATATTCCTTCTTGATAGTACAGAATTCACTTCCTGACCCTGGTTCTGCAACAACTAAAATCATAGAAAAATCATAGAATCTATTTCTAATCCTGCAACGTGTAGTTCTAAAACTCTGTTGAGTAGAAATTGGGAAACCAGTTTAGTTCTATTTTAAGACTCAACTGATCTCTAATATTCAATCCTTCATTAAAACCTTAATTTGCACAGTGCACAACAACTGTTTGTTAATTTTCTTCACTTAAACAAGATACCCAAAATTAAGTTGAATTGTGACAATATTCCCTGTTAAGCCCACATTATCAGTGTCCTGTGTACAAAATGTTAAGCCCGTGGATCTGGTTGCATTACTTAATGTGTTAACTTGTCAACATCGGTGATTATGAAAAGGTAGCAGTTCTTTTATTATTCCTGATTTTGTATACACATGGCAAAAAGTTCTTTCTCCTTGTTAATAATTTGGAATATTATATACATGCTTGCATATGGAAACTCATGTTGGTTTCTGTTGCATTTTGTAGAGCCTCATTGGGTTGGTTTGCCTACGAACCTGAATGGTATGACATGAACAACAAGAATTTTTCCCAAAGTGAGGCTCAATCTGTTTCTATATTTGTCAATTATCTTGTGAATGAGCGAGTGGATGGTCAATCAGATTCATCTTTGAAGAGACGGGGACGTGAATCTGGAAGTTCTTTGGGTGATGTGGTAGGAATGGACTGTAAACCAGAATAAATCTGAGTTTTGCTGTTCTTGTCTGGAACTAGCTGTCTGTTATTCTCTTATGTATCTTTTACACCCTGGGATTTGAGAATTTTCAGTTTATTGATAGAAGATAATAAATCTGTGCAGAAGGATCAATATCATCCCATATGGGGCCACATGGAGAACTATACTGTTGGAAGAGAAAAACGGAAAGAGTTGTTGTTAATGCTATGCCAGCTTGAGGCTGATAGGCTTGAAGTCTGGGCCCAACCTCTGAATTCAAAGTATATTCCCTCAACTTTCTTAACTTAATCGTCATGGGGATTTTTTAATATTCCTCATATTCCTTAATCTTTATGGTCCTCTAAACTTATTTTCTATTGTGTAATTTGCCTTATATCCAGGGATAACCTATCTTCTCGGTCTAAGATTAGCTCAGATAAATGGATAGAATATGCTAGAACTGCATTTTCTGTGGATCCTCGGATTGCTTTGTCCTTAGCTTCAAAGTTTCCAACAGTTTCCTCTTTGCAGGCTGAAGTAACCCAACTGGTTCATGTACGTTCTCTCATCTGAATGCTTAGTTCTGATGAATTTATTTATTTTATCAGGGAAATAAACAAGTTAAGACTTTCTAGAAATGATCAACCATGATGGAATCCTGGGTTAGAATCAAAGAATTTAAGGTTTTGACTTGTAGAGGAGTAGAGGGTTTTAGGTTGGTTGATTTAGATGTTAGGGTTAGGGTAATATGTATTGTGAACTCAAGAATAAACAAAACAGAAGAAATAATAATAAATAAGATAAAACCCCTTCAGAACTAGCCAACAGATTTTTATCGGGAATCAGCATCTTACAGGTCTTACAGTATCTGTACCTTCAAGCGGAGGGATTGACATCAGCACTAAAAGCATTAGATAAAGCCAAATATTATTCATTAACCCTGCACAAGAAAAATGCTAGTGTGCTTCACATAAACTAATAAACATGACATGACTGGTTTGACAGAGGCTTAAAAGTTCAAAACTAGATTACTTTTATCACTACATGATGACTTGCTATTCTATTGGTTCCAACTACCCAATCACATTGGATTTGTTTGATCACAGATTTTTAGATAGGTAGGTACAGAAAAGGCTTTCTAGTAATAAATTTTTTTTTTTTGGCTATTTCCATTGATTGGATCAGTTGTTTATTGGTTGAAAGATATAAAGAATCTATCTGGTATGACAAGAACTTTCGGAAATTTTTTTTTTTAAAAAAAAGAACAAAACAAAAAGAAAAATCCTAAGACTAGAGATGAGTGCTTTTGGCTTTTTGCTCCAGATAAAAGGTTGTTGAATAGGGTTGTAAATGTCTCATTTTGGTGAAATCCTATTCAGGTAAACAAGAACTGTTGAGCTACTGGTTTGGAGGGGCTGATTTGGGGAGTTAGGACAAGATTAGGAGTTGGTTTAGGGAATTGAGATTGAGTTTTATATGATAAAGCGGGGCAGGTGTAGGGGAGATTAATGAACCAGGTTGAGAATTTGAAAATTCAGAAATTAGGGTTTCAGCAGCTTGAGGGAGAAGGTAGATTTTTGGGGTTTTGCAAGAGGGAAGGGGCTGAAAGTTGGATCCAGTGAAGGGGATGGCCTAAGGATGCTGTGATTAAAAGTTGGATGGATTCTAATGGAGGAATACAGCTGGGGATAAGATAGGTTCAGGCTGAAGGATACAAAAAAAACTTGATTGCAGAAAAAACTGTAAACACTTACTTGTAATTGAAGATCTTCAAAGGCAGCAGCAGTTTGAAGATGTAGAAGAGTCTCCCGATCTGAAAAGATCCAAGGAGTGAAGAAGAAGACCTCCTGACCTTAACAGATGCAAGGAGACGATTGGTAACCCCCCAATCCCTTCACCCTTAATGTAGTCCTAGATAGATGTTAGGTCTACTAGGAGCAAGGTAAAACAAGAATTGTTGAGCTACTGGTTTGGAGGGGCTGATTTGGGGAGTTAGGACAAGATTAGGAGTTGGTTTAGGGAATTGAGGTTGAGTTTTATTTAGGGAATTGAGGTTGAGTTTTATTTAGGGAATTGAGGTTGAGTTTTATATGATAAAGCGGGGCAGGTGTAGGGGAGACTAATGAACCAGGTTTGGAAAGATTTTGGTGAGAATTTGAAAATTCAGAAATTAGGGTTTCAGCAGCTTGAGGGAGAAGGAAGAGTTTAGGGTTTTACAAGGGGGAAGGGGTTGAAAGTTGGATCGGGTGAAGGGGATGGCCTAAGGATGCTGTGATTAAAAGTTGGATGGATTCTAATGGAGGAATACAGCTCGGGGTAAGATAGGTTCAGGCTGGAGGATGTAAAAGAAACTTCTTCTTTTTATGGTAAATAAGTATTACCAAACCCCAGGATGGGGCAAGGAAAAGAGAGCCAATATACAAGAAGGAAAGAGAAAAAGAAGAAAAGAAAGGGGGAGAGGGGAGGGGCGACCAACCGAGCCTACGCAGAGGCGGAAGGCCGCAAAAGGTGAACATCAAGACCCCAAGAAATCATAATATGCATGTTCCTAGGGGTGTCCAAAGAATCTCTGACGGATGCAACTGAGCTTGGAGGACACATCGAATGAGATGGCTTTCCAAATCACATCATAAGATCTCGAGTTGGAAGTCCATCTCCTGAGGTTCCTTTCCAGCCAAATATGGTGGATAGCAGCGCCAAAAACAAGCTTCCCAATTGTGTCACAAATGGAGTTTCCAGGAAAAGTCTTGAGCAGCCAGAGTCATTCACGGTCAAAGATCAGGATCCTTTTGCTACGAGGCCAGATTGAGGATAGGGCTTTTTTCCAGATGGGGGAGGTGAAAAGGCAAGCGAAGAAAAGGTGATGAAGATCTTCACGGCCGTTCCAACAAAGGTTACAAGAGGGGGGGGGAATATTGCGATGAATGAGGAAGGCTTGGGTAAGCAGGCAAAGTCTGAGGGCTCTCTAGACAGTGAGGCTATGGCGAGGGATATAACCTTTGAACCAGACAAGGTTGTGCCAAGGGACAGAGGGGCTAGGGTCTTTGGTAAGGTTCCAGGCTGAAGTAGAGGTGAAGAGACCATTGGGGAGGGAAGCCAAATAACCTTATCCGCACAAGGGGAGGGGGAGGGCTGTAGAGGGGAGAGGGTTGCCCAGATTTGAGGGATGATGGCTGGGTTGAGAGAGGGGTGGGAGGTCCAAGATCCAGAGGAGATGAGTGATGAGAGGGGCTGCCTTAGGGTGGCCAGAGGAATAAATCGCTCTGGGGCCGAGGAGATTAAAGAGGACCCCCATAGGGTGCCAAGGGTCAAGCCAGAGAGAAATGGAGGTGCCATCAGCTATGGAAGAGGAAATACCACGAAGAGCAAGGGGGCGAAGTGGAGGTGCCATCAGCTATGTAAAAGAAACTTGATTGCAGAAAAAACTGTAAACACTTACTTGTAATTGAAGATCTTCAAAGGCAACAGCAGTTTGAAGATGTAGAAGAGTCTCCCGATCTGAACAGATCCAAGGAGTGAAGAAGACCTCCTGATTTTAACAGATGCAAGAAGACGATTGGTAATCCCCCCAATCCCTTCACCTTGAGATCCACAAGGCAAACACTCACTAGGAGTAGAGCAGCAGCAGCCATGGCAGCAAAGCTGAAACAGAATTTTCTTAAACTTTTCATTGTGGGCAGCCTCCCACGATTTTGCTATTAATAAGATGGCCATAGGCCCAAACCCTAGTACAAGCTAAAATGATCCTCTAAGGACCAATAGAAATAGAAAGCATCACTTAAATTGAACCAAAGTTGAACCTGGTTCAATTTAAGTTCCAAAATAAACTAGGTCTAACCAATAGAACTGACTCACTTAAATTGAACCAAAATTGAACCGGAGTTTACAAAATAAACTAAGGCTAAAATAACTAAGTCCTAATCTTAGGGCTCCTTTTATTTGTGGATGCTTGGACCTGCATCAGTTTGAATTTGATCTTATTCTGGATTAACTGAGGTACTGGATTTATTTATTTCAGACGTGGTTCCAGTAAAAGATTTCCAGAACCCCACCCCCCTCCTCTCTCCCACATCACCCCTGAGCTATCTCTTTGATAACCCGAAAATGGGAGATAAAAAGAGAGATTTTTCAAGAAAGAATTTGTTGAGTATGCTAGAGAAGGGTAGGTACAAGGGGAAGGAGGTGATTTTAGAGAATCCCAACAAAGAAGAGAGATTGGTGGAATGAAATTTTCTTCAACTAAATGAGGTTAGGGAAGCAGCAGAGCAGCTGCAGGGATGAAGCGAGAGCTCAATAAAGAAATTGAAAGAGAGAGAAGGGAGATGAAGGTGACGTTAATGACCCTTAATCTCTCTCTAGCAATCCCAAATGTCTCTATCTCTTACTGCCATCAAATGCAAATTGATGCAGGGAGAAATTTGCTCACAAGGTTCTTTTCCAGAACCTGGGCCAAATGCTGGTCCAAAGGCCAGCACCAGCCCAAGCCGCAGGCAGGTCCATGCTATCCCAACCTGGCCCTGCTGAGTTTATTTTATAAAGTTCTTTTTTGGTCCACTTGGGTCCATTATTTTGGAATAGCTGCTGGAGAAGACTTTTGGTATTCTTAGTGTCTTTTAGAATTCCAAGAGTTTGTTAATTTTCTTTGTTTGTGTTTCCTATGTATTGAGGGTGGGATTCAATGTTTTGGGTTTAGTGTTCTGTCTTGGGGGGCAGATATCTATGTTTAGGATTTGTTATTTATGTATGGGGAATTCCAAAGGTGTTTTGGAATTCTAAGAGTCTCTTTTATGTTATTGTGTTGTACTCAAGATTTCTATCTCTATATAATGCAAGTCCTGGCTGCTCTCAAAGGAAATCCAGAATTTTGAAAATAAAAATCCTCTTGTGAGAACCCTTGTGAGAAACAAGAGCTGTGAGACTCAGCAACCCAGGTGGGACTCCTGCGGATTGGCCTAGGTGGGACCGTGGGACTCCTACGGCTGGTAGACTGGTGGGACTCCAGCTCTACTACCTAACTATCTATTTTCATACCTACCTATTCTCTTACAGATTGGATCTTGGCTTGCTTACCCTCTCGGGTTTGCATCATAAATCCTTCTGCTCCTCCCAAACCTTCTTGACACACTCAGTCATTGGCTCCATCGAACAACAATACACGAATGGCAAGCTCTAATGACTTCAAGGCTGCTTCTCTCTCCTATTCTTACTCTCTCCAATTCTTTCACAACCCCAACTGCTCACTCTTCACATGCAACTCCACCGAGAGCCTAGTAGCAAGTTGGCAGTTACCAGATATGGTACTATGGAGAGGGAACTATTGGATCAATTCACAGTTGGTTCATGCCCATCGGCGACAGCGGCGTTTGTTGTCGAATCACGGTGGTGGAGGCAGAGGCAGCACTGGTTGTAGTTTTGGACATCTATTGATGCAGGGTAGTTGTCAGATTAACAAGGATTCATATAATAGTCTTTACAGAACAACCAGCTTTGACAGCCAGTCCTTCCCCTAGGAGCTTCTCGCGAGGCCAAGGAAGGATACGGCCTCGGTGGTTTCGAGAGGAAGAGATTTTGGACAGAAGTCATATGGTAGCAGAGCAAGAAAGCTCACAAGGCCAGAGAGGATTCTGTTGGAAATAGATTCATATTCAATCCTGTAATGGCTCAGATAATTCAAGAACTCCCATATGATACAACTGAGTTTGTGAAGGAGCACATGAGGAATTTCATTGGGTCTCTTGAGAAGACAGAGGAGTTAGTTAATCTACAGAATCAATTTGTGAGAAGATCGGACCTCACTTTTGAGACACTCTTAGTATCATAAAGACCAATTAGAGATCTAGGTTGCAATCAAGATGGGCCTTGTGAATTACGTATCAAGGAAGAATCGTCTCCCCATTACTGAGCTTATGGAGATCATTTTTCTCGTGAGATGTCGCAATGTGAATTGCAAGGGTTTATAAGTTTGAAGTGATAAAAGTGAACAAAAAGAAGTAGAATGGAAGAAAGAGAGTGCGTAGAATGCTTGGGGAGAGAATCGATTTCTCTCTCCTATATTTACATCAATACCCCGTGCTAATATAAGAGAACCTAGGGAGATAAAAATACAAGCTTATAACAACAACAACAACTCAGCCTTGTCCCAACTTAATGGGGTCAGCTACATGGATCTTTGGGGGGAAAAAAACATCAAAATCTTATACAAACTAATTGGGGTTGGCTACACGGATCCTTGCCCTCCAATCAGCTTTGTTCGACGTCAAACTGGAAACAAGACCTAAGATATGCATGTCTTTCCTCACCACTTCTCCCAGGGATATTTTAGGCCTGCCCCTAGCTCTTTTAGTACTGTCAATCTGAATCAAGTTACTCCTCCGAACTGGAGCATCCAAAGGCCTCCGTTGAACATGGCTATGCCACCTCAGCCGACTTGAATCTGGTCTACTCCCAAACCAGCTCTAATATGATCATTTCTAATTTTATCCTTCCTGGTTTTTCCACTCATCCATCTCAACATCCTCGTCTTTGCTACACTTAGCTTATCTATATGACGCTTCTTAACTGTCCAACACTCAGCGCCATACATCATAGCAGGTCTTATATCTGTCTTGTAGAATTTTCCTTTAAGCTTTAAAGGAATCTGTCGACCACATAACACTCTAAAGCACCTCTCAACTTCATCCATCCTACTTTAATCCTCTGTGAGAGATCATCTTCTATATCACCTTCCTTACTGATGATACATAAGTCAAACACCCAAGTCTCAACTCCCAACAAGTGACTGCCAACTGATATGAACTATGACGTGCTGGATCTAGTCCACACATGGTCTAATGGAGACGACATGCATTGTCCTCTGTCTATATGACATATGAATATCACGTCATAGAGTTCGAGAAGAAACGAGAGTAGTCCTTCACAACTGCATTGTAAATGGTCTCATCTACATACTACGTGTAACCTATCCTAGGGTATAGGTCACCGCAGTGTGAAGAACCAGTCATTGAGCCACTCTCATAAGATCCATACGGATGCATGTACGGCTGCTGGGCTGAGTAAGAAAACAAACTATCGTAGATCGGCCTCCAATGTAGCACATAAAAAATCTACACCCATACAACAAGTATTTGTCATATATTTTTTCCAAAAAATGGTTTTTGCGAATAGTAACTTTAGCTGAAATAGTTGAATGTAGCCAAATCTTCCACAATAAGCAACAATCGATCTCTTTGTAGTGATGTGGCAACTGGCAACCCCTGGTAGTGTATCCCAATAGTTTTGGGTGATGATGTGGGCAAAAAAAAAAAACAAGGTTTTTCCCCCTTCTCTAGCCAAAAAACACCTTCTTTGTCAAGTTTTTTTTCGAAATTTTGAATTTTGGTCAAGATGTGGCCTTTTTATAAGTGGGGGGGGGGGGGGTTGTAGCATTTCAGCAAGATGGTACAAACAGTACCGAAATCTCGCTGAAATCTCGGTCGAGTTATTCGAGACCTTGCATGTTTGACATTTCGGATATGGTTTCATCTCGACAAGCTTGAGATCCTCGAGATTTTGAACGATGATTTCAAGGTTGATCTCCATAACTCTAGTTTGGCATTAATTCCAGCTTTTGTCATAGTGTTGCTAAGAGATTGCAAGTACTCTCCCACACAATACATGAAAGTGGAGTCATCAACAAACTGAAGGTACCCTATCTTAGGATATGGAAGAGGCGGTTGCGATGAGATCGATCCACTGCTACTACCACCAGGTTGTCGAACTACCATCAACATGTATGGCTGGTTTGGGACCGTAAATATGTCATCTACAAAATCTGACCTAGTGCTCTGATGATAAGGAGTATAGATTTATATTGAAGGAGTTATGTAGCGGTCAAAATTATTTTGGTGTGCGCGAATGTTGTTAAAATCGCTTTGAATGAAAATATTTTTTTGGATATCAAAACAAATGAATATTTTACTGCACTTTTGGTTTTTAGTAATATTTTACCATATTAAGATTTATGGAATTTTTTGATTTGAGAAAAACCCCAGCATTAGAAAGTTGAAAATTGCACCTACCGTCGAAAATCCAGTTTTTGTTTTTGAACTGGGGGGTTAACTTTTTTTCCTTTTGGAATTTGATTTTTTTAACTATTTTTTATTGGATTCAAATAGGGGGTTATTTGCTTATTTATGAATAATATCTTTAGTAAATGAAATGATTAGGCATAAATAAGTATTTGTCCTGGTTCTATCATAAATAGGTGTTTGTATACCAAGGTTTGCATTGATAGGGGTCTGTATACCAAGATTTCCCACCAAGAACTCGCCCAAATCTCGAGATCTGGTACTCATACAAAGGAGTTTGGGTCGAGATCCCGATTGAGAGATTGAACTTTTTAACTCGTAGGCCTTCTCGTCTCGACCTTTTAAGAAACCGAGATCTCGCGAGTTTTAGTTCCATGGTCTATTAGATGAAATTCGTCTTTTATGAGTAACTTGTTTTTATTTGTTGAAATCCTTGAATAATGGCTTATGAACAATGTGCCCAGAACCTCTTTATTTATAATCAGAGATCATTATAATAAAGGAAATAAAATCCTAGTCAAATCACATGTGCAACATGTGCATAATGA